>NW_026000037.1:321110-532676 GCF_001458135.2 Marmota marmota marmota
TTTTTTGAGTTCTTTGTATACTCTGGATATTAGGGTTCTATCTGAAGTGTGAGGAGTAAATATTTGTTCCCAGGATGTAGGCTCCCTATTTACCTCTCTTATTGTCTCTTTTGCTGAGAAAAAAACTTTTTAGTTTGAGTAAGTCCCATTTGTTGATTCTAGTTATTAAGTTTTGTGCTATGGGTGTCCTATTGAGGAATTTGGAGCCTGACCCCACCGTATGTAGATCGTAGCCAACTTTTTCTTCTATCAGACGGCGTGTCTCTGATTTGATATCAAGCTCCTTGATCCATTTTGAATTAACTTTTGTGCATGGCGAGAGAAAGGGATTCAGTTTCATTTTGTTGCATATGGATTTCCAGTTTTCCCAGCACCATTTGTTCGGAAACAAGAATTTTAAATTGATAACTTTTGCATATGAAAATACGAGCCAGTTAGGAGACAACGAAAGAGAAGACTTCATTTATGAAAGCAATTCCATTCACAGCTAGTTCTAAACTTAAGAAAAGGCAAACCACTACAGAAAACCAACCCACTGCCGAGAGGGAAAGGGGAGTCCTAGTGAGGGAAAAGGCCGGGCAGACGGCACAGAGCGCACCAGCTTCAGGGAGGGTGCACACGCGTGCTGTCAGTCACAGCCCAGGACAGCCATCCCGGGGACTCACCAACAGTGCAGATGAGAAGGAATTTGGTTGAAGAGCTCACTGTGGGCAGGGGCAGGCCTGTCCTACTGTGCCTCACACCTAGACCAAAGCCACTAAAACCCCAAGGTGCAGTGGTGAGACAGGCAAACCGTGGAAAAGAGTTTCCAAACCCAGAAAAGGCCAAATCGTCCAGGATGTGGGGACACTCTGGAGGAGCATCTCACCTCGGGGAGAAGGGGCGGGGGTGACTGCCTCCCATGCAGAGGGCCAGCGGACCTGTTCCCGGCTCCTGGGGATGGGAGAAAGAAACATGGCCCTTCCACAAAGAAACGCAGGCGAAGCCCTCCAGGCACTGCAGGGGAGAAAGGCCTGAGGCGCAGAAGCCAGAGGCATTAAAGGAAAAGGCGGAAGAATCTGACGCTGTGAAAAAAGAGCCACTAAAGCAGAGAGACAGGACAGGGATGTGACCTGACAGCATGAACTCGCGCCCGGTGCTGCGGGGGACGCTGCCTGGTCATTCTGGAACTGCTGGGTGCGGTAAGATGATGATGGACGAAAACATTTACAATGGAGACATTTTAGCTCTTCCTGATGTCTATGGCTCATGGCAGACACATGGCTACTTTGCATACATTCCATTTGGGGATCATTTCTGGGTCTTTTACATTTTATTGCCATTTTGAATGAGACCCTTTCCATTTTATCTTCTAGCAGACGAGGGCTAATGCATAAAAAGACATGCATAGGCCCTCAGTATGAGCCCATTTATTCAACAGTGAGTTTGCTAGTTTTTGCTTTTTTAGGATTTCGGAGGGGCAATAAACGTAGCTTTTCACATCTCCTTGATTTAGAACTGGCTGAAACACACAGGAACAACCCAGGGAGAGCCAGCCGAGTGGGCTCACAATCCTGCAACCTGAGCCATGACCTGCTCCTCTGCCTACACAGACAGCTGCAGGCAGCTGGCCCCTGTGTGGCTGAGGCAGGCTGCATGGACCACAGAGCCTCCGTGGGCAGACGAGGCTGGGAGGGAGCAGAGCCTGCACTCACCACGCCCTCCCCACCCAACCAACCCCTCCCAAAGGGAGCCTGACAGGAGGACAGAAGGGCCCTGTCCTCCACAAAGTTCTCACAGGGACTCTCAGGCCAGAGGAGGCTTCCAGAGATGCTGATTTTTCTCTGGTAGCTGGAACATCTGGTCACTTTTCTCCCCTCCGACTGTCTACTGACATTGGTCCTAGGGCAAGCAAGGCACGGTGGGCTAGGACCTGCCAATCCATGGGTGGTCTGTGCAGGGGCCTCATGCTCGTCACTGGGACCGCCCAGAGACACGGCTCTCAAGACAGATCCACAGGGCAGTGGGGTGTGGGCACTGCTTCGGGGCAGGGCACACAGGGCACCAGGCGGGTGCCAAGCATGGGCATGTGGCCCCCACCTCAGCCTCACCGACCCATCTACTTTTCCCAAGAGCGGCCGTCAGATCTGTCTCTCATGCACACTCTGCTAAGCACTAGGGGCACAATCCTGGGTGTGCCTTTCCTCCTGTGCAAGGCAGATCATAACAGCACCCTCACAGAGGCCGTTTTGACGATGCACGATAATGACTGTAAAGCACTTATTAAAAACTCGGGGACAAAACGCTGGCTATTTCCAGGTGCTGAAGCGCAGCGGGCACAAGGTGCACTGACTGCACCTGGCTCGGGGCTCTTCAGGTTTTCCACTTCTTCCTGTTTCTGTGCTGCCTCACGTCCTCCGACCCTCCCCTTCTCCTTTCAGTGAGTAGTTTTCCTCTTGCCGTGTTTGGGAAACCAAGCACATCTCCTCTATACTGTTCATTTCTGTCTTTTAGAAAATGTTCTTAGAGACACAGTGTCTCTGACACCCTGGGATGCACAAGTCTCTTCCAAGCACCTGACTGCTTGCTGGGAGTGGGGGCCTTGGCTTTGCTGTAGAGCTCAAGGCGTGAACTGGCCATCAATGGTCTTCCCTGACCTCAGACTCCATTTTTCCATCATTTATCTCAGTCACATGCAAATTTTCCCTCTACCAGGAAATGTCAACTTAATTATTTTGTATAATGATTTACATTTTATGTAAATGTAGTGGAGTCTTGAATAAATCAAGACCACAAAACTTGACAAATATCAGTCAAATCACCATGGAAAGAATTGCCTTCTCCTGAGAAAGCACATCCGCTGACATTGCACCAGCCTCCCACGAGCGCTGGCTCCTGACCCTGGGTGTGTTCATCACCTGTGAGCACAGTTCTGACGTGGAGGGAAAGTGAAGTGGCCATGTCAATGGGAGCTGCACGAATCCTCGAATGCAGGAGCACCGAGAGCTCCCAGCAGCCCTGGCCTGGCTTGCTCTTCGCCCTGAGACTCTGCCCCGAGTCTTGCAATCCTACCTTCTTACTGAGGACAGCTGCTGGCAGAACACGAAGCTCAGAGGTGGAAGCAGACTTCACTGTTATTTCCATGCCCACTTTACTTTTTTAGGATCTATATTTTTTCTCACTTATTTGTTTGATTTTGTTGGTTTGGAATTTTCCCCCCCTCTATGATCTCAAGGGATCTTTTCTCAGGTCTAAAAACAAAATCCTAACTTTTCACGTTTAAATAAAATAACCAGAGATCTGGAATACAGAGAAGCATAATGTTTTGCAGGGTATAGACATAATCTTTCTTCCAGGAAAATTCCTTTCAGATGTGACTAAATCAGAAACACATTCCCCCTTTGTCAGATGAGACTGCTTACCAGGGAAAGGAAAGGCAGCCTCAGGACGGCTCAAGGGCCAGATCCACGGCCGGGGACAGGAGGGCAAGCCCGGCGCGGGGGCTCCCTGGGCTCTGGCTCCTGGGAGCACTGGGAATCTCAGCAGCTGGGGGCACCCACCCGGAGCAGCCTGGCTCCCACCTGGGAGGCAGGGCCTGAGCCTGGGGCCAGCACAGGGCGGCTCCTCACTCAACCATTGCCCTTCCCGTATCCCTAATTCCTGCCTTCAGAAAGTCTTTATTTTTAAAAGGGAATCAGACTATTCCCATTTATTTCCCCAATTGACATGACATTTCAAGTAAAATCAAAAATATCCTGAGTGTAAAAAATGACACATCTGCTTCTTTTGGTGTGGGATAACTGGGATCACAGGATCAACTGCAAAATAAAACTCTGTGAGTTGGGCCTCTACCCTGGAAGGGATGCAGCAGTGCACGAGGCCAGAGTGGCCGCTGCTGCTCCAGGAATGCATCAGGTCAGCTACACACATGGTTCCCTCGTGAGGTCCTCCAGCCCCCTGCGCCAGCCAGGAGCACTCCGCAGCACTCTGGCAGAATTCTCTTGCCATAAGCAGCACCCACAAACACAGCCCTCACACAGACTCCCATGAAAGCCTGTGCAGAGGTGGCTTAGCGGCCCTCTGTAAATACAGGCTGAAAACACTGTCCCTCAGCAATGACCCGATGCGGCAGAAGCAGCCTTTGGTCAGCATACCCACAGGAAGGTCCCCGAATTCCAAAACCAGGTACTGGACCAATTTTTTTTCAGTTGTATAAGATACTGAAACTGGAATCTCGCCTTTTTGTGTTTTAGAATTTGATACAAAACCAGCCACAGTCTTTAAGAAGATCTTTCTCCATCACCTTGAACATCAGTGTCCGCTATTGTCCATTAGGCGCTTCCACTGAAAATCTTAGAAACCATCGTGTGAATGAGGCATGTGATTCCTACTAAGAACAGGGAGCGCTAAGCAGGAGTATGACAGTGAGTTCCACGGGTAGGTGTGTTTATAAAAACATCATACTTTTTACAGTAAATGAGAAAAAGGTATGGAAAAGCCTGTGTTTGTTTAGTAAATATCGCGTATCTATTCAACAGTATATTCATATAGGAAGAAGAATTTGCAAAGATCCTTAATGATTGCTTTAATAGTTTTTATGTATAATCTCATTTTTTCCACTATGGCAAACATAGAATTCTTTGCAAAACTAATGGGATATAGTAGTAAGGAAGGATTTTGTACCCAATACATAACTTGTCTAGAAACCAACTTACTTGATTTAAATTTGAAAATCAACATTATTTTAGATAAACTTTGACTCCCTGTGTTTTGAATAAATTTCATTAAAACTTGATAAACAGAGAGGCAGAATAAAGTGAAAATTATGTCCGTCAGCTCCAGGCAAATATTAATTCTCACTTATTGAGCACTTTGGGCATCATAGCCAACAAAACTGTCTACAGCAAAACTAGTTTGAACAAAGACCCAGAGACGTCCAGGGGTTGGAATATTCCCTGATTTCCCCTCATGGGATCTGGCCAGCGTCTCTCCAGGCTCAGCAGGTAGGCATTGGGCTTTGTAGGAGTGGCCTGGTGACCTCCGCCCACCTGGCTGGGTGATGGCCGCTGCCTGTGGAGACAATGGGTCCTTTACACACAGGAGTTGTGGCTTCTCCAGTGACCTCTCTTGCTGCATGTCCTTGAGAAGACAAAAGTACGTCTGCTTTCCAGTGCCCCCAGAATAACAGCTGTGGCTGGCGGTCTGCCCAAGACAGACCTTAGACACGGCACGGCTGCCAGAGCTTCAGACCAACACAGGCCACTGTCAGGAAGTCCCCACTGGGCCGTAGGTGTGGGCAGAGCAGTCAGTTCTTAGCGAGGACAGGGCACATGTTTCTGGTGTCTCCTTGCCACACACAAGCATTAAAGAATCCAGCCTACTCTACTGTCACCATCAACAATTTTGCTGAAGGCAAAGTAAACTGTGTTCCTCTCCCCAGGGAGAAACTGTGTTCCTCGACTCTCCGGAAGCTTGGGATAATCAGGGGAGAAAAACGGTTTAAGCAAATACAGTTTACTCCTTAGTAAAGGCTGTTCAGATTCCGGCCTTTTCTCCCAGTTCTTCATTTCTATATTTTAGGGGGAAATATGCTTTCTCTGGTTACTGGAGGGAAAAGAAGGTCCAGAAACTTCCCTCAGACCACACCTGACTGCGGCTCGTCCTGTGCGCCCCTTCCCGGCTGGCTTTTGTCCTGCGCTGCCCCGAGCTCCTCACCAGTTCCCGCCACGTGACGCAGCCAGGGCACCGCCAGAAGCCCTGAGCTCACCGGCAGCTCGTTTCCCAGGCTGGCACTGTGGATGGTGGCACCTCCCTCACCCAGGAAGCCGGAGCCCGGCCAGGCCAGCATTCCGGACCCTGAAACTCGGGTGCCTCAGTCATGAGCTTTCATGCCATTACAATCACACATCTTAGTGTCTCGTCTCCATACTTCTACCCCAGCACTGGGGTGGCCTCGGGATGTCCCCACCCGGCTGTGAGGACAGGTTGCATGTCATCGGGCCCGCCTGCCCATCCCAAGGGAGAAGCCTGGCACCTGGTTGGCACTAGAGTCACAGCTGGGGACCAGGAGAGAGCCCTTTAGATACCCTGAAGGGCTCTAGGCGTCTGCACCAAGAGCCACCCACAGGGAGGCTTCTGATTGTTACAGGGTGTGTGAGGACAGCAGGTGAGGAACACTCTCGCCACGGAGCTGGTGCATTTGGCCCTCGTGCTGAAGAGGGCAGTGGCCGCGGCCCAGCGCGCAGCCCCAGCCCAGCTCTGAGAGCCTGGCACTCAGGCGGCCTTCCCGGGCCGGGGCAGCAGATTTCTGCCTATTGTCCTTCTTCTCCAGTTCAGTGACTCTCTCCTGCCCCTAAATGTCTGGACTTTTAAGGGGACTGAGAAAGGGGACAAAGAGCTTGGACTAGGGCAATCACTGCCACCGGTCCTCCCGCTGGCCCATCTGTGAGGATCCCCCAGGGACACGAGTGGACACCTGATGGAAGGGCTGGTGTCTACCTCACACCAGCGGCTCCACCACCCAAGGAAGCCGTCCCCCAGCCTGTCCTCCTCAGCCAGGATAAACAGCAGGCTCCTGGCACTCAGGACTCTGTTCCCTGCTCTCTGTCATCGTGGGGGTGCCTAGGGGAGAACACACAGGGGTCTCTCTGCCAGTCTTCACAGGGACCCCGAGTGACTTCCACGCAGCACCCCTCTCCGTGCAGTCAGGGGGATCTCAGGGAAACGAGGCCTGGTGGTCTTGGAAATCGTCCAAGATTGACAAAAACGTGTGGCCCAAGCTGCTGTAGCTCGGGTCCCCTCCCCAGGCCAGGCAGGGCCCCCAGGCACACCAGGCATCCCAGGGTTCCTTGCTACATTCTGGGGAGGCAGGGCCCTGTGGCCACCAGCTAGAGCGGCACAGGGATCATGAATGTCCACAGGAACAGCCCAGGAAGGCGAGTCTGCGTTCTCCTTCCAGTCCCTGGGTGGAGCTTGCTCTGTGCCACCACGGCAGGTGCTCCTGTTCCTAGTGGCTCCATAAGGGCTGGCCAGGAGGCTTGGCAAACCATGTCTCCATCAAAACCATTCTCACCATTTTAAAAATATAATAGAGAGATTTTCAATCAAACATGCAAAAGTCAGACTTCACAACTTTGTAATCTTAGAAATGTGCTTAACATGAACAGGTGGAAAGGTTTTCCTCCCCCTGGAGAGACCCTGACTTTCCCACCTCCCACTTTATGGACGTTTCTGTGCACACTGAAAGTATCCAAAAGCCAGCGAGTCACCGAGTTTGGCGACCCCTCCTTCCAAGCTGGGTGCACCCTCTCGTAGGTTTGTGCTCTCAGAAGAGTTCATGTGCACACTCTCTCCTTCATTATGATTTACGTCCCTGAGTCCACTCATCCCATCTGCACATGGAGCCCAGCGCCTGCCTCTCCTAGACAGGCCTGTGTGCTGCTCTCCACAGCTGCCCTCCCAGCCACCAGCTCCCCGCCCAGAGGGCAAGTGCCTGCCGGCAGACGCAGGCTTTGTTGATGGTGCCTTTGTTCCTTCCTTTCTGAGTGGGAGGACGTTGCAATCTGGTGCGGAGAAGAGTGTGAACCAGCCAAGCACCTTCTCTGCCCCGGATGGCTGCAGGCATCCTCCTTGCTGGAGTCTGGGTGGCTGGCTCAGCTTTTCTCCTGGGGGTCAGCAGCTGGCCACTGGCCGAGCATTGGCAATGTGAGCTAGGTTGTCCACTGCTTCACACACAAACAAAGACAGAGAATGGTGAAGCCCAGGGTCAGGTGCACAGGACAGAGCCACTTTTCTTAAGCAGCTGGTGCTACAAGATTCATTGAGCAGATCGACTCTCACATCCACTGCCTGCTCTACTCGCTTCCTCTGTGGGCCCAAACCCATCACTTGGTTTTAAAGCAGATTTTGAAGTGCGCCATCTTGGTTTGATCACAGTTCATGGAATACGTAGACCAAGGTTTACAGCCTCATCAGAGATCTCGGTCTCCTGGTGGAAAACCAGACTGTTTGTTAACTCTTCACCGAATCAGAGCGGTGCTGCTGGACCACGAGACACACAGTGTTGATGAGTCGGCGATGCCCTTGTTGCTGATTAGAAGTAAACACAGCTTCATCCTGTGACATGCTGAAGAGATACAGAAAGGCGGCTGCAAAGAGGAAGCCTGGGGGTGGCTCTGCTGAACCAGACCCTTGGGAGAGCCCGCCATGCGTGCCCAGTTGGCCACTGCTTCCAGTACTGGCACCAAATGAAGTGGCACGCGGGAGTACTCTGGGTCTCCATTCGTCACCTACGGGATTCAGCCACAGTTTAGGTCATTCCTGAAGAGCCACCACAGGACATGATGCAAGTGTAAGGAGAATCTCGGACAGAGTTCTCGCCCCGGCACGGCCCAGAAGCTGTGCAGGTTACCAGGACTGCCCATCTGCCGGCCGTCTCCTCAGTCATCAGGGAAGACACGTGAGCGACTTGGTTTCAGCGTGGAAGGTCCTTGTCATCTTGTGTAAAATGGTATAGCATCACGACAGTCCGGTGAGACTACACGTGGGCGACTGTGTGCAGGAGCTGGAGCTCCAATCCATTTCTGAAAAGCAGGTAAAACCCAATAAAAGCACTTTGGAAAAACCTCCGCCTTTCCTGTAATCAGTAATCACACGCCTAAGTCTTTACCAGGGAAAGGAGGCCATGCGTCCATAAAAAATAAGACACACAAAAGTGGACTTGGAGGGTGTTTTCAAAAAAGAGTCCAATCAGAGAACCACCCTAAGATCCTTAAGAGAGGATGGATGGACCTGCGTCTCACTCCCAGCCGAGCACGTGACAGTCATGAAGCCACAGGTCAGAGGGCAGCGTGCACACATCTTTAAAACCACTACGTTTAGCAAATGGATTTGAATGTGAATCATTCAGACTACAGGATTCAAATGTGACATTCAGGTAGGCCAGGTTCATAGATGACAACAGAAACCTGAGCAGATGCCAGGCCCGATGGCCACACCTGTGATCCCAGCCACGGGGAGATGAGGCAGGAGGATCCCAAGGTGGAGGCCAGGCTTGGCAACTGAGTGAGACCCTGCCTCAAAATTCATAAATGAAAAGGGCTGGGGAGGCAGCCCTGCCTGGAGTGCTGGCCCAGCCTGCTCAAGGCCCTAGGTTCAATACTGGGGTTCAGTATGGTACCCCCATACTGACAAAAGGAAAAAGAGGTTGAGAATTGACTGGAGTGGCCACGGTACCTCTGTTGTTGAGAGAGTGCCCTGCTTCACGGCAAACCACAGAAGTGAGAAAGCTTTGTTCTAACCTTCAGAGAAGGACGCGTCTAGACCTGCAGCTAATGACACTCGTGAGGATCGACTGAAGTTCCAGAAACGTCTCGTAAAACCTCTTTTTACCCAAGAGGAAGCTTTTTCACTCTGAACATTGTTCTAGAAGTAATTTTAGAATTCTCTTCAAAAGAGCTTCTTTGAATAGCAGAAAATCTTGGCCAGCTACTCCTATGAGAGGAGATTGATATCTAGAATATATAAATAACTAAAAAAACCCAAATAATTCCATCAATAAATGGACAAAAGAACTAAACAGACACTTCTTAAAAGAAGCAACACAAATGGCCAAGAAATATGCCAACATCCCTGGCAATCAGGGAAATGCGCATCAAAACCACACTGAGATTCCGTCTCACTCCAGGCAGAATGGCAGTGATCAAGATCACAGATAATAAGTGCTGGTGAGGGTGTGGGGAAAAAGCACACGTCTGCACTGCTGAGACTGCAGGTCACTACAGCCACTTGGGACAGTGGTGTGGGGACTTCTCACAGAACCAGGGTTGGGAACCATTGTATGACCCGCTATTGCACTCCTTGTTAGTATATATATATATATATATGTATATATATATATATACCCTTAAAATCAGCAACTACAGAGATACAGCCACCTCAGTGTTGATAGGGTTAGGGTTAGGCTTCTCTCTGAAGTTCCATTTGTTAGTTTCACATTTCTCCCCAGACGTCCTCCAGATTCCCTGTGAGTTCCCATTTCTGAATGACACAGTCACAGTCTGAATTCCTCTCCACTTCCTGCTCTGGTGGCACATGGGCGTGGTTGTGAGCTAGTCCCCGTTTCCACCGTGTCCCCACGATCTCCCCCGGCATCACTTCTGGGTCTCAGTGTAGAGACAGCCCACCCTGGCTGCCTTTCCCTCAAGTTCAAGAACACTTGCTCCACCACGTGTCATTTCAGCCCCGGCCTCTTCGTCAGGGACCGCTCTTCGGTCAGGAGCATCGTGTCTTCTAGTGTGCCAGCACTATGTGTAGGCTCATGGATGTCCCCCGTGCCCGGGGCGTTCGTGCTGTGCAGACCAGCAGCACCCGCAGGGTGGCCTCTCCCCATGTCCTTCCTGGCGGACCCCGCACTCTCCACCTGCCCCCATAATGAGGCAAACTGCAGGAGAACCACACCACGTCCTGGGCCTTAGAGCGCAGGGCCGGGGAACTCTGCCAGGAGCCGCCTAAGTGAAGTTCTGCTGCTGGAGGCCCTGCTGCGGGGGTCTGCCTGCTGCGGGGGTCTCCCTGCTGCCCTGCCTCCAGGCTGCTTCTCCTCGGGCCGGGCCTCTCCAGAGCCCGACGTGGTGATATTCAGATATGTAAAGTCCTCACAGAGTGACGCAGCTGTCGTCATCTCTCATCATCCCCGTAGAAGCCTAAGGCCGTGAGGTGTCACCCGTCCCCCCACCCCGCCCAGAGCCTGTCCACACTGACGCTCTCCTGTCCGTCTCTCGGAGTTGCTGCCTCTGGACGTTTCTCAGGAACAGGGCTGTGCCTCTGGCTGGCGTCTCTGCCTGCACGAGGCCAGCCTGCGTGTGGAGCCCAGCCGGTCCTCTGTCCTGTGGGCGTGGCACGGCCTCTGCTGTCCCTCGGTGGCGTTTGGTTTCCCTCTACCTTTGGGCTCCGAGGCTGCCGCTGTGAGCCGCTCGCGGGTTACACGGCCGCTCACCCTCACTCCTCTCGGGAGGACACACGGGTGGAGACGCAGGTCATGCGGTGACAGTTTCCCTCATGAGAACTGACAGACTGTCCTCCGAAGTGGCTGCTCTGGTCTATAACCCTCCAAACAGCTCCATTTTAGAGGCCTCTGGTCTCCACACAGAATCACTCCATCACGCCATGGAGATGAACCTCAGAACAAGTGAATCGCGTCTGAGGACCTCAAGCCTCAGCCCTTGGCCACAAGCCAGCCGTCTGCGTCCCCGTCCTCACCTTCTCCAACACCCCCACGCGTTCGCCCCCAAACTGGCCCTGCCACCGTCTCAGTCGCCCTCGTCACCCTGGAGCCCGGTGACCTGTAGCCCCTCCCCCGGGGCTCGGCTGTCCCCGAGTCGAGTCACCCCGAAGCCAAGGCTCCTCCATGAATCACTGGGAGGTCTGACCCTCCAGCTCCGGCCCCAGCCGCGGCCCAGGCGGCCTGCGCACCTCCAGCCGACGATTCAGACAGTGAGGTGCTTTGTGGGCCTCACTTCAAACTCAAAGTGGAAAAGACCAAAGGGAGGGCCGGGCCGAAGGGGCAGTGGACAGGACCAGACTCTTTCCTTCAGGTGAGGGTGGGACCGACCGAGGGAAGGCACTGGCCAGCGCGGCAGAAGGCGCCCTGCTCCTCTGGTCCTGAGAGGAAGATCCCAACACGCGCCGCGGGCTTCCTGAGTTTTAGACTGAAACTCACGTCCTCAAGTGCCACCAAGTGCCACACAGATGGCAGAGGGGGAGGACTTGGGTCCCTTTCTCGAAGACCCTGGGAGCTCTGGTTCTCAGTGGCTCAGGCAACGGCCCTGCCCTGTCCTGTTGGCAGTGATTTTCTGGAAGGTGTTCCTGAGGTTGGTGTCACTGTCACCAGCATCTGATACTCAGCTGGGGTTAGTGGGTGCTGCCACCCCTGATCTTGGTTTGCCTCTGCCCCTCTGTGACTGGAAGCCCCGTTTGCCAAGCCACTTCCTCCCTCCCTTTCAGCCCCCACACAGTGCTGCATCTATTTGTTTTCGTTTTTTAAATTTTTAATTGTTCTTTTAAGATATACGCGGCAGCAGAGCCTATTCTGCATATTTATACGAACAAGGAGTCCGTCTTATTCTAATTAGGCCCCCAGTCTTTGGATGCACCGCGTTGAGGTCCACGGGGGTCCACGCACATACGCACGCAGGGAAGCTGAGTCAGATGTGTCCCCTTCCTATTCCCCCTCCCTTCCCTTCACTCCCCTTTGTCTAATTCACTGAACAGCTATTCCTGCCTCTCCTGTCATTGTGTGTTAGCACCCATATATCAGAGAGGACTTTCGCCCTTTGGTTTGAGGGATTGGCTTACTTCACTAAGTACGATAGTCTCCAGATCCATCCTTTTACCAGCAAATGACAAAAACTCATTCTTCTTTAGGGCCAAGTAATACTCCACAGTGTATATAAACCATATATTCTTTATCCATCCATCTGCTGATGAGCACCTGAGTTGGTTCCATATATCTTTATCTTTTTTCAACTCACCTGCCTCCAGATTTACTCAGATTTCAGAAATGAGGAACTCAGGGGAATAAGAGTAAATTTGGTGGAGTCCAGCAGTGGGTGGGGCGAGGTAGCGGGCACGTCAGGAAGGGCCCCTGCACACAGCTCCCCATGCACCACCCTGCTCAGCAGGGGCCTCCCCAGGGAGCTCACTGTGGGACGCCCCAGGAGGAGGGCAGAGTGCACCATGAGCTTGGAGACTTGAGGCGGTCCTGGAGGCAGGACCAGGTGTCCACTGTGCACACGTCATGCAGGCTTCGCCCTCAACGGTCAGTCCACTGTCCGATGCCAGATCTGGGTGCCGGCCAGCATTTACAGATTTCGGGGGAACTGGCAAATTTAAACACCCTGGGAGGACTGACCTCCAGAGACCCTCAACCTCTGCTGCAGTCAGGGTCTCACGGGAAAACCTCTCCGTCCCCCCCCCCCTTCACAGGTCCCCCACAGTGCTCCCCTGCCCAGGCCAGGTGAGAGGAGGAAGGGCCAGCTGCCTGGTTAGGAGTGCTGCTCAGAAGGAGCCTCCAGGGCGGCGGCGGGCCATGTGCCACTGGAGGACCGCAGGGAACAGGTTTCCAGACCCAGGGGGTGTGATCAGGAAGCCGTGCATTCTTTCTTTTTATGATGTGATTGGGACTCGGTGTTCACTCATTCCTGATGCAGGATGAGTACAGTCAACGCTTAAAAGGCGGAAACTTAATTAACTGATAAAAGTGGGTGCGCACACTCTGATTCCATGCTGCAC
The DNA here is from genome assembly GCF_001458135.2 of Marmota marmota marmota. NCBI lineage: Eukaryota > Metazoa > Chordata > Mammalia > Rodentia > Sciuridae > Marmota > Marmota marmota. The sequence goes on from NW_026000037.1 coordinate 334,377, forward strand.
ACGCGATGTGCCTGTGTGGTAGATTCACACGCAGGCTCTGGGAGTGGAGAGACTAACAGCAAAAATCAGAACGAGAGCTGTTTCCTCGTAGCTAGCCACCATCTATCTTCAGAAGTGCGTCTGCGTCCAGTGCATCCCTACGTACCCTGTGGCCCTCTCCGCAGCCGCGTGCACCCTGCTCCCTGGGCTAAAATGTTCACTGCAGACAGCGGGAGAACAGGATTCCACACGCAGGGCTCAGGGTTCGGGAGTCCAGGGCTGCTGTGCACCCAGAATGCCAGGTGGGTCTCCAGTGGCCTCCTGCTGGAGGACCAAGAAGCGCGTCCATCTGAACTCATGCGTCCAGCCCTCCTTCTTTCACTGGGGCCTGAACAAGAGCCCCGTGCCTGCCGGGCAAGGGCTGCCCCGGGAACTTAGTGACAGACTTCACACCCTGCTACCCCACCATCAGATCTCATGGACTCTAGCATTGTTTTAAGAGACTCCGATATAAAACTAACAATCCAGAGGCTCTGGGAGTGAGTCCGTCCAACCCAGCGTGTCATGAGGAAGGCGGTTCCGCCATGCTGCAGGGATACGCCAAAGCTGATGACTTTTGGCCACTGCTCAAAGCCCTGTGCTCTGTGTTGGACATTGTTCATGGAAGCAGCTCCTAGGCATTCCTGCATAAGTCACCATGTCACTGTGTGCAGCACACACTGCTGGGGACCATAGCGCTGGGACACCCGAGCGGCACCTCCACAGGGAGAGCCGCCCACAGAGGACCCGAGCCTCCACCTCCCTCCGAGTCGGGCTCAGGCCCTGGGCACGGCGTCCCCAGAGCACTTCTCTGAGGACCCCCGGCAGCGCAGTCTTTGGTCCCCTGAGCTGCACCTGGACGCGCTCACACCACTGTGAGCAGAGTGTCACACAACTCTGAGGTCTGCAGAACATGTGGGAAGTATCTCATGGTTCCTTTTATTAATAGAAACCATTTTCCTTTTCTCCAGTGACAAATTGCCCAAAATTAGTTTTTTTACACCTATTATGACTGAACATGATGAGAAATTCATCTGCAGAGCACAGCTGTGGGTTGCAGCAGGAGAGCACTAAGCAGGAAGTGTCATTTATTTTGGTGGGAGACAGAAATCCTAGCTTTCAAACTTTCCAAGAAATCTAAGATTGGGTTTTGGTAGCCATTTTCAACTTTATCCAAAAGTATATTGTTTCAATAAGTTACAAGGGTGCATTTGAAAACTTCTGTGGAGATACCACATTCAAAAAGAAAAACCTTTACTCCTTAGTGTCATCTCAGTGTCCACGAAGGCCTGGAGCGCGGGCGCAGCAGCAACCATACCAGGCTGGGGTCGCCATCGGCCCACACGCCCCCTGCCCTCTGCCTGCTGGACCGCTTACTGGCGATTACGCCCAGCTGCAGAGTTAATATTGCGGGTGATTTTCCGCAGATGACAACTGCCTGCTTCAAAACCTGCCAAAGGAACATAATGGTCTGATTTCGGAGAAGTTGTTGACAAGGAAAAAAAAAATCATACTTAAAAATCAAATTCAACGCTGACTTATCAAAAGTTCCACCAGGAAAGTTGGGAGGCGACTGAGAAACCGGAAACCATTTCCAGAACACTGAGGGGCAACTGACGCCTCGGCTTTGCTGGCCATGCGTCTGTTGGAGACGATTCCTCTTGGCCTCCTCTGTAGGCAACAGCGTGGGCTGCTCGCTGTTGGTGAGCGCGGTCTGCAGACACAGGGCCACTCGTCTCTCATGTCCCGAGCTGGACATCCTCTCCCCACCCCGCGAGCTTGGGCTTCTGTAAGCAATCCCAGAAGCACAGCCCGGACTGTCTCCACCAGAGCAGGACTGTGCTCTTGAGCCTGTCCGCTGGGTCCGACCTGTAGGAGACCAGAGCACCAGTGTGGAAGGAAAGGCTAGCGTGCGTCTGTCCCGGTCAGCCCCGGCCTCCATCAAGACAGAAATGTAAAGCTTTGTCAACATCAATGTAAAACGATACTAATTCTCATAAGTTTTTTGCTGTTGATTTATTTTGAGCAATAATGTTTGATGTTCAGGTACCATACTCATTAATTTTAAGTAAAATTTTAAAAACGTTTTTATTTTTATTTTTTATTAGAGCAATGGCATCATACATAGTATTTGGGTTCATTTTGACAAACTCATTCATGCAAGAAATCTGCTACTTTTAGGTTATTAAATTGGTTCCCATAATTTTTAAACAAAATTGCAATTTATTAAATTCACCTCATAATTCCAGATCCTCTTTTTAGAAATTAACACATGAAAAACCATTTAAAATTCAATTTGATGCCATGTGTCACCAATTAGGTAAGAAAAAATACTAAATGGTTTATTCAATACTGGACCTAATAATGAATTAATAAATTGTAATTTTTGTACACTAGTTAGTCATTTCAAAGGGAGCAATTTCAATGAAAATTATAAGTTTGAAGATTAAATAGTTTCTGTCAAAATACAATGAGGGCATGGAGTTGTCAAGGTGACCAGAATATGAAACTGCTTTTTGGAGTGTGGTTCTCTCAATCATGGAGAGTCAGACAGAAATAAAGAGAAATAAATTCTTCAAGAATGTCAAATCTGTTAGAAATCATTTTTAGAATAAGGTGGACTTAAATGAACAAAAAAGCCCATGTTCTCTAAGGAGCTTTCTCTGTTGTGTAAATACCAAGAGGCGGCACCGTGTGCTGGGTGCGCTCCAGACGGTGAGTGGTTCCAGATGCTCAGGGCCCCTCGCTCCTCGCTCCGGGGACAGCACGCTCACCAAGGTCGCTCGCCAAGGTCGCAGCAAGGACTTGCTCCCCACTGTTACTTCTTTGAATCACCTTGATGTGAGCGTTAGAGTCTGTGATGTTGTGGCTTATGATGAGGAATGGATGATCAGGACAAATGACCAAAGCAAGACTTTAAGACTGGAAAACTCCCACTTACGGCAGTCTTTCCTCTTAAGGAGATGTGAATAAAACTCTGAGCATATTCTAAAACCATGTGAATAAAAAGCCATAAGACAGGTTGTTTGGGGTCTTTCATATAATCCTTCATGTCCTTTTGCCGATTGGACTTTGACATGTTGGGTATACAGATGAGAACCAGGGGCCAGTAGCCTTCACAGCACTAAAGGGAGTTTAGTACTGTGTCTCAGCCCACGCGATTTTCCCCTGAATGACCTCACTGGAACAAGGCGCTCCACTGCACGGGTGTGCAGCTGTCCTGCACGGTGGCTCCGGGTGGCTTCAGGCTGCCGCGCAGGGTCCACGTGCTGGCAGGAGACACAGCTGTCTGCAGGTGCTCACGGTTCTGTCTCAAAACTTGCAATGACAGGCGCGCCCCGTCACTCTGCTGGACGTTACAGGCTTGCCTGGTCCTTCATTCCGAGATTGCTGGACGTGAGAATCCCATGCCCTTTGAGTTCAGGGAGCAGGATTTATTGCTTTTAGCACATTTCACAGTTTACTGGGCCATCAGCCCTTCGTCCTGTGAGATAGTTTCAAGTGAGCTTTAAATCTATTGATGTAAGTGATTTATATCCCAGAATTAACACGAAATACAATACTCGGTTTCATTATCTAAAGTCGTTACCTTATAATAAGAAAAAACAGAGTTAATGAGATCATGATTTTCCTTCCCTCATCCATCTTGGCAAAAAAGTGTAGCATAATAGTGGCGGGTCTCTGTGCCAGAGAAAAGACGTTTTCACATAAACGCAGCAGTCAACTTCTGAATGTCTGCCTTATAATTATAAATGGCCCCATAAGCCCACACAAATGATCTAAGAGTAGATAAACTAAATAAACAGAAGACATTATTTTGAGGTTATGGAGATCTCATCTCTCCAGCTTTCTTTTACCAGTGATAATCTTCCACAAATCCCTCTGAATATGAAGAGACTGGAATCTGAGCCTAACCTGGCTCCTGCTCAGGCCCTTCTGAGGTCAGGGTTCTAGAGGGCGTACATCAGGACACGGGGCTCCGGGCCTTCCGGCCCGTTCCAGGAAATTTCAAACTTCATACAAGAGTGGCTATTTGCTAACAGGTGGCGTATTTTAATAGAAGATCTGGGATTTAAATTAATCATAGCTTCGGAGACAAATGCAAAGGAATCAGAAGGATTCTTAAATTATAATAAGTAAAAAAAAAAATATATCAAAATAAGTTACCTGGACCCCCCTGGTTTTCCCTGGAGTTGAAGGTAGGGGAGTGGCACTCGACGATGTGAATTTCTTAAACGTGACATAGGACCCATCTGCTCAGACTGCAGTCAGCTTGCCTCAAATTCAATCCAAGGCAAATCACACTGTCCTGGCACAATGGAGAGGTATGCGCTGACATGACTATATTAAAAGTCCTTGTCATCGGGTCCCTTCCTGTTGACCCAGGACAAACCTCCCTGACATGACACAGGGGCAGTCTATGCACTTGACGTGTCTCTTGGCTGGGAACAACGTGGCCGCTCTGGGTAAGGGGCACCTGGAAGCCCGACCCTAGGGACATGCTGGCTAATAAAACAAAAGCACCGAGTGAGGGATGGCTGCAGCCGCAGCTGCCTGCCTGCCCCGCCCTCACGGAGAACCAGGGCAGCCTGGCTGTGGCAGATGGCCTCTCCTCCCCGCGGCTTGGCTCTGAGTCCAAGTCTGAGAGAGAAGCTTCCTCATGTGGCCTTGGGGAGATCAATCCCGTATTTTGGGAAACAAAGCTCCAAAAGGGTCATAGGATAAATTGTGTTTTTGTTTTACGTGTCAAAGCCCTAACCCTAAGTACTGTAGAACGGGACCTCATTCGGGTCACTGCAGATGTAACTAGTTAGGATGAGATGATGCTTGAGTAAGATGGACCCAAGTTCAATATGAGTGGTGTCACAGGGCACGGTGGTACCTACCTGTCATTCCAGCTATTCAGGAGGCTGAGGCAGGAGGATCACAAGTTGGAGGCCAGCCTGGGAAACTTAGCAGGCCCGGCCTCAAAATAAAAAAATAAAAAGGGCTGGGGATATAGCTCAGTGGTAGAGAGCCCTGGGTTCATTCCCCAGGGCCAGCATGATTGGTCCTTCTAAAAGGGGTCGTCTGCAGACAGGCACCAGGAAGAATGTCAGGTACCCATCATGCCAGAGATGGAGGTGACATGTCTACCAGCCACAAAGGCCAGAGATGGCTGTGGACACGAGAAGCCAGGGCAGAGGCATGGAACCGACCCCGGTGGCAGCCTCACTGGGAACCAGCCCTGCCAGGGCCTGGCCTTGCACGTCCATCCTCAGCACTGTCAAGCAAGGCCGCTCTGCTGCGCAGACTGTCCCATTTGGAGCCTTAGCTGACCCCTCCTGTCACAGCTCACTCCTTTCAGGGTCTTTCCCCAGATGACAAAGCCCAGCTCTTCACCACCCAGAGGGGAAACTGGCCCAGCCAACCACTGAGGTTTGCATTTAGGATCCTGAGTGTGAGTTTCATTGTTCACTTCTCTGCAGCGAACCTGCCCACCAGCCCACGAGTGGGCACCTCTCCCAGTCCAGCCCTGGCTCAGCACCTCGGCCCATGCAGGAGAGCTCCCAGCACCCGGCAGGAGGCCACGTGCACTAGCAGTGTCACCTGCCTGTGGCCTGAGGAAGACATCCTGCCTGTCAGCAGGAGCAGTGTCAGTGCCAGCAACCTTGCAAGGGGACATGCTAAGTTTTACAACCAAATCTATTTAAAGATAAAGGGGTTTGTCCTTTGCAGGGGCCTGATCAACGGAAAACACTCATAAAGTAGACTCAACGGCTCAGGCTGAGGATCTTGAGTCCCTGGACTCCCATATGGTAGCAGTTGTGTTTTAATAATGGGGCTGAGGGGTGTTTACAGCACAACATGAGAAGTCAGGAGTCCCTCCACCTTGGCTGGAGTTGGCTCTTCAACCTCAGACAGAGGATCAGCCAGCGTGTGCCTCAGCTTAACTACCATCCCACCTGGACCTGCGACCTGCACGGAGAACTCCGAGTGCCCCGAGGGCGGTGGGCTCTGTCTTTCTGTTGCTTTTGTGGCTCACGTTCCAGAAGCTTTGCCGCAGGCTCACAGAGCACAGGTCCTGCAGAAAGGAATGCTTTGGCAAAAGTGTTAGCAGTTTGAGTCAGCTCCGGCCGCCTTTCCCGGGCCGCCCAGGTGAAGGGTCATTCAGAATCACCCCAGGTGCAGAGAAGACCTGGCCCAGGCTGACTCTCAAAGAGCTCTGCCATTAGCATTCTCATTCCGATTCTCAATTCAACATTCAGGGCCGCAGCAAACAGTGAGCAGTGCCTCTGGCTCTGCCGGGGATAAGTTTCCAGAGGGAAATCAACTTCTACTCTTCTGGAGTCCTTTGAGAAGAAGCCTGTCTCCAATCTCCATTTCCGTCTCCTGGCCACCACAGCGCCACACATTCACAACCGCCCCAGGGCCCTGTTCTCAGGGGCCACAGCCGACCTGGGGCAGAACCCTGTCAACAGCGGGCGAGTCGGCTGGGGCTCCTCCTCTCCTGCACATGCCCTCACGGAAGCCCTGCCTGCTGGCCTCGCAGCTTGGCACCCCCTGGCTCAGCACCCCCGGGCTCGGCACCCCCGCGGCTCTCTGACCCTCTTGCCGTGGGGTGCAGGACCCCTCTGTCCCTCTGGCCCCACAGGCCCTCGTATGTTCCCGTGTGTCCCTCTCTTCTCGGGCCTGCTGCGACACCTACCTGCCTGCCTGTCCCTCACCCTGGGTGGTCCACACCCTTCTGACCCTGTGTGGCCATGGCTGAGCATGCTCTTGCCCCTCAGGGGTACACCCCTGGACCCCTTGGCCTCAGGGAAGGGGAGCCCATCTGTTGCACATGCCGGTAAACGCCCTGCCCTGCAGCCCCTGGCAGACCCCCTGTGGGCACCTGTGGGCTCCCTCAAGAGCGCCCCCCACCCACTGTCCTCTGCACCTGCAGCCACTCCTCTCTGTCCAGTCCTGCATCCTCTCCCTGGCCTCCCACTTCTGCCCTTGCTCGCACAGAACAAGTGTGAGCTCTTTACAATGAAAACCAACATCACTTCTCTCTTTGAAATATTTATTTTTGTCTTTTCACCCCAAGTAAAACCCTGTCTTCTTACCAGGCCTGCGAAACTGGCCAGTCTGTCTCTTAGCTCAGCACGGTCCACCGGCTCCATGCTCGGCAGTGTCCGGCACACTGGCCGCCTGTCCATGGTGACCACACAGGGAGTGGCTCCACTTCCGAGCCCACCCCCCAGGTGTGTAGGAGGCACCCTCTCCCCACAGTGCTGTGGCTGGCTCAGGTGGGAATCGGCTTTAGGGGCAGCTCCTCAGGAAGCACCTTGATCTCATGCTTCTTAGCGCCTTCAACGGTTGTGTCCGTTATTGTCTGCTACGTCTCGTCTGTGTCCACCAGTAGAACAGGAGCGCGAGAGAGGACGCAGCCCTCCTCCAGTGCCTCCTTTCGCACTCTGGCGCTGCCTGGACACAGCAGGCTCTCAGTAAGTACCCACTGGTCCATTTTGGTGATGATTTAGTGGAGAAACACTAGTCCGGACTCTAGATATTTTATTTTGCTCTTGTTCTTCATCAAAGGTACCTCGTAAGGTCTGTGTCTTCTCTCGAGCAGTTCTCGCCATGACACAGCGTTCCTTTCTTAACCAAGATGTGCCTGGCAGGTGCATCTTGACTGTGTGGTTCTGCAGTGGTGCGTGTGCTGCAGGTGGTGACAGGCTTTTGCTGGCAATGACCTATGTGAGCTCCGATCAGTGAGGAAGCTTTGTTTTCCGTCTTTACTTGCTCACCTGAAAACAAGGCTGGGAGCAAGGAGCCCTGCGCTGTGGCCTCCCGACTGGCCTGAGGCCAGGGAGGGACTTGGCTAGGGCCCTCTGGGGGCTACGCAAACACTTATGCAGCATGTCTTCTGCAGAGCTCAGGTTCCTCCTCGCTCTTCAGCACCCTGCTGCTCCCTGAGACTCGTCCACACCACCAGTGCAGACGTCAGGCAAGGTGGGGTCGGAGGTGGACGCTGGCCGGCCTTGGTGTGAGGACGGTGTTCTAACCCAGGGCGGACACGAGCCACTCAGGCAGGGGCCGGTGAGGGGAGCGGCTCGAATCCCCGTGACGCCGTAGGCATCGCGCAACATTCTGCAGGCCACATCCCACCTCTTCACAAGATCCTGGGGGCACAGAAATCGAGTGCCTAGAACCCACGCAGCTAAAAAATGGCGGGTGTCCCAAGCCCCATTGGCCACCTCAGACTGCATGCTCTCCCAAGCACAAGGTGCCTCATTTCCCCTGGGACATGGGAGGGCGGAGCGGAGAAGAGTGCAGAACAGACTTGGAGATGGCACGACTCTGGAATGACAGGGAACGCCAAGACTCACAGGTTGTCTCGCTGGGGCCGTCCTTGTGAGGACAGAGACCTACCGGCTGGAGAAAGCCCCGGAGCCAGCGAGCACAGCACGGTCCAGGGGGGACAGCGTTTGGGAGCAGCTGCAGCTGGAGGAGAGAAGAGAGCCTGGCGAGGACCGATGCCGTGCGGGGACCGGGAGCGAGGTACAGAGGGGCTCAGGCCAGGCCCAGGAGTCGGCGTCATCAGAACTCGGGGAGGAGATGTGCAGGCGCTGGGCTGCGGGGCCAGAGGAGGCCTGATCTCTCCAGGGAGCCCTCTGGGAGCAGTGACGGGGAGACCATAGGGTCGGGATCGGTGACAAGTGGAAATGCAGGTCCCAAGCCAGCAGCCACTCCCTGAGTTAAACCGTGGCAGTGAGAGTTGACAGAAGGACGCACTGTGACACTCTCAGCAGGCGCTGAGCCGGCCGTGCCCAACGAGGGCCTTCGCTCGCCACCCCCTTTCTAAATCACTGACTTTTGGACGATGCTTTTCAAGCATTAATCTGGAGGGAAGATTTTCAGATGAAAATGTTTAAAAATTCAGTCTTTCTAAATTTCATCTCAAAGATCTAAGTCACGAGGTCAGAGTGTGAGAAAAGTCACCTTCATCTCGGGCCCTCGCTCTCTCTTCTGCTGGTACTGAGGGTGGAACCCAGGGGAGCTCTACCACTGAGCTGCATCCCAGCCCTTTGTACTTTCATTTTCAGACAGGACCCCACAGGTTACTGAGGCTGTCCTCCACCTCCTGAGTCACGGGATCACGGGTGTGGCCACCACGACTCTACGTCTAAGTCGAAATGAATCGGAACGCCTGTGAAGACACCTTCACGGCGACTTTGGGAGCTACTTTTGTGGCCTGCTGCAATGAACTTCCCTTTGTGTGTGCTGAGCTACGCAGCACAAGAGTGTGTCACAGGTGCAGGGGACCAGGTGGGGAGCCTGGCGCAGGGACCTGGGGAGAGGTGTAACAGCCCTGCCACCTGTTGCACTCCCCATAAAGCCCAGCCTGCCCTTCACCTGGTCTGTGACTGCCGCAACCTGCCAGCCCAGGCCAAAGGTCAGGCAGGGCCTCCTGAGTCCCCAGGAAGCTTAGGGGCACGGCCAAGGAGCAGAGGCCACAGAGCAACTGGGGAAGGAACTGAGCTGATATCAGAGGTGGCAGCCTGCGCAGGGGCGAGCCGCAGGTGGTGAGCGTCCAGCTGTGCGGAGGTACATGAGGTCCTGAGTGGTGCTCTGCTTCCCGTGAGCCAGCCGCCTGACAGCTGTGAAGCCCTGACTGCCAAGGCACTCGGGTCACACGACCCCGGCAGGGAAGTGCAGCCATAGATGTGACCATTACTAGTGAGGACACCACCACTGGCCACAGAGACAGGAGCGCCATTCACTGGAAGGAGTCCTCAGGATCAGCTCGGTGGCTACAGCATCTCCTTCCCTACAGCGGCATTTGGATGGAACTGACGCGCTCCAGCCCTTCCCAAAGTCACCACTGATCTAAGAGAATTGGGTCTCCTGAGGTCCCTTCAGCAGCTGTGTGTCGCGTGATGTTTTGGCTTCATGGCACAGAACACGTCTTGGCGAGCCCTGCCCCGACAGAGGTCAGGTATCTCCCATCTCTGATGCTGGTCCCCCGAGCACTGTGGGAACCCTCTGGACCCCATGGCATGGTCTGGTCCACTCCCAGTGCTTCTTCCTCAGGTCCCTGTAGAAGGAAAGACGCCAACCTCCGACTCAGGCCTCAGCGATTCGTGATAAGAGTTGGGCACAACGCTGCGACATATTTATTTTCTCCCCCCGTTTATTCCGAGACATCTTCTAAGAAGGAATTAATGCAAGTCTAACTATGATTTATCATTTTGCACCGCTGCCGTGGCAATGAGCACACGTGTCCTTTCCCCGTGGCTAAATGCCATCAGCCAGCCATTGAACACACAGGGACTGTGCTAACGGGCCAGCTGGGGAAAGCGGCAGAGCGTAACTCACGCTGCAGTGCACGTGCTCGGAACATCCCGGCGGCTTCCAGAGAGCCCAAGGCTTCATTTTTCTTTGCACCTAACATTGTCTGTGGAAACAGGAGAGAAAGGTCCCCTCATTTGGCAGTAGAAAACAGTGGAGACCCTCTTGGAACTGTGTGTCCAGGAAAAAGGGAAACTCGGTCTTGGGGCGACTGCAGCTGGAGTGGAGCTCTGGGAGCAAGTCCCCGTCACCACTGGCGAGTCTGGTGAACCTGGGCTGGCCCCCTGCAGCCCTCCTCCATGCCCTCTCCCCTTCTCCTCCTGGCTTCAGGTCTCCCCCTTGGGCTCCAAGCCAGTCTTGCTTCCTGGTGACTCTTTGAGGAAAGGGGTCCCATGTCCCCAACAGGTTCCTGGATGTGGGAATCCGTACGACGGGAACCAGATAGTCCCTGTCCTCACAGTGCCACGGCTCTCAGGAAAACAGACCTGATTATCAGCTGAGCTGGACCTGGGCACGGTTCTGATGGGTCACAGGGAGGCACAGGGTGCCTTGCACGTTGATAGTCCAGGACCAGGACAATCTGAAGTCTGTGCTGTTCATGACCAGGGCAGCTGTAAGGTTCCAGGTGTCCGACAGTTTGCTCCTGGGAAGGGAGCTCCACCCACCTACCGCGGCTGCAGGACACGCACTCTGAAATCACACTCCTGTTTCTTTCTGGGATATGCTGTGCACCAACTTCAGTTGGGAAAAGACACATACAAACACCTGTGGGAATACGTGGCCATGGCCCACACCACCCAGGTGGGGAGCCTCTGGCCGGACCATTCTAGAATCAATCTCGTTCACTACCAGCGTGAAGTCTGCAGTAGGATCACATTTGAATGTGATTGACACTTGTTTTCCAATCCCATCAAGTGCAGAGCTACTGCTGGACCTAGGTGGGGGCCATGGGAGGGCAGCAGCAGGAGGAAGATGCAGGGGGCCCCCTTGAGAAAGGGCCAGAACTTGTGCTGACTCGGCCACATTTTAAGTGCTCAGTGAAAGGTTCAAAGGAAGAGCGTTAGCGCATCATCGTGACCTAACCCTTGGCACCTGCTGACAGTCCTTCCCCACCCCTCCCCCTGCTCCTCTGTCATTCAGATGTGGGTACTTGTCATTTCCTGGTTCCTATTTAAATCAGACAAATATTCAATTGACACTATAGTGGCAAGTAAGATCACCGGCTTCAGAACGTGTGCTGCCAAGTCACAGGTGTTGGCTGGCCTGTCCCCTTAATCTACTCTACTGGATCCTGATACAAGTCTTGAAAGCATTCAAATTCTAGCTTAGCCGTTTTTGACTTCCTGATCACAACTCGGGGTGGAGTGTTTCCATAGTCATCAAGGTCTGACTGGCAAAGCTCTGGTGGAGGAGCACCACTACAGGTCTGCTTGGTTTTACCACCAGCCGCCAGCTGAATCCATGCCTGTCCTCACTCCCGGGCAGTCAGATCCCAAAGGCCTTTCAGGAAGAGTCTGGAGGAGTCCTGGGCCTCACCTGGACTCTGCATACACTCCTCTCAAGGCCAAATCCCTCCATGACATCTGGAAGGCACGTGGGTCCTCAGCTAGCAAAGAGGAAAGCCACCCTCAGGCCCTTGGCACCAGTGCCCTCCCAGGTCCTCAGAAGCCCCCGGGGGGACACAGCAGGGATGTCTGGAGGGTTTGCGTGGCCACGCCAGCCTGGTTGAAACCTGGGCCTGGCTCTTTTCTCTGCAGAACCGGCTCTCCACCCGGCTCTTCCACCTGAAGGCGCATATTGCTGCTCTTGCTGGGTTGGCCCTGCACTTCTGCCTCAGAAGCCAGCTGGCTGGACCCCACAGTGGCCAGGCCCTGGCTTCCTGGGTGACCTTAGGCAGGCATCTGAACTCTGTGCCCCTCCTGGCTGAGCTGGGCCTTTCTGGCCTATAGGGACCTCGGGCTCTTAAGCCTAATCTACTTCATAGTCATAATGGAGGAAATCGCATTAGTTAAGGTCCTTTTGGTTTTAAATAAGATAATCTGCTTGTGGAAGTTTAAGTAAAAAAAAAAAGCAATTTGTGGGATTATCTCAGAGAATCAGGGGAATGTCACCAGCCTTCCTGAGGAGGAAAAGGAACCAGGCCTCCTGGGGCTGAGGACACTGTGGCCCAGCATGGCCATCGCACCATGCTGAGCGCCCAGCCCCTCCTGGCCAGTCTGCTCAGCAGGGCATCTGCACAGGGCCAGAGGAAAGCCGCTGAGCCTGTCCCCTGAGACGGTGGCACACGGTGTGGGGGACTGTTTCTGGTAAAGGAGGGCGTGAGACTGTGGGCCTGTGGGTGGATGGCGGGTGCCGTGCAGGCTCTGGGGAGCTCCACCCCGGGGCCTCCCCCCTTTGTGGCCGGGCTCTGCAAGGCGCTGTCTGTGCCTCTCCTTTTGTTCACCCCTCAGCCAACCGGAGTCCAGTTTCCACCCTATCATCGTAAAAGGGGCCTTTGTCGAGGTAACTCTGACCCCTAGGTCCTTAAACCTGATTCCCAACTTCCTGTCTGTATTGTGCCCAGATGTCCAGTCCTATGTGATGGCAGACCGTCCCTGCGGCCTGGGAAACAGCCTCGGACTTCCCTCTGCAGAGCACACTTCACCCCTCCCTGCTCCCCAGGCTCAGCACTGGGCTCCCTGAGAGCCTGGCCTCAGCACCCTCCTCTGCCCCCTCCACAGGGCCACGCGGCTTCCCTTCCTGGGAGCTCCCCAGTCCTGTGAGTTTGAACACGGCTTTCATCCTAATGAATCCTGAATTCATACCCGTCTAGAAGGTCCTCCCCTCACTCTGAACGCAGGCACTTCTCTCCGGCACATCCTTCAGCCTGTGGGCCCACGAGGGTGGAGTCAGGGAGCTGCACAAGGAAGCCAAGTAAGGGACCGTGTGGGAGCTGGGGGTCGTCTCCTGCCTCCTCCATGAACGTCCAGCCTTCTGCAGCAGGCCCTTCCTACCCCACCACCACACCTTCCTCCCTGGTCACAGACATGGCTCCTGGTGACTGTCCACCAGCATTCGCCTAAGGGGTGATCGACAGCTAGCCAGTACTCGGTGTCCCCTTGGCCAGGGGAAGAAGCCATGAGCTGGAGGCACCTGAGATATCTGGATGTGGCTGGGGTCGTGAAGAGGACACTTTCGCACAGAAGACGCGGCGTCCAGGAACACAGATGGCCGAGTGCAGGGCATTGCGCGGGGAGGGCGGGAAGGGGTGGCGGGCTGGCATTTTAACCTGGACGGTGCGTCATTCCAGCTCTGTGGCGTGCTCTGATCTAGGGAACTAGGATCGGCTACTCATCGCTTCTGACCTTCATCTTCAATCCTGACTTACCGGCGATGTCTTGGAACACTTCATCTGGGGGTTTCTTCTATAAATGACTTCGTTTTCTGCAAACAAACCCACGAGAATCCGCTACCGTAAGGGATCTGGTGATGGCAGGTGACAGGGGACAGTCTGGTGGATAAGAGAGCTTGACCCTGCGATGTGTGATGTGAAGCAGAAGCGAGCTCAGGCACTGATCTAGCTGGACGCTGGGTGTGGTGCAGTGGAAAGCTCCGGTGCGGAAGAGCGGCTCAGGTCCACAGCAACAGCCTCTTCACCAGGCAGCAAGGAAAGGGAGGAGGAGGGAGGCAGCCGGAGGGAGCCCCGGGGTGCTGAGGACCACAGGAGCAACAGGACCTTTGGGCTTTGGTGACCGCCAAGAGTAGTCATGAAATGAGGATTTTTAAATGCGTTTTAAGAAGTTATTGGCTGCCATCTCAGCTTTCTAGTGCTACCATGATGAAGTGTCACGGACTGAACGGCTTAAAAGATGAAAGCATGTTTTCCGGCAGTTCCGGAGGCTGGACGTTCAGCAGCAGCTGCTGGCAGTGTCGGTTGTGGCTGAGAGCCCTGAGGCCGCTCCCTGATTGCAGGCGGCTGTCTGCACCCTCTCTCCTCGCCTGTCTTCCCAGCCGTGTGTCTGTGTCCACAGTCGTCCTTCTGTGAGACCCCAGACTTACTGGGGCGGGCCCACCGCAGTGACCTCAGTTAACCTGGTTGCCTCTCCAGAGACGCGATTGCCAGGCAAGATGGAACTCTGATGCCCTGGAGCTTAGGACTGCAGTGTTGAAGGGAACCTGAGGGGCGCCATCAGCCCCTGACAGCCGCCACATGGACAAGGACTGGGGTGGAGGCCGCAAGACCAGGAAGGAAGGAAAGAAGGAGGGAAGGCGGGCCGACAGGCAGGCGCAGGGTGTGGCGGGTGGCGTGGAAGTGCAGAAATGTGCGCAGACGTGGAGCCCCTTAGGAGCACACAGTGGTGAAGGTCGTGGGGTCCTGGTTGGAAGGACCGGGAGAGGGTGGCATTGAGGATGTTGCTGTAGTTTCCAGCACAGGTCACTCTCAATGTCACCAGTGTTGACAGCATGGGGCACCAGAGGTGGGAGGGTGTGCTAAAGTTCTGGCCTGGGACCGTCCATCCTGGATGGCCAGGAACACCAGGTCAGAACCTGGGCCAGGACTACTGAGTTCCAATGTAGCCTCCTCTGCTGTCACTTCTCAAAGCAGACACGCAGTGGAACTGTCGGCTGAGTGCCCACGTTGTGGTATTCAGCAAATCCACAGAGACCACCTGCCCTGTGCCAGGCCCGACTGTCCCCTTAGCAACCAACAACAGGGCTCCTCCTCCAACCAGAGGCACACAGCAGATGATCAGTGAACGGCAAACTAGCAGGAGATAACTGCCATTAAAAGATTCATTAATTCAGGTTGCGGGGTCAGGAGTGCCTGGACCTGAAAGTGTGTGTGGTTGTAGGGTCAAAGACCTTTGGGACAGGCCGGGGTGCAGGGGCAGGCTGGGGTGCAGGGGCAGGCTGGGGTGTAGGGGCAGGCTGGGGGTGCACAGGTAATCTCGAGGCAAAGGGGCAGGTCAGAGTGCAGGGCCCAGGGCCAGGGGCCAGGGCCTGCCTCGGGCTCTCAAGGCCCAGCACGCAGGCTGCTGCGCAGGCAGTGAGGGTGGAGCATGGGAAGGACACTGGTCAGGTAACAGGGACTACGCAGAATCCCATGCGGCTGCCTGGCTTGCTCAGAGAGAAGTACTGCCTGACCTCATTTGTGTTTGGAATCCAACAAAGATGATCTTGCAGAAGTTGAGAGTAGAATGGTGGTCACTGGAGATGGGGAGGCAGGGAGGGAGAGCCGGGGCAGGCCATCATGGTGTAGGGTACAGCCGATGGGAGCCAGGAGGGCTAGGGAGCTGCTGTACCCGGGAGCAGGAGTGACCCTGGGGAACAGTGGCGTACTGCTCATTCCAGAGCTGGGAGAAAGGACCTAGGAAGTTTTACCAGAATGACTGTGGAGACAGGCGTGTTTAACCTGATTCAAACATGACACGTGCACAAAGGTCTCATTAGCCAATTGCCATGTCTGACTTGTATGTTTTACGTATCAGTTTAAAGTTAAGTGTCATATAAAACAAAGCCAACAGAGGCAGAGATATGTGGACAGTCACAGTAAAGCAAAGCGCAGGTCCCCGGTGGAACAGCCGAGGTGGGAGCCTTCCGGTGTCACTGGGACACCAGACATCTTGCTGCCTCGGGAACTTGTCGTGATGAAGTGCTCAGGGTGTTGTTATCACCTGACCGTCCAGAGGAGAAGCAGGGTGAGGCCAGCCAGGCCCATGTGGGGCCTCCCCGGCTCAGCCTACCCTGCAGACAGCAGCAGGTCGTCCCTGGAGTGGGTGGCTCTGGGAAGGGGCTTGCTGACACCCCCAGCTGTCACCTCATCCTCTCTGCTCCAACTCCCTAGTGACTGACTTGTCTTCTGGTTTTAGTCTAATTCCTCAAGGAATACGAAGAAAAGTAAGTCAGACTCTGCGTGGGCCCATGATCACCCTTCTCCTTGTAAATTTAAAAATCCTTTCCTGTTAGAAACGCATTGTTTGGACTGGGCTCTTGGGCAATTCAAGGCAAGTCGGCCTCACCATACAGGTGCTGAGGCCTGCGGGGACTCTCCAGGCCGAGAGATCCCCGGTGCCAGGCAGGAAGTGGAGGCCCCAGTTGGCACCCTGATGCTGAGAAGCTGGGGAAACAGAGGTAGCCAGCGTTCCCATTTCTGTGAAATTGCTTTAAAAACTAACTGGGGTAAAAAGATATGTGTTTCTATTCCATTTCTCTTTCAGTCAGAAGGTACAGTTCCTATACGGGCACAAGAGGACATCATGCACAGTCTGGACACAGAAATGGCCCGTGACAAGACCACTGTTAGGTGCCAATCACCAAACGGGACTCTGCTACCGCTGCCTCCCTCCATCACCGCCCAGTTCACTTTCCTTTGAAAAACAACGTTCCTGTCCCAAATGTTCCTGGAACTCTATTAGGGATTTTTTTTTTTTTTAACACATTGAGGGAAAGCAGGAATAAGTTCCTTTGTACTTAGAAATTCTTTATCAGTTAAAACACGTTTTTGAATATCTCTGGTTACATGTTTTAAAATACACATAAATTTCCCCAAAAAAGAACACCGGAAAGCAAATTGGTGATTTTAAACACGTTCCCTGAAGTTCTGGAGGGAGCTGCTGGGACGATGTGTGACAATGAGCATCCTGTGACTCTCTTTATCACCGCTGTTGAGACGCTCCGCTCCGCTGCAGTCAGGGTGAATCCAACTGCCCTTCAATCGTCTCCTAATGGACAAGCCACAGGGCGGCCATGTGTTTCCATTGCAAGATTAGCTTCTCTCCCTTCCGTGGAATCCGAGGACACAAGTACCCCACACCCTCTGCTGAGCTGGGGGAGAGAGGGCCCTGAGCAACGGAATGGGAGTGAGGGCGAAACCCAGGCTCCTCTCGGGAGCCCCGTTTGTGCTCTGCAGCCTGTTCAGCTCTGGTGCGGCCCAAGACGTCAGGGAGCACACGTCTCAAGTACCAGAGCACCCCCACACGTCCGAGCCACGGAGCGCCACAGGAATGGGTCTGTAAGAGGAAGGCGGCGGACTCCCCCTGGGAAACGGAAGCGGAGGTCCAGGACCTCACAGAGGAGCAGGCGCCCTGGGCTCAGGGGCAAGGCACTTCCACTGTCCTCCAGTCCTCATGGCTCACCAGCCCCAGCCCAGAGCCCTTTCCATCCCCGGGCCTCCAGAGCTGATCTCAAAGTGGACAGGGCTGCTCGCAAGCACTGAGCACGCTGATTCCAAAGGCCTTGCCAACCTGCAGGACTCTGTGTGCTGAGGACTCCAGGTGGCCGTGGAGGCGCTTCCCTCTGGACAGGCTGAGGACGCTGTCCACGCTGAAGACGGAGAGCTGCGGTGGTGCCATGGTAGTGCAGATGCCCCAGGGCACCCTGGCCTGGCAGAGGCTGGTGCTCAAATGTGTCCTGAGCAAGCCTGCAGCCCCTACGCCCCCAGAGTACCCGCATCGCCTTCCCACACCGAGATGCCTGTTTGGGCTATGACATCGTCCCATGCCACGTAAACCACAGTGCCTGCCTCTCTCCTCCTCCCCTTCGGGAACAGCCCTGTCCCATTAACTGGGGCAGAGTAAGCAGGCATAGCTTTACCCGGCTGCCACACGAGTCATCACCACCTCCCAGCTTATCCCAACTAGATGATTCCTCTCATGGTTCTGGAGGCCAGACGTCCCCTGGGCCCCACTGGGCTAAACTGGGGAAGAGCGGCAGGCTGCTCCCCCCGCATAGGAATCCCCTTCTCACCCTGCCAGCTCCCAGAGGCCCTGCCATCTTCAAGCACACCAGCCCAGGTCACCCCCCCCCAGGTCAAGGCCAGCCGATCAGCAGCCTCAATCCCCTTTGCCACATGCCTGACGTGTCACCAAGTTCCAGGGTTGGGAGGTGAACATCTGCACTGGCCAGCTGCGGGGGGTGCTGGAGAGAGCAGCCTCAGAGGCTCAGAGTCCCTTGTCACCAGCTCAGGATTGAAAAGGTGCCACAGATAAGCAGGCAGCTGAGTGCTGGCCACTGGTGGAGGAAGTGATGCCTCCCCAGAGCTGGGCACCTTGAGCAAGGACCAGTCCCCCGTGAGGTGAAGGGGCGTTTGCAGGCAGAGAAGCCCCACGCCGGACGTCAGACCTCGCCTGTCGGAGGCCCGCTTGACATGCCACACGGAGCCCACAGGAGGGGGCTTTGACACAAGTGTGTACCTGCATCAGGGTCAGATGTCCACTCCTGCAGATGGGGAGACAGGTGGGCATTCAGAGCTTGGGCTGGCTAAGGAGGACATCAGCTGGCACCTGGGGAGGCCGGTGCCTGATGTCAGAGCCACAGAGAGCCACTTCTTCTCTGTGAGGAGAGGGCTGGGGTGTCAGAGCTGTGTGTGTTGAGAGCATCTGCATGGTGGGGAGGCCCAGCACGGAGGCTGTTGTGCAAGGAGCCTACGCCCTGCAGCTTGCTCCTCCTCTACCCGTCAGTCCTGAGCCAAAGAATCAGGGACCGGGTTGCAGATCCTCAGAGCTCCCTCTGCACAGCTCCTTTCCTCCTGGCACCAGGCTCAGCTGGACCAGCCACCTTAGCCTCCGGAGTCCATCCCTCCTCCTGGAAGCATGGCCCCATCCTCACCTGGGGAAGAAGCCCTCGGGGCTGGAAGCTCCATCGAAAGGGCTCACCTCTTATTTCTCTTCTCTTGGCAGCGACTGTCCAAACTGACCACTAACCAAACTCTGAAAAACCTCTGTCCACGTAATCTACTTTACTACAAAGAGTAAGGTGAGAGCAGCTGGTTTCTGTCACTTCCTCATGAATAAGAACAGAAGTCGTCTAACTTTTATTTATATGTGTGTGTGTGTGTGTGTGCGTGTGTATACACACACATACACACACATACATATATGTAGGTGTTATAGTTTGATGTCTGCACACAGTTGCGAGATCAAGTTAATCAGCATGTGCACAACATTGTGTGTGTGTGTGCATATGTGTGTGTGTAGAACACTTACAATCCACTCAGCACTTTCCAAGCATAGCACACATTGCTATTAGCTGTATCACAATGTTGGACAGGTATCTGGGAAACTTCCCCCTCCCCGTGACCTGGCCGCCCAGTCACACCCCATTCTCCAGATCCTGGGAGTCCACTCTATTCTGCTTCCTTTGAGTTGGTCCTTTTTAGATTCCATGAAATCATATTTTTCTGCCTGTACCTGGCTTATTTCACTCAATAGAATGTCTTCCAGGTCCATTAATGGTTTTATATTTATGTATCATCTTCCAAAATGCAGCCAATAGAAACATTTTTTAAAAATCCCATTGAGCCGGGTGCAGTGGCACACACCTGTAAACACAATGACTCAGGAGGCTGAGGCAGGAGAATTGCAAGTTCAAAGCCAGCCTCAGAAATTTAGCAAGGCCCTTAGCAACTTAGCAAGACCCTGTCTCAAAATAAAAAATAAAAAAGGGCTGGGGATGTGGCTCAGTGGTTAAGCACCCCTGGGTTCAATCCCTGGTACCAAATAAATATATAAGTAAGTAAATAAATCCTATTGAATGTTTGAAGAAAAACAAAATGCCCCTATGTGAGTTTAAGATTGACAAACCAAAGATTTTCTTTATTATTCTTTAGTTAAAAAAATTGTATTTTTAAGTTTAAAAAATTTTTAGATTCCATGTAAAAACCCAAATTCCAAAATGATTTATGCTGGAAGTGATACACTGCATTGTTTTATTTCTTTTTTAATTTGCATAGAGACATTTTCAAACATATTCTAAACCTAGTCAGGCTTGTATTCCCAGCTACTTGGGAGGCTAAGGCAGGAAGATTGCCAATTCTAGGTCACTTAGGGAGACCTGTCTCAAAAGAAAAATATTCTTAAAAAGGACTGGGGATGTAACTGGTGGTAAAGTGCCCCTGGGTTCAATTTCCAGTGCCCAAAAAAAAAAAAAAAAAAGATATTCTAAAACAGAAAATGGGATTTCGTTTCACCACTAGTTTTTGAAGTCTGTAGCTCTTAGCTTACAGAGGGTCCATGTCATCCGAGATTGACACAGAAATGCAAGTTCTAGGCGGAGAGGACTTCTCCATTCCTCTAAGACACCTGCACTACTACCTGGAAAGGAGCAGGCCTTCATGGAGTTCGACCAGGGACACCTGCTCGCGGGGGCCCTCTCCAGGAGAGCCGTCCCTCCAGCACAGCGTCCCCAGCAGGGCAATGAGCTCATGTGCTCTGAAGTCCCCACTCTCGGCTCACATCTGTCAAGACAACCGGCTGAGGGCTGCTCTGTTCCCACCTAGGTGCGTTGTCACATCAGTGCCACCCACAAAGCTCAGGCCCCTGAAGAGTTGCCCTTTATGCCATGCTACGTAGCTTTCCACATAGGGCCACACATCAAACCCAGCGCAGACCGCCGCAGGGCAGGCAGCACCCCTGCTCCAGGCTGCCGGCCTGGAACTCCACACACTGGCGCTTCCCGAGGCTGCTGGAGCCTCAGCCCTCCATGTCCAAGGCCTCGTGTCCTTGCCGCAGCAGGAGGGCTGACCCTGGATGAAATGAGGACACGTGGGCTGTACATTGCTGATATCAGAAATAGGTGACCCTTCGTTAGGCTGCAGGTGACGGCAGTGCTCGGGAAACAGCTGATTTAGAATTCCTCTCCCTGGACAGTTCGAACCAGTCACCCCTTGAATAATGAGCTACCTTCCACGGCAGCCTCAGGACACCCCACTCTGCTTCTTTTTGAAGAAGATTTCTGTTTCAGATGTGTGACAGAGACACCATGGGCTTGTGGCCTATAGAACAAGCATGTGATTTTCCCAGCTCAGAAGTGCAAGGTCAAGGTGCAGCAGGTCTGGCTTCCGGCACTCTTGGCCCTCATGCAGACGAGGTGTCTCCCTTATGCTCAGAGGCTGAGGAAGACAGCCTGTCTCTTTTCCCTCTAAGCACACTGATCCCACCATGGGCTGTTAGGGTCTGTAAACAAGTCAAGATGGCGCCTGGCATTTTGCAGGGGGAGTGGTTTGTGAAGTCACGCCAGCGAGCCATTAAGTGTGGAGATTCCTTATTGGTTGACTGCTGTATCTAGTTTATGTTAATTAGATAAGCTGTGTGGAATGTAGATATACCCCTCCTGTCCTACAATAAACGGCTCCCACTCCTGCTGTATCAATGTACACAAGTTGCTCGTCACCACCACCACCCCCCCGCCCCCCGCCCTTATCTTGCTGCAGCTGGACTGCGGCAGATGATGGACCATACGGGGAGCCCCGGGACACTCGGGGGTAAGTGACGAAAAAAAGCTGCCCGTCCATAGATAGGACGGGAGCAAATCTGCTCATCCCTAGGCAGATAGGGCGAGAGGAAAAATGGCCATTTTGAGAAAATGGAGAAGATTGATACAGTATGTTTGTGTCTTGTTTTGTCTTGAAATGTTGTATTGTCTTTGTGACTAAAATATGGAAGGGGTGAGAAGTAAATTACTAAGGGAAGAAGGCACCCCAGTGGAACCAAGAATAGTTAGGGCATGTGTTGATGGAAGCCCAGGAACTCTAGTCAGAAAGAAAAAGAAAGTTCAGAGGAGGAAGGATTATCAGGAAAAAAGTTGTAGCAAAAGGCTATTACTAAATACTTTTCGTTACCAGAGGGTGCGTGAATCGGCGTGGCGGCTGCCACGTGCACGAGCCAGTCATGGCCACAGCAAGGACTTTCCAAGTGGCGGCAGCGGGCTCTTCCCCGCCCCCCGCCCGGGGAGCAGGACACCACTGCCAAGAGCCCAAATCCAGACCTGACCCGGAGGCACAGTCTCACAGGCTCTTGCTCCCTGTGCCCAGTGGCAGTTTGAGTCCGGAACACTCCCCGGACTCTCCCCGGGGCCATCTGGGGCTGCCCAGGACGCTGCAGGCAGAAGACAGGCCCGAGTCCCTGAAGTTTGATCATTTCCAGGGCCAGTAACTACAATGGTTCTCCCACACCTGGAAGCTAATGAGTAATGAGCACTATTAAGGCTTATTTCAAATGTAAAAAACCTTGAGATAATGTACTAAATTGTTCAGAAGGTTGTTTTCTTAGTGCCTGCTAGAATACTACAGGATTTTCTTTAGCCAGCATTGCCAGAGTTCCTGCCTTTGTCCCAGTGCCGGTGAGGACGAGGGTGGAAGAATTTCCAGTGTTGCTGAGAACCGGACGAGACTTCAGATCAAGCTAGCTGCCTGCAGAACTTACCTGGACTGTGATTTACCTGGACTGTGAGTTAATCTATTGAGACACTGCTTTACCTGGACTGAGATAACAAACTGTAATCTACAACAAATTGTAACTCGGTATCTTTGCTAATGGTGTCATTGCTGGTATAATTTTTCCAAGGGCTTCTTGCATGGAGCCATCAATTGGCTTGGTATTGTGGCATTTTGTATCCTCCCCTTCTGCTTGTAGCAGATTATTTATGGTGTTTGTGTAAAAACCACTATGGTCGTTATTTAAATTAAACAAAAGGGGGAAATGTTAGGGTCTGTAAACAAGTCAAGATGGCACCTGGCATTTTGCAGAGGGAGTGGTTTGTGAAGTAACGCCAGCGAGCCATTGAGTGTGGAGATTCCTTATTGGTTGACTGCTGTATCTAGTTTATGTTAATTAAGATAAGCTGTGTGGAATGTATATATACCCCTCCTGTCCTACATTAAAGGGCTCCCACTCCTGCTGTATCAATCTACACAAGTTGCTCGTCACCCCCCGGCTATTTTGCTGCAGCTGGACTGCGGCAATGGGCCCCACTCTGCTGACCTCTGGGACACTCGATTCCCTCCCAAGGCTCCTCCTACTAATGCTGCCATTTTGGGTTAGGGTTTCAAGATACAAATTTATAGGTCAGGAGAGACACAAGCATTGGGTCCCAAGATTTCCAACTAGTGCAGTGTCCACATCCATTGCAGATAGTGGGCAAAGAGAGTCTGCCAGGTTCCATGAACCATGCTCCTCTTCAATTATATGTGAACTATATGCAAAATACCTGAGGCACAGAATCTAGTCTCTCCTGGGAAATCAGATGGACATCGAATGGTAGGGTTGTGAGTGGTGTTACTTCAATTAAAATGCTTAATAAATTTAAAAAGAAATTAGTATAAGCTTGATTGGAAGAATTTTATATCATTTTTTGTATTATCATTTAGATACTAATTGTTTAGAAGTTGTTTTTAAAAGCATATGTTCGTATTGCACTGGGGCACAATAAGCATTCAGAAAGCACACTCCTCGCAGCTGTGTGTGGACCCAGCAGTCCTCCCTCCGTGCCTGCGTTTGAGATGTGGCAACTGGAACAAGCTGTTTTAGGAGTGTGAGGTTTTCCTCTTACAAAGTTATATAAGATAAAAACAAGTGTAAAGACCCCTTATTAGAAAACTAATATTGTCATTCAATCAGAGCACTTTCAAAAATCATTATATGTATCGAGTAACAGCTGCCACTAAACACCTACTTTCAATCCTCTTCAGACACTCGGCAAAGCCAGGCAGTGTGAGAGGGAGGAGACTTGCATTTCATGTTCTACTCTGAATTCACGTTACTCTGTCCCACATTTTACCCACCACCTAAATTGAAGGACCTCATGCTATGAGCTCCACCCTCTGAAATAACTTTGCTGTAATTGTGATCATACAATCCTTTCTTACTTAAAATGTTACAGGACAATTATCCAGGGAATGTTGGACAAGAAGCATGAACTGACTGAGTGTGCATGAGCAATGTCCTCCTAAAACATGCAAGATGCACCTCAGCTTCAAAGAGACAGGAGTATGGACTCTACTTTTGATTGACACTACCTTCTCTCCACTTCAGAAAAAGTGGCACAGTGGGACCCTGGACTCCCATGAAGGAGTGAGAGGAACTAGGTGTCTGCTCCAGCAGGGTCAGAATCAGATCCCCTGTGGAGCTTCCAGCCTCAGCCTCATTCTGCGAGAACCTGTCCAGCAGACGGCATGAGGCACTGCCCAGACCACAGGAACCATCTCTCTTTCATCTACTCGTGTTCCCAGTTGTTCTCATCTGCCAAAGTAAGGTCATCACTGGGACAGGAGACAGCCAGGCTCAGAGAACTCGGAGCAGGCTCACTGTGCCAAGACGCAGAATGCACTGAAGCACCTCAGATGCTGCTGGAAACCACAGCTGCTTCATGAGACTGTCTGTGGCTAGGGCTGCTGTAGTGAGCTTCCACACAGCACACAGAGGGAATAAGTATGGTTTTGCTTTTTTAAAGTTGATTAAGATTGCTCACTCCCAACTGCTGGTGGAACACACAACTGTCAAGATTTGCCTGGGAGAATGGCTGCTCTTCTATTTCAGGAAATTGGTGACACTGGTGGACGTGTAAGCGCCTGATGGACATGCCTAAACATCTAGAGTCGAAGGAGTCCTATGGGTCACGCGCTCCTCCCTGCAGTCCTTGTCTGGGCTGGGTAAAGAGGTCTGTGCACACAAAACACTCGACTTCACAGATATCATCGTCAACCCCAACCAGGACATGCCAGGAGTCAACATCAGGACGCGACCACATACTCCCCACCCTCTGACCGTGACCCCCTTTAGGTGGAAAGGCCCTCACCCTGGCTTAGGCACACTGCCCTCGCAGGCTAAACGCCAGGTCCCAGCTTCTCCTGCCATGGGGTGCCCCCTCCCTTCCACTCCGTCTCATCCGCACCCCTGCTCCCCGCTTGATCAGCAGCACTGGCACCCTTGGCCGAGAGACGGCCGAGAGTCTGCCAAGGACCTTCAAGGCAGAGTTCACTCCTTTAGAGTAACCTCTGGAAAGGGTCCAGGTCCTCTGGACAGTTTTGGATACACTTTAATTCCCCACAGCATCACACATCTTCCAGACAGTCTCTCCACAGTTCTCACTTTACGTCCTGCCGTCCCTACTTCCGTCCATTGCTTGGCTTTACCTGTACCCCATTCCTCTTCCTCTGATTATGACCCAGTTTTCATTTCCTCCTAAAGATCACACTAGGTTGACATAATGACCCTCATCTTCTTTCTGCTCTAATTGCTGCCTCCTCCATCCTAGCAGGAGTTCTTAACCTGAGGCCTTGGGAGACTAGAAGCTGCATGAAATCTTATGGAGACTTTCTGTGTATGTGCACGTTGGCTTTACGTATAGGATCGACCGTGGTTTAACTCAGCTGCTCCAAAGACTGGACGTCTAGGAAACGCGTGGGGTTGTTTGTGAAATGAGCCCACACACCTGGGGTCCCCCTTGCTCTGTTGGTGCGCCCTCCTTCCTCTGCCCATGCCCAGTGTCTCTCATCACAGGGAGACTCTTGGCCCTCTCTCTCTTTTCCCTGGCACAGGAAGCAGCCAAAAGGCTGGTGCTCAGTCAGCCTGGAACTGTATCTCGGTGGGTCATACTGGGCGGCTGTGGCTGCACAGGATTGGCTCCACAGAACAGGAGCCCGCTGCTCCGTAGGGTGGCGCATCAGCCGTGAACAGGCTGGAAGGAGGCACGATCGTGGTAGTTATGCTTTATGCAAATGGCCGACCCAGCATTGCTAAAATCAGGATACAAATAGCCCTCAAACGCGCTCAGTGCACAGATTTAAGGTCACTTGTGGGCCCGAAGGTGGTCCTCCTCCAGGACTGGGCTGGCTCTGCAGGATGCACCGCCGAATCCAGCCACCCGCCAACCTGCGGCTTTTCCATCAAGCACCCCAGCTGTGTGCTGGTCCTGGAAATGCGTGCTGGCTGTCATTCACACAGTCCTAATTCACTTCCTAAGCAATTTTCATAAAGTAACAAACTGAGAAAAGATTGCATGTAAGATGGAAGTTTGCTTATTTATTACTGTGGTGAAGGTAAATACCACTACTATGATTTTCTGAGTAGAAATTAAAATATCATATGACATCTAGACAAAGAAGTCCTTTTTATTTACCTCCTAGTAAACGCCAGAAACTCATGAGTAACATGTTAATGTATCTGTGACTGATGAGCTGCCTGGCACTCAAGGAACCAGTATGAACACCAGCCTCTGCTGGAACAGAATCTTTCTTTTCAAATTTATTTCTTCAATATAAAGTCAATGTAATGAGTTCTCTGTCTTGCACAAACAACATCAGGAAATACAGGTGGTGTCAATATTATGGCCATAAAGCAACAATTTGAGCTCTCCACAATTTGAATGCTGCTGGTGGAGAGCCTGGGCTGTGGTTGGTGCCAGGCACTTCCAGGCCCCACCAAGCTGTGTGTGACTTCAGCTCAGCTGGCCCTGGACTACGAGTTGCCAGCCTGCAGAGCAGTGCACACTGCTGCTGGAGGCAAGGTTGGCATCTCAGTAAGTGTTTAAGAGAAACTTTGTTTTCATTTTGTGATACTTGGGGCAGAAATTTAATTTTTGGTGTTTTTGTCTGATTCATCAAAACAAACATAATTGATTTATAAAAGAAAACCACTTTAATTGGCAGTTCATGATTCCCTTCATCAATAAATAGATTGGACTAAATTCAGAGACCACATGTGTCAGTTCAAGGGCGGTGGCTCTACAGCAGGCATCGAAAAGCTCTCTTTGGCTTGTCTGTCCTGTCCCCGGGGTGCCAAGCCATTGTGCAGCGATGAGCACTTCCAAGACTCTGCTCAACACCTGCTTTTCACAATCGCATTTTAAGGGATAAAATCTAAGAGACAGAGAAATATACAAAATCCCCAGCAGGAAAATCCCCTTCTCTTTCCTCCATACCAGCACCAGATCTCAGGCTGCGATCACTGTCCCGTGAGCACTGCTGAGGGCCTGCCTCACCGCAGTCCGTCCCACGCAGCCCCAAGCAGGCACCACGGGCAGCGCAGTTTGGAGAGCAGCCTGCCACGTCCAAAGTAGACCAGAGGCAGCCTGGGGGGCAGACAGAGTGCCCCTCCTCCAGGCCAGGCAGCTCCGCCTGGTGCCCACCATGCACACTGGGCACTCGTCTCTTGCCACAAAGGGGAGGAGAGGAGCAGGCTCACCCCGCATGGGAATCCCACACAGAGCTGGCTGCCCAGGAGTGCCACAGAGATGCCCTAGCCAGGTGCCCTCCACGGATGAAGCAAGTACCCACTGAACCCAAGTCAAGCAACTTGTCCCCTCCCCTCTCCAGATAGTGGAAATGCGTTCCTTCAAGGTGGGCACACCATCCCATTCCATGTGGTGCAGGATGGGAGCAGCCCAGGTGAGTCCTGGAGTTCAGCTCTCCTTCCCCGGGAGGTAGGGAGCCCTCTGCACTGCCGGGTGTGTCCCAGTGAAGAGACCTCCCTCCAGCCACCCGTTCTCACATGCTCATTTGTCCTGGAAATCTCACTGAGCAGACAAGTCTTATTTTTAGTGACTTGGCACAGCTATATCCAGTAATTTAAAATCGTAGTAACATGCTATTACAAGTGGCCCTCAGCTTACCGTGGGCCACATAGATAACCCACCAGCCATCGACAATATCAGGTTGAAAGTGCACCTGGTACCCCCAGCCCACCCAACTCCAGGGCACTGCCTGGACTTCCCTAAATAGCTCAGAACGCTCACATTGGCCGCAGCTGGCTGTAATCATCTACCACAAGCCCCTGTATCATGCCATGCATTGACTCCTGAACCCAAAGTGAAACACAAAATGACGGTCTGTGTGCGCCAGGTTGGAGTCTCTTTGTTAAAATATTTTTTTAGTTGTTGATGGGCTATATTATTTATTTATTTATTTATTTATTTATTTATATGCAGTGCTGCGAATCGAACCCAGTGCCTCTTACATGCTAGGCAAGCGTGCTCCCATTGAGCCTCATGCCCAGCCCATGGTTGGAGGCTCTTAAGGCAAACCATATGGAGTGAATCGGGCCTTTCCGTTTGTCTACTTGATTTTTGGTTAGGAGTACAACTATGTCTAAATTTTAACATCGTGATAGTTAAGCGATTATAGAATAATGAACCAAAATTCTAGAGAGTAAGGAATCATGAAAACACAGAACTTCGGAGCTGGAAACAGTGAGGCTGTTCTTTCTGCCTGCAGCGACCAGTGGCAGCGAATGCCCAGCAGCTAAGGGCTGAAAGCACGCAGCCCCACAGCGGGGAAGCACCATCTCCTGACAACACAGGGAGGGGTAAAGGATCTGAAGGTCACAGCCCTGACCACCAGGTGGCAGAGGTTCCTCCGACCCAGGGCTCACCACTGCAGCCCAGGCCATCCTCCAACCCTGGCCATCCTGGCAGCGAGTGCTGGTGGCAAGCACCAGGGAATGCTGCAGGGACACAGCAGGAACTCTGTGGGAGACACAGGTGACAAGTGAGGGACAGAGGAGAGATCAGCTGAGAGCACAGGAACCACCCCAAATCATGGGAGGTGTTGGCTGCTTGTGGTCCACACCACGGTGTCCCTCACTGTCTGCCCCTTGTCTGCCCACACTCTAGGGGATCCAGTGACTGCGTAAATTAATGGTCACCTATTGATTATTGCAAAACACACTGCCCCCCTCGTGAGGCTCTGAGCCACATCCCTCTGCCTCCTAGGTGTCTCCTGCTTGTCCCTGACGGGGACAGGAGAGTCTGTGTACTATGGGGAGGAGCCTAGGTAAGACGTGGGCTGGATCACTGTGCTCCTGAGGCAGGTTACGTGAATTTTAGAACTCACTTTTGCTTCCATGTGAAGTCACAGTAGCCACCCCTTGGGATGCTTCATGCAGCTGCACCTTCTAATCTACCTGGCCCACAGTCCCTGCTGCTGCCCAGCTGCCCGCTGGGTGACCACCTCTCACACCAAGTCCCTGCTTCTGCTGCTTCTTCACTGCCATAGACCCCCCATGAGGCCTCCACCTTCCCCATCTCATGAGCGGTGACCGCAGGCCTCATCTCATCTCCAGATTCAGACGTGCAGCAGGCCTGCTGTCGTCTCCAGGTGCCGTAGCCAGGCTGAATGAAGGAGTTGCTGCACGATTGAGACTTCCCGGGTTCCCTGACTGTAAGAAGCCCCACCTACCACGTGCGAGGTCCTGGGTCCATCCTTAGCACCACATTAAAGTACATAAATAAAACAAAGGTATTGTGCCCAACTACAACTAAAAACAAATATTAAAAAAAGAAGCCTGAGTGTAGCCCATGAAGTCCACTTAAGTGACAGCTAAATGTGTAGGCAGGACTCAAAGAATTCAACTCATCCTAGAATCTTACTCCTTTCTGATTTCCACACGCATGGTAGGCTGGTTAAAAGGGCCGGATTCTCAGCAGTTCACCTTGAGGTTCCCATCTGGGGTCCCTGCAAACGCTGGAGAGGCTGGTGAGGGGCAGCCACATCCCTGTTTGCCCTTGGAGTGGCCAAGCTCGTTCTCAAAAGGAGAAGGAAGTCTGTTGCTCACTGCTGAGAGGTGTCTCCTCCAGGCGAGAGGACGCTGAGGTGGGGTGCCAGGGCGGCACCTGTCTGGGGCCTGTGGACCCCATGGGGTGCGGCTTCCCAGCTGCCACGCCCCTGCTTCTCGGCCCAAGTGGCTCTCCTGGTGCTGCTTTGTTGCTCTATTTTCAGGGCAAATATTCAAGACTTTGTTCTTCCTTTTAAGGTATAAAACTTCTATTATTCCCTTTTGTGTAGAAAAAAATAAACATGATCCTGAAACTCTGGATTCGTGATAAAAGGCAACTTAGATTTTCGAGCCCTTTCAATCCGATTTCCTTGTGTAAGTTGCAGATGGACTTTCAAACCAGACTTGGAGCACCGTGCTTGGTGTGGGTCCACCCTCTCCCCAGTCTCTCCTCCGCCTGGTGGCCTCGGGCACCTCCTTCCTGCTGTCGCTGCTGGAGCTCTTCCAGCAGCTGTGGTCACCATGACATCCCACTCCACATGCAGGCTGCACAGGCCGCCCACCTGCCACCTGGAGTGCCGACTTCCTCCCGCGCTTTGAGTGATGGCATCTGCACCACATTTGTGTTCCCTGAAGACATGACAGGTGACTGTCATCTGGAGAGCACAGACACGCTGGCCAGCCACTGAAGCACCTGAAGTCTGGGAGTACCTACCCGAGGACAGTTAGTCCCAGAAGTGAACCCAGGACCACCGGCTTTAGGAAGTGCGGCCCACCAGGATCACATCCACTGAACACAAAGCGCAGAACCTTTTGATCGCTTCTGTAAAAGGGTGCCGACTGTCCTCTCCCAGTGCCTTTCCACAATGAACCTCTTCACTTTGAAGAAACCAGGAATTTGAAACAAGAAACAGCTCTGGATTTTCCAGGCTAGCCACCCCATCCCCAGACAGGGCTGGTCCTTCTCTGCCACAGGCGGCTCCCTCGCCTCCCAGCCCCCACAGGCCTCAGAGAACTGAGCCTCTCGGGTCTCATGGAGCCATGTGACTGCTTCTCACGATTTACAAAGACAGAGCGCATTTTCACTTCACCTTTCCCAACGTCTCCCCACACCTTAACATCATCCAAATTAAGCTACATTACAAAATCTTTTGTACATAAATAATAGGCCTGAATAACAGTTGTATATTGTTTATTTTATGAGTCCTGCCATTTAAAAATTGTACAAATAAGAAATAAATACCACTAATGAGAACTGTCACTGCTTCACCTGAATTAGAATCAGACATTTTGGTTATAGTATCGACACTTACTTTGTGTTATAAATTTACTCTAAAAGAGCATTTAATTTCAATATTGAAACTAATTTGGAAATGTAGAAGTTGAAAAAAAAAAAACATGAGGCCTCTCTGTGTAGCTACCAATATGCTACTTTAGGACAATACTAGATTTTTGATGGAAAAATATGTTATAAGTTTCTCTTGTGTCTGTCCCCTGAAGTCAAAATAAAATGGTATCAAAGATTTCAGGCTAATTAAATCAAAGAATTCCCAAGTTACAGACCAGAGCACAGAATATTTGTCATACTGAGAAACAACATCAAGCTGAGAAAAGAAATGGATCTAAAAACAGGACTATGAGAAGATGCAGCCACTAGTCTAAGTTCGATGAAAGACGTGGAATTTCTACACCTGGAAACCAAGACTTTCACCAGGCATCAGCCCATCATCCTGCTGAGCGGAGAGACAAAGCCTGGACGCAGCCCAAGTTGGCCGTGAGAAACAGAGACACTGGCCCTACTATGTTGAATGACTCACCCACCTCGGGCGGGGTCAGGATTTGTGGCTTCTCTTGTTCCAAAAACAATGAATTCCAGGAGCTATAGAAAGCCAGACCCTAGGGAGAGCTTCTCCTGCAAGGAATGTGCTTAGGGACCTCACAGCGGCCTCCACAAGGGTGGTGTGGCCAGCAGTGTGACCGCTGCCCCTGCAGATCACAGCAGCAGGCCACACAGTCCTGTTCCCACAGCTGCTCTCAGGACACTAAGGAGCCTTCCAGAAATACCTTGGGGAGGGCTTGAAAACGGCCACTAATAGTGACGAGCCAAGAGTCTGTTAGGTACGAGCCCTCGTATGTGCGCGGCAGGGCCGTAAGCCCATAGAGAACAGGACGCACTGCCTGCAGCCTGGATGCCTGCGCCTGTTCTGTGGACCGGGGAGCGAGCGAGTGTGTCAACACCTGTTCCTTCTGGGCGTGGTGTGCTGTACTTAGGGTGGCTTTCAGGCTCACAGGCACTTGACTCTCCTCTCTTTTAACTTCAGAAATTTGGGGTACGACTGATCACAACGTGTCACGTGTGAGTTTTGATGGAAGATGCACTCCTGCTTGTAATCAGATACAGCAACTTCTCTCCTCTCATCTACAGACTTAACCAACCACAAGAGGCTCAAACATGAGCTGCATCTGAGAACCTGCAAGTGCACCCTAGTGTTTCCCAGCACTGCTGGTCAGCGCCTCGCCTGGCGTGCCAACGTGCATGGCTCCTCACAGGGAGCCAATCACTGCTCCACCACACTCACGGAGGACAGGCGAGGCCACGTGGTCCCAAGCCAAGGTGCAAACCTGGCATTCTGGCTACAGTCTGCCCTCTCAGCCTGCACATGAGGCCTCTTTCTCCAGTTGCCTTAATTTAAAATAGGATGCATATTTCCAGAATATCCACCACTAGAAAAGACCTATGGTTGCCAATGTAAAACACACACACACACACACACACACACATAAATCATGGGACTAACTTGTGCTCTGTGTTCCAGGCCCAATGCTAGATCACATGGGCCCAAATCAAAATGCATACTCAAAGCACAAGGCTATCTTCCCCAAAGTGAAACCGGTTCAAGAATCAACATAGCCATAGGCCGTTGCCCAGCTTGCTTTACCTGAGTGCAGTATCCTGAGCAAGGTCAGTGTCTAGGAATGTGGACTGGAGGCCTAACTCCAAGTGGATGGTGTCTTCATATACCTTGCGAGAAGCAATGAGTAGTCCATCCTTAAAATATACTGGGGGAATAAAATGGGAAAAAATAATAAAAAACATTTGAACACAGACTCATGGGAGAGGTCAAAGTTATTTTATACTTGATTTCCTAAAATCAAAATGGCTGATCCGCAACACATCTCCAGACAAGTTAAATACAGAACATAAAAACCTGTTCACATCACAGGGGAAATATGTTCCTTCTCTATTCTTTCGACTCACTTTCTAGACACATTTCCCTTGTGTCTTCCCTTGGGCCAACCCAGACCCCTTACTGCTTCCTAATGCTCTGTACCTGGATACCTCTGTGCTCTTCGGAGGAGCCTCCTCAGTTAGAGTCCCTTCGCATATTTCCAGACAGCGTAGGTGCCACCTTTTCAGATTTTCTACCCCAACTTCTCTATCACATTCAGCCGGTAATTGTCTGGTGGCAATTATCCCCGTGTGTGACAATGTTGCTTTAAGTCTGTCTCCTACCAGACAGATGGTTCATTAACACACAAACCACATTCCTGTGTTTATTTCCTAATTATTTTTAGATTGGCCATATTATTTTTGGCTTATCTTTTCCTGAAATTAAATGATCAATGACAAATTTTAAATTATTCTGGTTATATCTTTAAACATTCTAAAAACATTTCAGCATACTTTATAAAACTTGGCTCTTACTAAAGCAGGTTTCCGTGCTCTTGTTATTTTTCACCTTCAGTTTCTAGTCTTCCTGTACCACAGATGTTATTTCTGCTCTTTCCACATTTAGTTCCTGGACGTGTCTCCCATCCTCTGCCTCTCTACCCTGTCATCCACCTGACGGCCGCACTGACCACACTGGGAAGGAGGAGGGCAGTGCCCGGGGGCTCTCGCCCTCTTAAGCATCGGTCTCCGTGCTGCACTTTCTCCCATGGCTTTCTGTCCCGTGTCCTCCGTCACCCTACCCAGAGGATGAAGCAGATTTTAACATTTCCTTTGCTTCTCACTACTGACGAGTTTCAGAATGTGATTTTGTTTGGAATGTGCACAGAACACGGTTCCCTTGTGCAGGGTGGCTGGCTACATCTCTGCTGCCTGCCAGCTGCCCCACCCTCACAGCCCTACTGTCCCGCGTCAAAGTCGGCTCCCTCCCTGCAGCCTGGAGGTCAGACCCTAAAAGGGACCAGTATCTGGTAGCACAGTACCCTCCCCAGGCTGTTCCAGAGGGCTCCTAGGTGACCGAAGCATCCCTGCAGGTCTTCACCTCTGATCCTGGTGCCAAATTCTGGCTCGCTGAATGTAGGAGGACAGAGGCGTAGAGTCAGGGGACAGGACAAAGGACGCCACGCCTGGCCCACTTGGAAAGCAGTGCACACCCTGCCGAGGGGCTTCTCACTCTGCTGGGTAGTGTGACCTTTGCATTTCTGAGCTAAGAGACAGACACTGAGAAAATGACAGGCTTTCCAGAATCTTTCAACTAATTGTTTAATGGACATTTTCGGACTCAGGCCATGGGTGCATTATGACTCCAGTGAGATCTCATCACTCTCTGCTCTTCAGAGTCACTTCAGTGGCAAGCTGAAATAGGTAGCATCAGGACACGCAGGAGACACGCCATCTTAATCTGAACTGACTTTAAAATTGTGAAGCTGAACTCTTCAAATTCTCTGATTCTCACCATAACAATGAAGATTAAAACAAAATAATGAGATAAAACATCTGCACACTGAAAACTATAAAATATCTATGAAAGAAATTGAAAAAGGTCCAAAGAAATGGAAAGACATCCTATGATCATGTATTAGAAAAGTAACATTGTCAAAATGTCAATACTTTCCAGAGATACTGGTACATTTAATGCAATCCCTATCAAACTTTCAATGACATTTTCTTACAGAAGTAGAAAAAATACCCTAAGCTTCCAATGGAACCACAAAGACTACTAATAGTTAAAGCAATCTTGAACAAGAAGAACAAAGCTGGAGACATCACACTTTCTGATATCAAATTATATTACAAAACTGTAATAGTGATCAAAACTGTGAAGTGCCAGCATATGGAACTTCCACCAATGTGCCCAGAATACACAGTGGGGAAAGATAGCCTCTTTAATATATGCATTGGAAACTGACTCTCCACTTTCCAAAAGAAAAGAAAAGAAAAGAAAGAAAGAAAGAAAGAAAGAAAGAAAGAAAGAAAGAAAGAAAGAAAGAAAGAAAGAAATTTGATCCATATCTAACACCATACATAAAAATCAACCCAAAGTGAATTGAAAATCTCAATATAAGGCCTGAAATCATAAAACCACTAGCAGAAAATATATTGGTCTTGACAATGATTTCTTGGGTATAATGCCAAAATCACAGCCAAGAAAACAAAAATCAACATGAAATTAAAAAAGGTTTTGTATAACAAAGGAAACAAAAAATGAAAATACAAATTACATAATAGGAGGAAATATTGGAAAATCAAAATCATATATTTGATAAGGGGTTAACATTCAAAATACATTTTAATTTCATACAACTCAATAGCAAAAAGTGGGCAATTTAAAAATGGACAAAGGACCTGAATGGACATTTTTCCAAACAAGAAATCGGCAATAGGTATATGAAAAGGTGTTCACTCTCACTAATCACCAGGAAAGTGTAAATGAAAATTGTAATGAAATATCACCTCACATCCATTAGGCTGGTTTTAATTAAAAAGTCACAAGATAACAAGTGTTGATAAGAATGTGCAGAAAAGAGAAAATTTATACACTGTTAGAGGAAGGTAGATTGGTATAGCCATTATGAAACACAGTGCCAAGATTCCTCAAAAATTTTAAAATAGAAGTAGCCCATGATTCAACATCCCCAATTCTATAGCCAAGGAAAATAAAATTATCTTAAAATAATATCTGTACTACTTTGTTCATCACAGCATTATTTACTATAGCCAAGGTATGGAAACAACCTAAATCCACAAATAATGGATAAAGAAATTGTAGCATATAGAATAAAATAAAATATTTCTCAGCCTGAAAAAAATAAGAAAATTCTTCCTTTTGCAACAATATTGATGATCCTAGGGAACATTATGCTAAATTAAATGAGTTAGACACAGAAAAACAAATACTGCATGACCTCATTTGTACGTGAAATTTAAAATCTGGAACTCAAAGAAGAGAAGAACAGTGACCTGGAATCTGGGGATGGAGAGTGGGAAAACACTGGTCAGAAGGTACAAACTTTCAATTACAAAATTAATAGATTCTGGAGACCTTATGTACAACATGGTGACTATACTTAATATCAATAATTTTATGCTTAATATCTTCTTAGGAGATTTGTTAGCTATTCTTACCACAAAAATCAACTATGTGAGATGATTTATATGTTAATGAGCCTACTTTTGTTAATAACTTCACAATGAATATATATATATATATATATATATATATCAAGACCAAGTGGAATTATTCCATGGCATATGACTATTTTGACACATGTAAACCAATCAACGCAATACATTACATTAACAGAATGAAATGATTATCTCATTTGACACAGAAACAGCACTTGAAAAATATCAGAAATCCTTTCTTATCAATTTAGGAACAGATCGAAAGTTTCTCAACACAATAAAGGCTATATTAAAAACACACACTTATATTACAATCAATGGAAACTGCTTTTCTGCTAAGATCTGGTAGAAGGCAAATATGCATTCTTACCATTCCTATTCATCATCAAACTGGAGTTAGGAGGAGCAGTAAGACAAGAAAAGGAAATAAAGGCATCCACATCAGGCAGGATGCAGTGTCTGACATCATTCTAACTGTGAAAACCTACAAAGATCTCTCGCACACCCTCGCTCTCTCTCTCTCTCTCTCTCTCACACACACACACACACACACACCCTGTTAGAACTATTAAATTAATTTAGCAAATTTTCAGGATAAAAAAACAACACACAAAAGTCAATAGCATGTTTATATAAATGTAGAAACCTCACGGAAAACCAAACAATCTTATTTATAATGATATATAATAAATGAATAATTAAAATATTTAAGAATAAATTTAAGGAAGTGAAAGATCTGTATGCTGAAAATATAAAATGTCGATGAAAGACACTGAAGACATACTAATGGGAAGGCATTCTGGGCTCACTGGAATACTTGATATTGTTAAAATGTTCATAGTCCCCAAAGTGATATACAGATTCAACATAATCCCTACCAAAATTCCAATGGAATTCTTCACAGAAATAGAGAAAACAATGCTAAAATTTTATGGAACCATAAAAGACTGCAAATAGCCCCCCGCCCCCCCAAAAAAAAATCCAAGAAAGAAAACGTTAGAGACTTCATGCTTCCTGATTTTAAGTTATGTGGTAAAGCTACAGTAATTAAAATGACGTACTGTCATAAAACCAGACGTATGAGGTCCAGAAACCCTACATACACAATCATCTAAGTTCTGACAAGGGCACCTGAGTACACAAAAGGGCAAGGGCAGCTCCCCAATGACTAGGACTTAGAAAACTGAACCTTTGTGTGCAAAAACAATAAAATCGAACCCTTATCTTGCACCATATACAAAAACCAATGCACGGCGAATAGAAGACTTAACTATAAAAACAAAGATTATAAAACTCTAAAAGTTTAGAGGAAAGCTCCTGGACACTGACATCAGCAATGATTTTTTGGCTCCCTTCCTGCAGCCTGGAGGTCAGACCTAAACGGGACCAGTATCTGGTAGCACAGTACCCTCCCCAGACAGTCCCAGAGGGCTCCTAGGTGACCAAAGCATCCCTGCAGGCCTTCACCTCTGATCAGGTCAGACTACAAAAGCAAAACCAGAAACCTGGGAAGACATCAAACTCAAAAGCTTCAGAACAGCTAAGGAAACAATCAGCAAAGTGCGATGGCTATCTACCCACTGGGGAAAATGTCCGCAAGCCATGTATTTAATGTGACAAAAACACCTGACCAGAACAACGAGAGAAGGGAAAGTTTATTTGGAGCTCATGGCTTCAGAAGTCTCAATCCATGGTCAACCAACTCCATTGCTCTGCCCCGAAGCAAGGCAAAGCATCGTCCTAGAAGAGCACGGAGGAGGGAAGCTGCTGGGATCAGAGACAGAGGGAGATGCTGGGGTCACGATGTCATCCTCAAGGGCACGCCACCAGGGACACACCTCCTCCAGTGTGCACCCCCACCGCCTACAGTCACCATCCAGGATAGCAGTCCTTTCAAATTATTAAACCATGGGTGGATTAATCCACTGATTATATCATGGCTCTCAACGTCCCCCTTTCACCTCCTGCATTAACACAGGAGCTTGGAGGGGGCACATCATACTAAACCACAATATCTGATAAAGGGTGAGTATTCAAGATGGTAAAGAACTTATACAATTCAGTGGTGGGAAATCAATGTGATTAAAAAATAAGCAAAAGATATGAATACAAATTTCTCCAAAAAATAGCCAATAGGTATATTAAAAGTTATTTACCATCATTAATCATCAGAGAAATGTGAATCAAAATCACTTTGAAAAATGACCTCCTCACACTCATCAGGAAGTCAATGATAACAAATGTTGGTGAGGATGTGGACAGAAGAGAATTTTTGTACACTGTCCATTATAGAAAACAATGTAGAGGTTTCTAAAGAAATTATAGATAGAACCACCATAAGACTCAGGAATCCCTGTTCTGGGTACATACCCAAAGGAAATGAAATCATCATCTTGTAAAGATACCTGCAGTCATTCATTGCAGCATTATTTACAAGTCAAGATATGAAAACCTGATTCCATGAATAAGTAAAAGGAGCAATAGTAAAAATGTTCAATGGAATGTGATTCAGCCTTAAAAAGAGCCAGAACTTGTTGTTTGCCACAGCATAAATGAGTATAGAGGACGTTACACCATGTGAAAAAGAGCAAGACACAGAAACAAAATGTTGTATTATGACTGACACATGAAATCTGAATACAACACTCAAATAGCAACAGAGAACAAAACAATGGGAAATGGGGTCCTGGGTGTGGAGTGGGGGAGGAGCAGGGAGATGCTGGTCAGAAATCACAAATCAGAGACTCGTGGGAGGGATGAGTATAGAGGTCTAATATACAAAATGAGGACCACAGGTAATAAATTCATATTGCATGTGGGAATCCATGCTAAATGAGTAGTTTTATCTGCTTTCGCATGCATTTAAAAAGTGAGTCACTATTCATGAGAGAATGGACAGGTGGGAGCAATCATTTTCTGTACCCACTTTTTAAACCTCAGTTCACAAAAAGCAACCAAGAAAGGCCAGACCCTCCACCCACGTGCCCCTTTAGCCAATGCCACTGACGCGGTGCAGGACTGAAGGTCCCACCCCTTCCACTGCTGCATCACTAGGCACGGCTGACACCCTCACCTGGATCACATCCTAAATGAGGCCTGCGAATGTCTCTGAACTGGGGTAACAGGTGACTCTCCGGAAGCACACCTCGCCCTATTCTGTGAGTCTTCCGCGAACCCCTCAGCACTTCTGCCTGCTTCTTCCTCATGGGACCTACCACTCATATCCTGTGCCATACTGGATGCCTGGCCTGTGTCCCAGAGTTAAACGTGAACTAAGGGACGGCGACACACCCATCATCTTCCTTCATGGGTAGAATGTCCTCCATGCCTAGAACAAGCTGGTCACGGAAAACCAATAAGGACTGTTTGAATGAGGAAGCAAGCTCTTATTTAGATGTATACAAGATAATTATTCGCTCTGCAATTGTATTTCAAATGTTGTCAGTAATGCATATGTCCCTGAATTTTTATATGCTGGTTTAAGAACTTGTGTTTTACATCTACAATATATTATATTTGCATTTGTGAATTTCCATTAGTCATAAGTTTAATGAGACAATATATCATTTTAAAAGTCTAATCCTGTTACAATGTAAACACAATAAGTGAGAGGGTTCTTAATTCTTTCATAAATTTACGGATTTAGTTCTTTTTTGTTCTTAAATCTGTTTCATATTCTAAAAAAGCAAATATGTGAAAGAAGATTTATAGTCCCCAGTTTGCAAAGACAATTACATGTGGAATAGCTGTGGGCCAGGCTGTGCCAGCCTCAGTGTCAGCCTTGGCCTTGTTGACTGACTGTTTAACCACTCATCTGCACCTTCCTGAGCCCTGGGCATGCTCACGACAACGGCTGGGTTAAAGGGCCAGCACATGTGGACACACAGCTTGGCCCATCTCAGGGAAGCCATGCTTGGCTCTTGTGGCTGTTGGATAGGGAGCAAGAGTCCCGACTGTCAACCAGTATGGCACGATACGTACATGCCTCTTATTAAAATATAGGACATTTTTAAAGGGGGACACTAATCGTGTGGTTTCTTCAAACTTAGCCAGCAACCATCTGTTATGGACAGGAGGTGGCATGGCTCTATTCAAATGAACTGAGAATGCCTCCGGAGTAGGGTCCACACACCAGCACATAGGCACTATCTGGCAACTCAGTAAAGTGCAGAATTTCAGCCCCCAGACCAGCAGGGTTGGACTCTGCATTCCAAGCTGCGACTCAGAGGCACATTCATATTTGAGAAGCCTGCCTCTGACTTTGCAATCTGTACGTCGCCATTCTAATTACAGAAAGTGCCGCAGTCCGGCTGGAGCAAAATAACCGGAGGGTGACGAGCAACTTGTGTACATTGATACAGCAGGAGTGGGAACCGTTTATTGTAGGACAGGAGGGGTATTTATACATTCCACACAGCTTATCTAATTAACATAAACTAGATACAGCAGTCAACCAATAAGGAATCTCCACACTTAATGGCTCGCTGGAGTTACTTCTCAAACCACTCCCTCTGGCAAAATGCCAGGCGCCATCCTGACTTGTTTACAGACTCTAACAAGAAAGAATTCAAAATACAAGGTTTTCAATAGTGAAATGAAAGTCCAGGAGAGGCACTGTGATGTGAGGGTGACCCAGGAAATTCTCCAGTGTGCTTGTCAAGAGTGGTGTCCCTCATGTCCACTGACCCGCATGCTCAACCAGTGGACCGGCTCCTAAATCTCTGTTCTCCAGATACTGCTATGCTCAACCTCTGTGTGTCCAAACCTAAACTTGCTACTCTTTACCCCAATTGTCCTCCAATTGTGTCCTCTGCCGTGGTGGTGAACAGGCCAGCCCTGACAGCTCCGAGGGAGGACTGAGGCGCTCTCCTCATCCACGGGTCTTGCTGGCAGCTCCCTCAGGTTCCTGAGCCTCCCCAAGGCCTCTGCTGCTCCCTTGGCGCCTTCTCTCTGCGTGGCTCCAGCCAGGCTCCGGCACCTCACCTGCCTTACGCACCATCTCACCCCCCACGGAGAACTTTCTACAACATACTCTGGGGGCTAGCTGATTAAGCCGTTAAAATCATGACATTAAGACTGCTTGTGATTATAGGACAAAATCCCTGAAATGGAGCCTAGACTGCCTCTTCACACCCATTTCTGGCCAACAGCCCTTGAGCGCTTGACCATACAGGAAGACCTATCACCACCAGCACCTTGGAAATGCTTTCCACTTGATCAAATGATTTTCCTCCTCTTGTCTGCATGACAAACTCCTGTGCATACTTCACGATCCAACTTAAATCCTTTCATTCAATAAGGAGCAAATGGGAGCAATTTCCTCACCATGTGAGCTGGCAGATAATGACTGTACTGAGAGGTCCCCCGACTCTACATCGTAACATTGCAGATACTCTTGTTAGGAGTTGTCTGTGTCCTGCCCCTCTAGCTGGGCTGCATTTGTGAAGTGCTCCACTCGGTGGAATGCAGCCGACCTGCCACTGTAGAGACACTGGTACTCAGGCCCCACCCAGACTATGGAGCCAGGACCCAGCAGTTGGTGTTTAAATAAGCTCTCCAAGTGATTCCCGCACAGAAATTTGAAAATCACTGCTCTAGACAGACGTATACATTCCCCCCAGACACACATGCAAAACTGTTCAAGGCACCATCGTTCAAGACATCCCAGGCCAGAAACAACCCAGCTTGCATCAGAGTTCAAATGCATGACATATTATGGCGTATTCATATAAAAGAAAACTGAGTGGCTGTGAGAAATGAGCCTCGGCCTCATGCCATTACATG
The DNA here is from genome assembly GCF_001458135.2 of Marmota marmota marmota. Taxonomy (NCBI): domain Eukaryota; kingdom Metazoa; phylum Chordata; class Mammalia; order Rodentia; family Sciuridae; genus Marmota; species Marmota marmota. Next base: position 376,095 of record NW_026000037.1, read on the forward strand.
GCTCAGTCTTACAAACATGATGCTGAGAAGAGGCGATCTGAAAGAAAACTCGAGTAGGATTCCATTACACAAAGTCAAAAACTGAGCAAACTGGACTTCTGGAGGCATTGCATGTGCAGATGGCATCACTGTCCTTGCACTTTAAATGACGTCTGTCAATAAGACATATCAAGGGGCGGTGACGGTGATGATGGTGCATTTGAGCAAGACGTATTCATGTCTTGTCCTAGAGAGCAAATGTCAGTTTTCACATCACAATTCGCTCCAAAATGTGGTCACGGTTTCATGGACTCCTACAAGTAGAGCACGACATTCCACAGTCCAGGAGAGGCACCCCCACACAGAATCCACCAGATAGCGAAGAAGACAACCATGAGGTTCCCAGGAACAAGGTCCTCCTTATGCTGTGCTCTTTGGATGGCACCTGTCACGGCCCCCCTCATGTGGATATTACAATTGTTACTCGAAGAAACTGAAACTTCATGGGATTGCATGTCAATTCTAAAGTATTTCTCCTCGGCCCAGATACGTTTTTAAATCGCCGTTTTTATTTTTAAAAGCTAAACAACTGAGATCTTCCAGAGAAGAGGGAAGTGAGGTGTCCAGCAAATGGGACTCGGGACCCTCTTGCCAGCTGCACCCTGGTTGAGCCAACCCTGCGAGATCCTGGGTCACAACCCCAGTGCGTTGCCTGTCTCTGGTGGAGAAAGGAGCGCAGTGTCCCTGAGATCTGGTGCTCCTCTGAAGTTGATGAGCTCCAGATCAACACCTGCTGCAATGACTAGGCCTTGACAGGAGGGTAGAGGGAGAGAGGGATGCTGGGCCGCTATCACCCTGTAAGCCAGGTATTGAAACCAGTGCCAGCAGGCGCACAGCGCCCGCCAGCTGGCTCTGCTGGCAGAGAGCGTCCACTCAGCTTTGAGGAACAGATTCGCTGGCACCTTAACACGACGCCGTGGGTGACTTGGACGACAACCCGCTGCTAGGCCGATTTCTCAACAGCAAGGCAACTCTGAAGTCTGGAGAGGCAAGCACGGACGGGAAACTGACCAGGTGCTATGCGAGAGCACACATGGGCCAGGCCACAGGGAGGCCCAGGCCCACGCTGGCAAGGGTCCACCTCCAGCCAATCCCATACGACCCACAGGTGACATGCCGATGAGTAGGCGAGGGCGCTGACCTCTGTCAACGGTGGAGGTAGGGTGCCCCCCTCCCAGGTGGAAGACCGCGTCACCTTCAGCGCCTAAAGACAGCCCGAATCAGAAAGCAGGACACAGCACACAGTCCTGTCCCTCGCCCTAGTTGAACCTTTGTGACTGAAACGTCCTTGTTCTGCACTTGCTTTTTTCCAGGTCTGAAGCACAGAGTTCTGGGTCACTGTCTAGTCCCCAGTGGACACTGGGGTGTAGATTAAATGGGAGGTGAGCTGGAGGGTCAGTTGTTCACTATGCACATATGGAAAGGGGACAGGTGGTCGTTGCAGACTGCATGGTGCTGTCTCCCCCCCTCAGGTGTTGAGCCTGACCACCACCTTGACAGGGGTGGGGCCCCTGGGAGGAGTCGGGGTTAGACAAGGTCACAAGGATGTGACCCTGGGATTCACAGTGTTCTTACAGGAAGAGCAAGAGACAGAGCTCGGCGGTCACTCAGTCACTCTCCCCACATGAGGACACGGCCAGCCAGGGAGGGCCCACCAGACTCCCACATCGGGGTGCCTGAGCACAGCCTCCAGATGCTGAGCGATGCACTCTGCTGCTCAAGCCACCTGGCCTGTGGTCTTCACGGGCAGCCAAAGGGGCAAAGCTGGTGGTGAGAATTCACGATCGGTACATCTGTGTGTGCTTAGATTATCAGATATCTAGTTTAATGCACTTTCTTTTTTTTTTTTTTTTTTTTTTATATTTATTTATTTATTTATTTTTTTAGTTTTCGGCAGGCACAACATCTTTGTTTGTATGTGGTGCTGAGGATCGAACCCGGGCCGCACGCATGCCAGGCGAGCGCGCTACCGCTTGAGCCACATCCCCAGCCCTTAATGCACTTTCTTCAAGAATGGAAAGCCAGTTCACTATTATGAGCCACTAAAAATCTTTCCGTGTGCCATTTCTTGACAGTGTGTTTTCCTCTTTCTGATACGAGAGAGCACTGTGTTTAGCTAAAAAAATGTCTAGTGTGCTCAGAATGCTCCTACCCACAGGGTGTCCCAGTGCTGTGGCCTGCATTTTGGCATTGGCCAGGGCTTCTTTGGGGATGGTGCCCCTCTTTCTGTCCTCTGCCCGTTCTCTCCACTGATAAGAGTGCATCCGTCCCAGATATTGGAAAAGTGTAACATGTCATGGTGCCTTAGGAAGGATGGGACAATTAAGTGTTTATGCACTTATGAAAATCTTGTGACAATACTTATATTTCCTGACAAATGATTACTTGTCTTCTGAGTTGGATTTTTGTCACTCTCACACATATCTCAGTGTGGTTTTTAAGCACACAAAGGCAATTATGGACAAAGCAACATTGAATAAGCCTGATAAGATCTACTGTCCTTATTCATATTACAAAGTGCACAATATTGCACAACCTAGAATCGCTCACCTGTCGGAATGACAGTATGCTGTACAAGCCCGTCCTGGTCGTCATACAACCTCGCCCTGACCCTCCTGAGCACCTTGCCACCTCGTTCTCCTAAACAGCAGCATCCAGTCTGGCCGAGGCAGGGAGCCCTGCACTGGGCTGTGGCCTGCTGTGGCTGCTGTGCGGATGGATCCCAGGGAGCGCTGGTGTGCGAACAGCAGAGAGCTTCTGCACAGCTCTCTGAGGAGGTTCAGAAGAGGCTGAGGGAGCCAAGAGAAGCACCATCAAGATTAAGCCCCCTGTGTCCTCCACTTTCCAAAGCTCAGGAAGAAACAGGGAGGAAAGCTACGACGATGCTGAGAGAAACGATTCTAGTGTGTATGTGCATCAAGGGAAAGAGAGAGAGCGCTTAGACTGCTGCTCCTCGGCTGCTCCTCGGCACTCCACAGGTCTGCAGCCTCAGTGGGATGCTCATAGGAAGTCAGATTCTGATTGAGAAGAACAGGACTTTTCTCTGTGTGAAGCTTAGTGGAGGAAGGGCAACAAGTAAGTCGTGTGTTTCTGTACGTTGAGAGCAACGGCCATAACCCTAGCTGATGTCATGGTCAGGCACCCAAAAAATGACTGTGACACCTGTATGGCAAAGTGTGTCCCCACATCTACAGCTGATAGGGCGCTTGGTGATTAATGCCATATGAATTCAACACTGTAGCGTTCGGTGACAAAGCAAGTAGAGCACTGGATCTACACACACATTCAACAATGTATATTTACTTTCCCAGTAATTTTCAACAATTTTATGTGGATGGAGAAACAGTTGATTGAGAAGAAAGACTGTAGATTGACTTCCTCTGTTTACTCTCCATGTGACAGTAACTACTGACTTGTAAAAAGCCGCCTCCCAACTCAGAGGACTAAAAGGGCTGTTTCAGTGGGCTCCTAGATGCTGAGGGCAGCAGTTGGAACTGGGCATGTCTGGGTGGCTGGCCGTGGGGTTTGGGCTGGAACATCTTGCCTGCTGGGGTGACTGGAAGGGGAATCGTGTGCGAGCGTCTTCGTCCCATGTCAGAGCTGATGCTGTCAGCTGGAGCAATGACGCACAACTTCTTCGTGTGGTCTTGCCACGTGGGCTGCTGTGGCCGTAGAATCTGGCCAAGAGGAGCAGGCAGAATTGGGTCTCTTTTTATGAACCAGCATAAAAGTCATGCTGTGTTCAAAGCACTTCACTAGGATTAATCCCTGTAATCCCACTAAGAACACAGTGCAAGTCAGATGTTGGCTGACGACAGTTATCGGGAAGCTTAGCTGGGCTGGGCAGCCAAGACACCCCTCACACAGCTGACAGTCTGTGCTGCAGCCAGCTCAGGGCTCCAGGGGGCTGCTGGCAGGAATGTCCTTGGTGACCTTCCGAGTGTGGGGTGGTACTCTATGAGAGGGTTAAGAAACTTTCTGAAAACCACACGAGATGCCACCCACTGCAGGAGGCTGAATACAGGTCCCTGAGAGATGGCCACACTCTAATCCCCGTGCCCTGTGAAAGCATGGCCCTAAAGGCAAGATCAAACCTGAAGAAGAGATCACAGAAGGATCTTGCCACGGGAGACTGCTTCCACTACCAGATGGCGGCTACTGTAACCACCGGGGTTCTTGCAAGAGGGAGAGGAGCTGGACGAAGAGGATGGGAGGCTACAGGCAGAGACAGAGAGACCCCTCTCCAGGCGAGGAGCGACGTGACTGGGCAGTGCAGGCGGCCCTGCCTTTGGTTAGTTCGAACTACATTCACCGACTAGTCCAGAGCAGTTAGCTGACAAAGTCCACCGCCTTACACAGCAACATTAAGTAATTCACTGCTTCATAGGATAGGTGATCTGACTAAAGATTATAAGGTGATGATTAAGTGGTTAACTAGACACTTTAAATATACTGATTGAACTCAGGGGTACTTAACCCCCAAGCCACATCCCCAGCCTTATTTGTATTTTATTAAGAGACAGAGCCTGGATGAGTTGCTTAGGGCCTTGCTAAGTTGCTGAGGCTGGCTTTGAAGTCATAATCCTCCTGCCTCAGCCTCCCGAGCTGCTGGGATGACAGGTGGCTGCCACCATATCCAGCACTAAATGTACTGATCCTGATTTTTTATCACTTTCTGTAAAAACATAAAATCCTAGAATCTATTTTTTTTTTTCAGTGCTGGGTATGAATGAAGGACCTCACACAATCTGGGCAAGGGCTCCACCACTGAGCCACATCCCCAGCCCCTGAATCTGAGAGTTTCAGAGCTAACAATGCTCAGTCCAATACACTAGATATTTGCCTAAAGGAAAGGCAGTCGGAGACGACGCCAGACTTGAGCAGGACTCTTGTACAGTTTCTGCATGATCAGGAAGGCCGTGGAGAGTAAAGACGGAATTAACAGATGTAAATACGGAGAGCTCTTTCTGTGGGGTGAGGATATTTTCCCGACACATCAGAGCGCTCAGTGAGTGCAGGGTCCGCACTACCACTACACTGTAGGCACCCGACAGAGACAGCACTTCTTAGCTTTCCTCCTGTGTGCAGGAGTGTGTCTTTCAAAATTCAGAGCCCACAAGAAGAAACCATCAGAGAGAAACTCAGCCAACGTTTCTTAGCCAGACGGAGGGAAGGAAAACAGCAAATAGGTCAGTGGCAGTTCCCCACCCACTCGCTAGACCCAGCACCACCCTGGATCACACCCAGTCTTGTCTGATCCTGGCCCAGCCTCCGGCTGCCCACCCGGTGGAGCCAAATGTGTTGACTCTAAACCGCGTGACACCCCAACATGGCCACTCCCTCATCTTGGTCTCCAGCAGACACTCAGGTGCACCGTGGTGTCCGCAGACACCCTGCACGCTGCAGGACCACTGAGGTCGCTAACAGATCTGAGTGCTTTCCAGGTGCCAGTGCCCACACAGAACACACCAGCTGGTCTGCTCCTAGAGGGAGCCGCAGGAAGCTGGACCCTCGAAGCGACCATCCCTAGTACTTGCAGCTGAGTGGCCACATGACCCCTGTTGACTGCTGAGCTGGGTAGTCTAAGATGAAGCCCTATGGGCCTCCACAGCCTGGTCCTGGGTACAACTTCCAAGGTTTCTCTGGTGGCTCTTTATGACCAATGGGAGTTTGGGTGGCCAGGCAGAGTGTATGTGTCTTATCATCTCTTTCAGCTTGGAGTCCTTCATCAGACGGTCATCAGCTGACAGTCGCAGCCCAGAGATAGATTCTGCTTGGCCCAAGAAGTGTTTAAAATAAGAAAAATCAATGCGGACTCTGGATTTCTGATTTCTAAAAATTCAGGAGTACTAGCCACTTAAAAGAACAATTAGCATTCCACAGTTATGTCCGTGAAAGAGATGGGAAAAGATGTCAGAGCCCTATAATTATCTAGACTTTCGAGATTAGGGATGCCCATGCCTCTGCTACTCTGCATTCTGTTCCCTGAAGGTACAGGCATTATCAGAAAAGAAACAGTGAGAAGTTTTAGACATAACCCTGTGAGCTGGGATAGCCATACTCCAAGTGACCAGTGACAATGACCTTGGCTTTTTAAAGCACTTTATTCATCTAAATGTTGGGCTGTCTTAAAGTAACCCTATGAAATAAAGTAATTTGGCTTCACTGTCTATAAATAAAACCAGTCCCCTCAGATGGCCATCTGCTACCTCAGGGTCTAGTCTGTCACTGTGACTCCAGGGGCAGGCTCCTTTGACTCTAGTCACTTGATACTCAGTTGGCACCCACAGAGAGACGGGTGGCTGTGACTCAGGCCACTTGCCTCCTGTAGAGCCACACCAGGTATGTGGGACGCCCTGCCTCCTTCACCATGCCCCACTGTTCACGTTCCTGACACCAGCAGGACTCAGAGCACTGCATTCCAGCCTTCCCGAGAAGCAATGGTCCACCCCTAACATGCATGTGCCACCCACCACTTTTAGGACAGATAAAAGATCTCCTGTACCCAGTACAAGAACTTGGAATGGAATGGCGAAGTCTCAATACCTTAATGGATGAACAACTACCTCCCAACAGTTCACTGCACACCCACCTAAACACACACGTGACACACACAGGCACACACACACACATCCAGGCACAAGCAGCTGGCTAAGAGGTTGCAAAGCTCAGAGAGTGACAGAAGAAAAGGAAGGGCAGATCAGGGGCACCTCTGGGTCGCCAGCAGGGGAGAGACCAAGCCAGCATGGCAGATCATGTGCTTAGTGGACACAGACCAGGCCTACCTTCCGGTACTTCCAATATCATAACAAAATTCCACTTTGGGCTCCACTCCTTCATGAGCCTCAGGCTCATGACTCTCAGTCACGAGACCCTTCAAAGCATGACTCAGTTTGTGCTTAAATCCCAAAATGCTGGAATTTAATTTCTCAACTCACAGCAGACTGGAGCCAATCACAGGTCTGTAGCTGTCTCCAGCATCCTGCTGCTGACTTGGGAGAAGACAGGTGGCTTTGAATTAGAATACAGTACACTCTGGACAAGGTTTTAGTATATACTGTTTGAGTGGCAAAGGAAAATAAACCTCAAAACAGCTACTTTTTCATTTGATTACTTCAAAAAATATATATATTCATCCTAAAATGTTCATGTTTACGATTAGTCCCCAAAGGCCCAAGGCGTGAGACCAAGCTGTATCTTCTTTCTTTCTCTACGTAGCATTTTGTATCAGTGGCTGGCTGCTCACTCAGCATCACCTTATGCCTTCTGTTATGAAGAGCTCTAGGAGTGGACCTTACAGTACCCCTAGGGCCTGGAGAGCCGCCCAGCCTTAGGGAAGGAGGGGCCCAGCCATGCTCCTTCAGCACTCACTCTGCGCTGGGTGGTGCGCCAGACACAGCTCTTGGGAACTCAGAGTCGTTCTGCACAGATTCTTCCAATTTTTAGCTGAATTATTCTATCTCACTGACAAGTAAAGGGTAAATTAGGAAGAGTATTTCCTTTTATAAATGCTCTATCGATAAAACAACATTATTTCTCCAAGAAAGTAGATACTTACTTGTTAAACAGGATGTTTTTAACGACCAAAACCATTTGAGGTTTTTGTAGTCTTTCATTCAGAAATTTCAGGACACTGTTAGGGAGGAGATGACCATAATGGTAATTGCGGTATCCACAGCAATTCACAGCAATGGTCAGGAGTGTCAAAACTAGCTGGGGGCAGTGGCACACATCTGTAATCCTAGTGGCTCGGGAGGCTGAGGAGGGAGGATGGCAAGTTCCAAGCCAGCCTCAGCCACAGCGAGATGCTAAGCAAGTCAGTGAGACCCTGTCTCTAAATAAAAGCCAAAATAGGGCTGGGGATGTGGCTCAGGGGATGTTGAGGGCCCCTGAGTTCAATCCCCAGTAGCCCCCCTCGCCCCCAAAAAGTGTCAAAAGTAGAAAGATTCCAGAGTGTAACCATGGAGAGGCCTCTGCTCTTCCCAGGCTGGAGGGGGGAACCTGTCTGTTGAGTGTTTGTCATAAATCCATCATCCTTAGATTTTTTGTTTTTGCAATATAAATAAAATATTAAATACAATTAGTTGGTTTTGAATGTCAGGATTTAAGTTCTTGCCTTCAGGACACTCGGATGACTGTAGGGAAAATTTATCCTGGAATCAGAATACTGCAGCTGATGAACCATTGAAAGTCGTTCATGAAAGAAGACAGGAGCTCTGCTGGTACCAGCGAGATTCTTCAGAGACAGTGCTGGCAGCGTTGGATGCTCCCTCGATGGACTACAGGTGTGGAGAGGGACGAGAGGAAGTGGAAGGACAGTGCCACACCAGCATCAGCAAAAGGCACATCCGTTTACATGCTCCAAGGTGTGGCGTGCATGTGGGCCACGCTCCCTGGGTGTGGGAATCCAGACGGTATCAACACAAGCTGGGTGGTGCACTCAGGCCCAGGATGCTTCATCCCAGGCTTGGAGAGGCTCATGCTTCAGCCTGAAGGAGGTGTCACAATCGTGCAAAGATGCTCTATTACTAATCAGAGTCTGTACCGGAAAACAAAAATGTAAAAGTTAACTTTTTAACTTATTTTTTTAATTGCTCTCGGAAAGGCCAAAGTCTATAGTCCTTAAATTTTTGCTAGTCAGGATAAGGGAGACAAGAGTCACGTGGATCATCCAAAAGCACAGACAATCCACACTTGTGGCTTCTGTCAGTGCAACACAAGGACAAACCTCAGAACTTGTCAACATGTCTCCTTGCCCCAGCAGAACTCATGAGGAGGTGAAAGGGGAAGAGGTGAAGAATGAAGACCAAGGGCAGGGGGACAGAAACACGGCACAGGAAGGGGGCGAAGCTAGAGAGGCACAGAGAATGAATGGAAAGCAGTGAGAGGGCTGGGGCTGTAGCTCAGGGCAGAGGGCTTGCAGCGCACGGCCTGGGTCCTTCCCAGCACTGCAAAAACCAGACAATCAAAGATGAAGAAAAGGGGCATAAGGAGGAGGCACAGAAGACGAGCAAGTGATGTGGGGGCAGATTCCACTGCAGCACCCCCGACAAGAGGTATGGGGCTCTGCAGGTGGCAACCCACGTCAGGACCACCCCACAGGCCTGTCCTCGGACTCAGGGCAGCGGAGCGTGAGCTGCTATTCTGCATGCTCACTCCTCCACCTGGTGGACGCGGCTTCGTGCCAGGAGCCGAGCCCCGTATGAACCGTATTTCAGAGACCCAAGTGCATTGAACACGTTTCCTATTCCTATTCAGCTGTACAAGTTTTAGGTAAAGAGTGGCTCAATCAATTTGACCATAATCATCTTAATTCTATCTTTAGAGATAGGTATTGAAGAAATATCAATGCAAATAGATGAAATCATGTCATTTCTTTAAATACTTGACCATCATAGTTAAGGAAAGATAAATTGGATGTTGTGACATTTAGAATGACATGATAGAACACCTTCTTGTACCATGGTATGCACTCAGGGTCTTGTACTTGGCTAATGGGAGCTCACTGTGTTCCATGTGAGCTCACTTGACTCACTAATGCATCTTTAAAAAACACGTCCAACAAGCTGTTTCTAAGCTTACTTTTCCCACGTGAGAATTTAAAATAAAATGCAAAGAACACTAATTGTGCAAACAAAGCCACATTTTTAAAGTTGAAGGCAGCATGGATCATACAAGAAGAGTTTACAAATCCTGTTCACCCAGAAAAGAGCCAGAGCTGGCTCAGTGTTGTCAGAAAAAGAAGAGCCTGTGCTGATGAAGTAAACCCCAATACTTAGCACTGCTTAGTTTATACCGTGAATGTGGGCAGAGCATGTGGCCTAGAAACATTACTTCATCCACAGGGCACATGGTAATTGTATCTACATTAAAACGCTGATGCTAATCACATGCATGCACACATCTTTGCAGCTGATGGAGTATATCTGACACCAGGGATCCCTCTAGATTGGGGCTGATCAGCACATTGTCTCTGTGTGTCTCCTACCAGGGGCTGATGCAGCTCTTCTCAAATGACTTCTCCCCACACTCCCTTGCACAGATCTGGCCATGGGAGTTTATGGCTTCAGAAGAGCAAGGAGGCTGGCAGGTTCCTCAGCCATTGTTTCCCAGCTCCATCTGAAGTCGGCAGCCTAAGTATTGATCTGGCATGGCTCATGATAGAAAATCCTGCAGCTACACAGAGTTAGTGCCCAAAGCTCAAACAAAAGGCAAGCCTTGGGCACTGGGCCACTCCATGAGCTACCTTGAGTACCATACACTAAGTGTTCCCCCCACCCACACACCAATTGGGAATTAAACCCCTGGGTGCTCTACCACTGAGCTACATCCCCAACCCCTTTTATTTTGAGTTAAGGTCTCACTAAGTTACTGAGGCTGGCCTCAAAGTTGCAGTCTCCCCACCTCAGCCTCCTGAGTGGCTGAGATTACAGGCATGTGCCATGCTCTGGCACACTAAGTATTTCAAGTGTGCTTTTTCTTTAAATCTTCATAATCTTCCTATAGGACTTATATAGTTATCTGTGCTTATAGAGGAAAAGGGTAGGTTCTGAAAGAATAGGCAACTTGCCTAGAATTGGGATTTAAAGTCTGAACTGTCCACAACTTATGCTTTGTTCAGTGGACTCTGAGCCTTATTCAGAGACCATAGGAACTGAAAACAAAAGTTATGCCCCAAGGCATGCAAATCCCAAGTTGATACACAATTCAGTGAAAAGGTATTTTAAAAAATCTCAGAACTATCATGTAAACTGGAATTCTTCCCTGTAGGTCAAAGCCCTGTGTGAATCTGTTGAATGTGGGCTCTTCATAAATGCTGTTTCTGTGTGGTTTTCGTTGGCTGATGCAGCCTGGTGGGGTCTGCCTGTGTCCCCCATATTGCTGCCCTAGAGGGGGTATCTCAACATGCTGTTTGAAGACAGATGCTCCCCAGCTGCATGCATGTGTTCTCGCTGGCATTCCGGGCTTTTCCTGACTACACAGACAGCCCGAGTCACATTTGGTGAGCTGATTTTGATGCTTGCCCAGATCCCTGTGGGGCTTAAAGAGATGAAGTCCTCACGCGAGCCAGATTGTTGGTGTTTAATGCTCCATTACACAGCCTGCTGCAGGGCCCACAGCCAGGCTGGCAGAACAGCTCTCAGGGGCAGGTGATGGGGACACACGCCCAGCCTCACAGCTCCCTAGCATCCAAGGTGTCAGGGTGACCTCTGCGTGCAAAACACATACTGCCCAGGAAATGTGCTATGGGAGTCCACATCGTAGGCAGGCCTTAGAGTTCTGCTCCACCAGTAGAGGATCAAAGGCAGATGATCTTCAAACTCTGAACCACGTGCCTCTTCCCAAACCAAATTCCGAGAGTAAAATCTTCTGGAGGTGCTGGGAGACAAGGCTCCTGGCCTTCACGTCCCAGGACAGAGGCACTGACTCCTTTCTCTGTAGTACCCTGTCAAACATGTTAGCGCGGCAGCAGGGAAGACAGAAACAGGGCTTCCTCGAAGTAAAGGGCAGATGGGACTACTGTCCAGTACAAACCAAGAGTGTCTCCTGCCAGAGCCAGGGCAGGTGGACGTACTGCATATTATAAAAGATCTGGGCTCCCCAAGCTTGGGGTTCCTTTTCATAACACACCTAGTATGAGTGCAGGTATTAGGTCTGGTTTCTTCACATTGTGCCACAGGACTCAGGATCCAGAAATCAGTGCAGAAATGATGGTGCTCTGCATTGCTCTTGCCGAAAGTAATCAGCTGTCTGTTGTTTCTGGCCCAGGAATACCGGGTCCTCTGCCAGCACCACTGGTAACTTGCAGGCTACTTTGTTACTATGCATAACACAACAGTCAGCCCCTTCAAAGTTCTTGTTACAATTTGCAGTTCTGACCACTTTATATAGTCTTTTTAAAATTTTTTTATTTGTTTTAATTAGTTATAATGACCGTACAATGCACTTATATACTTTGATATATCATACATAGATGGGGTATAATTTCTCATTTTTCTGAGTGTACATGTTGCAGAATCATACTGGTCATGTAGTCACATATATACATACAGTAATAATGTCTGTTTCATTCTACTATCTTTCCTATCCCACCTCCCTTCCCCTCCCCTCCCCTCCCATCACTTCCCTCTACCTAATCTAAGGTAATGCTATTCTTCTATGGTGCCCCCTGCCTTGTTGTGAATTAGCATCTGCATATTAAAGAAAACATTCCATCTTTGGTTTTATGGGATTGGTTTATTTCACTTAGCATGATATTACCCAACTCCAACCATTTACTGGCAAATGCCATAATTTTACTCTTCTTTAAAGCTGAATAATATTCCACTGAGTATATACACCACATTTTCTTTATTCATTCATCTATTGAGGGACACCTAGGTTGGTTCCATAGTCTAACTATTGTGAATGGAGCTGCTATAAACATTGATGAGACTGCGTCATTGTAGTATGCTGATTTTAAGTCCTTTAGGTATAAACCAAGGAGTGGGATAGCTGGTCAAATGGGCTCCATTCCCAATTTTCTGAGGAATCTCCATACTGCTTTCCTTAGTGGTTGCACCAATTTGCAGACCCACCAGCAATATATAAGTGTACTTTTTCCCCCACATCCTCGCCAACATTTATTGTTTCCTGTATTCTTGATGATTGCCATTTTGACAGGAGTAGAATGAAATCTTAGAGTAGTTTTGATTTGCATTTCTCTAATTGCTAAGATGATGAATACTTTTTCATATATTTGTTGATCAATTGCATTTCTTCTTCTGTGAAGTGTCTGTTCAGTTCCTTAGCCCATTTATTGATGGGTTATTTATTTATTTATTTTTTGGTGTTGAGTTTTTTGAGTTCTTTATGTATCCTAGAGATTAATGCTTTATTGGAGGTGCAGATGGTAAAGATTTTCTCCCAATCTGTAGGCTCTTTCCTCATTTGTTTCCTTTGCTGAGAAGAAGCTTTTTAATTTGAATCCATCCCATTTACTGATTCTTGATTTTACTTCTTGTGCTTTGGGAGTCTTGTTAAGGAAGTCAGATCCTAGGCTGACGTGGTGAAGATTTGGGCCTATTTTTTCTTCTATTTGCTCAGGGTCTCTGTTCTAGTGCCTAAGTCTTTGATCCACTTTGAGTTGATTTTTGTGCAGGGTGAGAGATAGAGGTTTAATTTCACTTTGCTACATATGGATTTCCAGTTTTGCCAGCACCATTTGTTGAATAGGCTATCTGTTCTCCAGTGAATGTTTTTGGCACCTTTGTCTGGTATGACATAACCATATTTATGTGGGTTTGACGCTGTGCCTCTGTTCTGTATCGTGGGTCTACAAGGCTATTTTGGTGCCAATACCATGCTGTTTTCGTTACTGTAGCTCTGTAGTACAGTTGAAGGTCTGGTATTGTGATGCCTCCTGCTTCACTCTTCTTGCCAAGGATTGCTTTAGCTATTCTGGATCTCTTAATTTTTCCAAACAATTTTTATGATTGCTTCTTCTATTTCTATGAAGAATGTCATTGGGATTTTAATAGGAATTTCATTAAATCTGTATGATGCTTTTGGTAATATGACACTATTAATTCTGCCTATCCAGGAGCATGGCAGATCTTTCCATCTTCTGAGGTTGTCTTCAATTTCTTTCCTTAGTGTTCTGTAGTTTTCATTGTAGAGGTCTTTCACCTCTTTTGTTAGATTGATTCCCAGGTTTGTTTTTTGTTTTTTTGTTTTTTTTGAGGCTGTTATGAATGGGGTAGTTTTCCTAACTTCTCTTTTAGTGGATTCAGCAGCTCCACTCTAAGGGGGCCAGACCAGGGCTCATGGGTCCCCTCTGTTGTCCAGTGTTGCTGCACACTGTAGGGGGCTGCATAAGAGGACCAGGAGGTCATGGGTCACACTTCACTCTGTGGTGGGCTGACCATGGCTGCCCTTACCAGAACTCTGATCACATGTCATGCATTTTGCTTAGGACAGTGGGAAGGTTATTTCTAGTTCTGATGACTATAAAATAAACACGTGCCTGTGAAATCTCTGTCAGGAAATCATGGACTGACCATATCAGCAGTGTAGGCCAAAGCAGCTGATGTGAAAGACAGAATGTTTGACTCCATTCCTGCAGTTACTGCTCCGTCAACCACAGTGCAAGATGGGAACAGTAATGATCCAATTAGATCTGAGGTGGTGGCCACACCCAAAGTATGGAGTCTGCTTGAAATCAGAATTGACTTCTGCTGTCATCCAATATAGGTGATAAATTATAACTTCAGTACTGTACTCCTTTAGCATTCATCCTTTTATATACTTTAGGATGTGTATGACATGTCAATTTGCTATGATACTATGTATCTCATGAAGAATGTTTAATGTCTTCAGAAGCAGAATCAGGTGTGAGACTCAGAGAAGCAAATATTCTGATGTAGAGGAATGTGTTTGATTTATGGGTGTTGATTTTATATCCTGCTACTTTGCTGAATTCATTTATTAGTTCTAGAAGTTTTCTGGTGGAATTTTTTGGATCTTGTAGATATAGAATGATGTAATCAGCAAATAGTGATAGTTTTAGTTCTTCTTTACCTATTTGTATCCCTTTAATTTCTTTCTTTTATCTAATTGCTCTGGTTAGAGTTTCAAGGATGATGTTGAATAAAGTGGTGAAAGAGGACATCTATACCTCACTTTATATAGTCTTATATGTCATATTTTAAAAAGTGTGTGTGTTTATCCATTTTTCTAAGTGTGCATGTATAACATACATATATTTTATATATAAATGAGTGAATATCTATATTGTTATGATAAATGAGTACATGGAAATTTTGCTTCATGAATAATAACAATTTGATCTTCCTAACTTGAGAAAAGTATTTATTTTTTCCTGATCTATTACAAAGACATAACGTGGAACTACTTTCATTTTATATAAAATTCTATTTATTTATAGGCATGTTTGTTACCAATTATTGCAACAATAACTAGACCCTGAATATTAAAGAGAAGAAAACAATAGGAATTTTTTGTCAAAATTACATAGCAAATAAATGTCCTTTTAAATTGTGCTTTAGCAAATCCATTATAATACAAGACTTAGGCTTTTTTTTCTTTTTCTTTCCTTAAAAATGATATCATGGGAATAATAATAAATAATTCCCCACTGTGTTCAGAAAACTTTGGAACCTTCAAACAGTTTTGATGAATAAAATCATGGTATGACAGAGGATAGGGCAGGACGAGGCCTGTTCCCACGCTCTGCGGGTCTCTTAACTCCTCACCAAACAGTGACTTCCCAAATGTCCCACACTCTCTCCAGGACAGAAGGCACTTTCTGGATGCACCTTCTTCGACCACCTGAGACACAAAGTTCTTGTCATATTGAAGGAATAGTTCCAAGCTAACAAGCCCGGTCAGCTGTGAGCTGTGATCACCTGGACAGACCCAACTTGTGTGTGCCTGAGTCACCTCTGTGCTCCATCCACTGTGTGCAGGGTTGGCCAACAGGTCCACTTTATGTCCTGTCATCACAGGTGAGGGTCTCACTGTGGGGGGAGCAGCAGGGAGACATGGAGTGTGTCAGGCCAATAGCAGAAGCAGAACCTGGTGAAGAGTGAGCCCTGAAGCAGGCAGCAAGAAGGAAGCCCTTCTCTTCAGGAACGTGGGTGTGGAGACCTTCCAGCTGCTAGGCTGCGTACTGCCGAGCCCCTCACTTCCTGCTTACCTCTAAAGAGGAGGACTTGTGACCACGGGGTGTCACAAATGGGGAAGTGAGAAACTGACACTGGGAGACTCCCGGGACTTTGGCCTTCGAGTGAAGCCTCATGGAGGAATGAGCTTTTCTCCTTACTTTCCTTTAGAGACAAGGAAATACCCTATGAGGTGTGCAGTCATGCAGTAAGTACTCTTTAACCTCTAGCAAACATTCCACAAATACAACCCACTTTAACTCACCTACATCCTTTTTGGAAATGGAAGGGTTATAAAAAAATAAAGATGAATGCTTACAGCCCTGCCTCAATGCTTCCTGTGGCCCAGCTGTACATCTGGGCACAAGGGCCCTGGGCCTCCAGGTGTGTGATCTCACACTGTGGTGAGGCTTTGGGTTTTACTAGGTGTTTTTGGTGCTTTCAAAATTGATGGACCCCAAGAAGATGCAACAAGTGTACTCCTCAAGAATAAAAATTATTACTCAGAATTTCTGACCATTTTCTTTGATTGAATTTAACATAAGCAATGGAATGGTAAAGTCCTTAAAACCTTCTCAGGATTGAGCAGAAGATAATCAAAACAAGTGTAGTTAATACGCATTTGACAGCTGGTATTCCAGAGGAATTTTATTTAAACCACACTGAGTTTTAAAGTTTCTGACTGACTTCCTGCCACAGGCAGATGAACAACTGAAACTGATCCTGGGCTCACAGCAGGAGAAGACTGAGGACAGGTCTGGACCACGTGTGACCACATGTGACCACATGTGACCAAGCTTTCTGCAAGGAAAACCACCATGTCATAATCCACAATGTCTACCACTCAGCCTTCAGGAGTGCATTGCTGTTTCCAAAGTGCTGTCTTTGAGAGGAAGAGAGAATGGTGTCTCCCTGCAGAGGAGAGGGCAGGTTCCCTGCAGGGAGCCATGTACCCAGAGCTATGGCTCAGCAGCAGCCATCACTTCTCCTCTGCAGCTTGTGCCTTAGAGGAAAGATAAGGCTGGAGAGCTTTGGGAATTCAGCTGAATTTCCCAGAGTAAAACATCCCTGAGTAAGTGAGTCAAGTTTGAAGCATCTCATCCTTTTCTGCCATAGCCTCCAGCAACATTTACAAAAGTGGAAGGCATGCACTGAGAGGTTAAGGTCAGAATCCCGTTGCCATTCAATTCCTCAACAAGTCCTCATTGAATTACATTTTGAAGGAGCCACTATTTAAGTATCCCAGCCTGGAACCTAATTTCATTTGATATTCTAAGTATAAATAATTTTGCATAATTTGAACGTATACTGACTTTTTCAGGACCACAGCTGCCGTTTTGAGAAATGACTGCTTTTTTGTTTGGTTTAAGTCTTTGTTTTTTCCAAGAGTCGCTCACCATTTCTTAAAAATATTTAAAGATACGATGCTGCTGATGGCCTCTCGGTCACCAGGACAGCACTCCTGGATCTGCACTGGACTTCAGGTGGATGCCTGGATGTCCTGTGCAGCTTGTGCGTCCGAGCCATCCATCCACGTGGCCGCAGGTGGACGCCCAGTCATCCTCTTCAGCCCTGTCCTCCCTGAACTTGCCCTGCACCTGTACTCAAAATCAGCATCCCTCCACTAGTGGGTCTGCTTCTGGACTCCCTGTTTGTTCTCCTTTGATCTCGCTGTCCAAGACCCGCGTCACAACTCCTGGAGCGTGAAGCCAGGGAACACTAGGCCTTCCTTTTATTCAACCTTATTTTGGCTGTTCTTGACGCTTTGTATTTCTGTATGAATTTAAGGACCCACTTGGCGATTTCTTTGAAAACAAAGGACCGCTGAAATCTTTGTGTGTATTTCATTGAAAAAAAAAATATATATAAATTTGATAAAAACTTACATTTTTGCAATACTGAGTCTTCTAAGACATAATAAAGCATATATCTTCTTTATTTACAACTTTGAAATTTTTTCTCAAATGTTTTTCAGTTTTCAAATCTTGTGCTTCATTAATTACAATTATCCCAAAACAGTTGGTGTTTTTAACACTGTTTCATTTTTGTTTATTTACTTATCTATTTATTTTTTGTGGTGCTGGGGATTGAACCCAGGGTCTTGGCCCTGCTACCACTGAGCCACATCTCCAGCTCTTAAGGGTATTTTAAATGGTCTTGTAGTTTTATTTGCATTTCCATGGTATGAAAATGCAATTGGTTTTTTACAGTGACCTTGTATCGTACCACCATGGCCTACTCATTTTCTAGCGAGCTGTGTTTTGTACATTCAGTCAGATTTCTCATGGAGGTGATTGGGCTATCTGTGAGTGCCACTGACTAGACCTACATCTGCAACAAAAGGCTGAGACTTGAATGTAAGAGCAGGTGTCCTCCCACCCTATATCCCACCATGAAAAGTCAGCTACAGACTTTTGCTTATGCTCTACCAGAAAGACAAGTGTGATGTGAATTTTATCAGTATTGATGTTGAGTTTTGTCAAATGCTTTATCTGTGTCTACTGAGATAATCATATACATCTTTTCTTTTTTATGTTGCTAATATGGTAAATGACTGGCTGATTTTCAAATTAAACCAACTTTGAATTCCTAGCACAATCCCACCTCATGACTGAGGTTTGTGGACTGGGAGACCCCAAACACCCGCCATTTGAGACATGTATCAGCCAGGCTGGCAGGTGTAACACACACTCAGGGGAATGGGAAGCTCCAGGGAAGCTTGCTGACCACAGAGAGCATATTCAGAAGATGCAGGGAAGGGTAGGGGAGCAGCCTGTGAGGCCGGGTGGCAATAGTGAGTGGTGCGGGCTTCATCAGGGTGAAGACTTTCACAGTGCTGTTAACCCTAACAGAGGTTAAGCCTCCTGAAGAATTCAGATGTCGACCTCTGAGCCTCCCGATGTCAAGAGCATCACTGGTGGCAGGTGGCTGCTGCAGCAGATGCAGTATCTGCCACATCTGATCATTACACGTTCTGAAGAAAAGTTCAGACATGGTGGTCTCCACATGTGTAGGTTCTCAGTATGAGCAAGTCCCGAGACTGTGTCCCATGCCACACTAGCTAGTGGTGGCACACAGACTGTCGTCTGTAAGACTTCGGTTGAATCTGAGACACACCTGCTGGTCCCATGGTGTTCAGCAGGACATGGTCTGTATAACCTCCAGCCAGCCCTTCCTGCCCTAGCTGCTGGTACTCCATCCCTGAACCTTACCTCAATATCCTGGTTCTTTCATGAGGCACCACAATCCCACAAAGCCAACTATCTACCAGTCTGCTGGAGGACACACAGGCTTGCTCTGTCTGTTAGCAATCTGCTGTCACTACTTAGGCTGCTTTCTAGAACCTACACAGCATGAGTCAACCAAGCATCTGCCTCCAGACTCCAGGAATGTCAGAGTCTGGTTTCAGGATGCCTCTGTGCCACACTCAGTCCTCCCTCCCTGGGGACTTCCCTACAGTGGGTTGGTTGAGTTCCATCCACAAAGCTAACTGAGCTCCATCCAGTGGTATCCAGGTAGATTCAGCGTGTTCTGGACAATCTGACACTGGTCTTTCTACTGCCAACACAGGACAGAATCATGATCAGTAACATGCTTATGCACTTGTATCTGACAGACACACCTAATTTACACTGGAAGAATACGATGGACTGGAGTCAAGTACCCTAGTTTAACTTTCATCTCAGCTACACCATTTCTGTGGTATATAGAAGCAAACAGAGGAAAAGCCGTGTGACAAGCCTGTAAGTATGTTCTATTTCCTCAGTTAAATGCCATCCCAGATGGGAGGTAAGTCAACACCACACACCACAGTTGTACTAACCAGGCAAAACCTCCAGGTCTGCCTGACTGGCCAGATTTCTTGATGTCTTAAAAGTGCAGGTTATCCCCAAAACTTCCAACTTCATTTCCAAATGCCCTTTAGAGTAGTCCACGGTAATGAATCAACCATTACTTAAGAAGTACAACACCTGCAAAATGGAATATCAAGAAGTTGGACCTATGTCCACTTTCCAGGGGATTGGACTAGTAAGAGATGTTGATGAGGCGAATGCTGAAAGTTTCCTTTGAAAACAGGTCACAACAGCACAACTGTGCCACAGGAAGGTGCTCAGAGGTGCACTTTGCTCTAGAACTTGTAAGCTGCATTTTCTGTGGAATCTCAAGATTAGAAGCCATGATTTCTTAAACAGCCTTTTCTCTTTACCAATAAAATGCTCAATAAATCAAAAGTTGTGACTTTAGTAACTGGAACTTTCTAAGTGAAACCCACTTCTTTAAACTTTGAGTAGTAAATTCTCCTTACCAAAATTCTCACAAGTTTTAAAACCTATTATTATATTGCACATGGAAATGATTTTAAAAATAATTTAGGCTGGAGCTTTAGAGTTGTTTTTAAGATACTTTTAAACCCTTGGTTCTTGGTGTGTAATATAGCAGTGAAACTCATGTTGAGACCGTCAACATTGTCCAGGGATAAAACCCTAGGAAAATGGCTACTTAAAGAGGACACTCCGTGGGAAGTGTACTGCAGGCACACACGTGCACAACTGGCTGACATACTGCATCCTGTGCCCAGTCCCAGGGGCCACCTTTGTGATGCAGAGGACAAAGCCTTTCATATTCAGCTGGGAATAATCTTAAAGAATGTGTAAGATAAGCATTCTCACTTAAATTCGCAGTCCTCAGCAAAGCCTGGATGACTGGGCTTCATCTACTGGTGGGCGACACTGCTGGGAACCGTGCCTGGCGCCCTGTTGGGCAGTCTGGAGCGGCTCCTGCTGGAGCGCAGGGGCTGGACTCGCCAAGGCAGGGGAGTCTCCACATGACGCCTGGACTCCTCTGCAGGACAGGACAGCTCCCAGCGGGCGCCCCTGTGCCGGCGGTCATCCAATGCCCGCTGCTGGCCCGGCCGGGGCAGGTCAGCGAGGGCAATGTTCACTCCTCTGCGTCGACCGGCCTAGCCATCGTGCTCTGTCATGTCATCAAACCCGGTCACCTGCGGCCCCAGGGGGGTTGTCGATGCAGTCTGCAGGTGCAGTCAGGGGGCTGAGGCAGCGAGGTCCCCTCGACAGGGTGTGCGGGGCCTCGTCCATCGGCTGGAGGCCTGGGACAAACCCTGGGTCCAGGGGGAGTCCTGCCTCCAGATGCAGTGCCCGCTCTGTCCGCAGCCAGCCTCGACACCCTGCCATCGTCACTGCGAGGCCAACAGCCAGGACAACACTGAGGACCCATGTCCTGTCCTCAGGTGGTTCTCAAGAGCTGGAGGGACACCTGGGTGGCCACTGAGCAGCGCGCGGCCTTGGAAGTGGACGTACCTGTGGGATGTGACCCGACCTCCAGTCTGAACGGCCAAACGCTGGCCCCACACCCTGAAGACACCTTGAGCCGCTCCAGGAGCCCAACCACAGAGTCCCTGAAGAAACCTGTGAGACTCTCTAGGAGAACAGAGCCCAACCACAGTCTCCCTGAAGACAAGTGTGAGACTCTCTAGGAGCACAGTGCCCAACCACAGAGTCCCTGAAGACGTGGGAGGAAGTGAGGTCACTGGGTGTGTCCTTTAGGTGGTGGGGCCTGTTGGAAAGAAGGGAGGCCATTGGGAGGCATGCCCTTCAGGAGGTGGGGTCCTATGGGAGGAAGTGGAGGCATGCCCTGAATGGGGTGGGGCCTGATGGGAGGAAGCCAGGTCTTTAGGACTTCTCTTGAAGGGACCCTGGGACCCAGATCCTCTTTTCTTTCTCATTTGCTTCCCAGCCCCCATGAGGTGAGCAGCTTTGTGCTCTCTGCTGCTCCATGATGTCCTGCCTTGTTACAGGCCCTAAAGCAACACATCCACATGCCATGGACTGAACCTCCGAAGCCAGCAGCCACAGTGAACCTTTCCTTGTAAGTGGCTTACCTGAGCTATTCTGCTGACCAACACGCTAGAGCAAGGTCACTTCTTGAACTCCGGTTCCATGTCAGGCATCCTTTGCAGAGGTATAGGCATGTACTGATTTATTTCTTGTAAAGAATTTGGTGATCAGATACCATCCTCCACTTCACTGTTATGGAGGCTGACGTCATCCCACTAATAGGTGATGTCACAGGCCACCATCTTTACAAAGCCATGGGTGATCCAGGCACTTCCTTTCTTTGACCTTCTCCCTGCCTCTTTCCTCAATCCTGTCCAAATAAGAAAACTGCAGACTTCCATTGCTGTGGGGATCAGCTAAAGTATAAATTGTCAGTGATTTGCTACACTTTACCTTGTTAAACAGCTTTCTTAGGAAGTTTAAGAAAGCGGAAGTAGGGCCGGGGTTGTGGCTCAGTGGTAGAGGCTCGCCTAGCATGTGCAAGGCCCTGGGTTCAATCCTCAGCACCACATAAAAATAAAATAAAGATATTGTCTCCAACTACAACTAAATAAACAAAATGTTTAAAAAAAGAAAACAGAAGTATACAGGCTATTTTACATCTGCAATTGATTATATTATGTCTGACAAAACGTGAAACTTGGTAATGTACTATTCATCTCAATTTTATATGTTTATTTTAAATTCTCATATAATATATGATGCAGTTATAGCAAATAATACATAAAATAAGCTTGAAGTGTTAATTTTATATAATTTCATAACATATATACATATATAGATAAGAGATTGAAAATATGCTATGCATTCAATATTTAAATAATGTTTGAAGATTTGTCTCTAATTATTAACTCTGTTGACACTCATCTCAAATTCAACAATTTCGGTCAAAGTTGGAAACAGTATGTACACTATTAACTCAGCTAAGTGTGGTCTAATTGAACACCAGCTTTAGTGTGGTCATTAACTATGAAAATTAATATAAGTAAGAACCATATGTTCTTACATGTAAGTTATAGACCATTTCTTTAAAGAAGTACTGAATATGTCAGATATTTAGAAAGTCACCATTTTCCATTTATTTCATTTACACACGCGCGCGCGCAAAATCAAGACTATGCCTATAATACAGAAGCCCTGGGGAAAATCTTTTGAATTCTTAATTTGCAATATTCACTTTTTTTTTTTTTTGGTATGGGGATTGGATCCAGGGATGCTTAACCACTGAGCCACACCTCCAGTTCTTTTTATTTTGGCAGGGTCTCGCTAAGTTGCTTAGGGCCTCACCAAGTTGCTGAGGCTGGCTTTGATCTTGTAATCCTCTTGCCTCAGCCTCCATAGCCACTGAGCTTACAGGTGTGTGCCACCACAGCCAGCAATTGCAATGTTCTTGAAATTTTAACTTAAGCTTATTTATTTCTAGAAGAAGACTGTGTGCTTCTGCTGCCTGGTGTCACATGGAGAAAGCACTGCCACACCCAGTGTTGTAAAGCTTCCCCCTTCTGTTCCTGCAGGCCTCACTGTCCCGCGGTTCCATTCAGGTCTTCAGTCACTGTGAGTCCACTCTGTACACAGGAAGCCACCCTCAGCTGTGGGGAACATGCTCCAGACCCCAGGCATGCCGGAGCTGTGCAAGTTCTCGTTCCCACGAGGGTCTCGGCGACTGCAGGGTGCAGTGCTTCCCTTCCTGGTTCAGTTGAGGACTTTCCTTTCCACTTGAGCACTGTGACTTCTCTTGGGCACACTGAATTGACAACATCACACTCTGTGCTCTGGGCCACTGTAGGGAAAATAAGGGTTACTGGAACCTAGGTTCTGTGCTGCCCAACAATCTGAGAGCCAGGATGGCTCTAAGTGACTGACCGTGGCTTCGCTGGAGAAAGGGATGTCATGTCCTGGGCGGGACAGTGTGGAGCACCACAACAGTACTCAGAAGGCCAGCGATTTTAAACCAATGAGTTGCTTATTCCTTGGGTTTTCCACTTGGTATTACAAAGTCCAGTGACTATGAGCCCCTGATCTTCACCTTCACATGGGAGGTGAAGCCACATGTAGGGGTCTACTGTAGGATGTGAGTAAGGTTCCAACTCTATGGGGGTCAACTGTAGGGTGTGAGGTAAAGATCCAACCATATGGGGGGGCAACCATAGGGTGTAGAGATCCAACCATAGGGGGTCAACCATAGTGGGTGAGGTAAAGATCTAACCATATGGGGGGTCAACTGTAGGGTGTGAAGTAAAGATCCAACCATAGAGGGTCAACTTAGGGTGTAAGGTGACACTTCAACCATAGGGGGATCAATTGTAGGGGGTGAGGTACAGATTCAAACATAGGGGGTCAATCGTAGAGGGTGGGGCACAGATCCAAACATAGGGGGTCAACCGTAGGGGGTGAGGTACAGATCCAACCATACGGGGGGTCAGCTGTAGGGTGTAAGGTGAGGCTCCAACCATAGGGGGTCAACCGTAGAGAGTGAGGTAAGGATGTAAATCTGCGGTGTCAACTGTAGCGAGTGAGGTAAGGATGTAGGTGCATGGGGGTCACGGTAGGGGGTGAGGTAGGGCTGACAGGGACACTGAGGGCTCACTTGGCATGGCTCTATGGTGTCTTCTAGGAAGCTGTGCACCGTATCTGTCAGGTGAAGAGGATCCATGGTGGCACTGATATGGAGACCCTTCTGATCAGAAAGTGTGGTCTAGGGAGGACTTTTCATTCTTCAGTAAGACTATATTTAAACCAACAGTAGAGACTGGTTAATTTCCATACTTTTTGGAATTCTTAATTACTACATGTAATATTGCACCAAGAAGACTCATTCGTTTTCCAATTACATAAAAGTGCTCCATCAGTTAACTGGCCAGCTCTCCAGCTCACTCTCTTCACATTCCCACATAGCACGGGAAGCATATGGTTTCCTTCTATTTCACAAAGTTGGATTTCAGCCATCTAGATGCTCATATTTACTCCAGAAAAGAGAAGAAAATTGGGTTTGAGTCAATGTCCTTCCTCTTCCATAGGTGGCTTTACCAAATATTAAGGAACACACAGGGGAGTATCACCCCAACACTCATCCCCGTCTCGTCCTCCCGCTCACAGCAGCGACACTTGTCCCACCACACCAAGCCCAGGAGATCCCGTGAGAGGCCTTGCCAGCAGCACCCATGGCTCCCTGTCGGCCAAGACGACCCACAGCTTGTTTGCACGCCAGGCCTGTGAGACCCACGTCAGAGCTGATGGAGCTCGAGGGCAAGGTGTGAAGCGACACATTTCCCTTAGAGCACAGACTGCCCTCCAAACCAGGCTGCAAGAGCCTGAGAAGGGAGGGAGGGTCACCATCAGAGCAAAGCGCACCCAGCTCAGCACCGCCACACAAGACACAAAATGAGGACCCATGAGTTGTTTCCTAAAAACACACCTGAAGTTTTCATATTGTCACAGGAGATGAAGACAAAAAAGTACATCACCCAAATCTTAAGTAAAAGACACCAGGCAAATTAACTTTAAGAAACAACTCATTGCATGGTCTCATTAGAGTATCAAATACATAAGTGAAAGAAGAACGTGATTCCAGAATTCATTGTGCACTGGGATTCTTTTAATTTTTACATTATTTTGAGAGACAAATGGTTGTTCTTCTGAACTTTCTATGCCAATTAATTCCAGGAAGTCTGCAGATTTTCTTATCAAGGTCAGCAACATCCATGTGAACTCGTGCATTGACTAGTGCCATCAGGCTTCAGGAGTCCTGCATTCTTTCCTGTGAAGCACTTGAGTTACTGACATATTTACAACGTTGGAGTCATTTCTTGCTGCCATGCCATATGCTTGGGTACACAAATAAAAATGGATTTGCCTGAATGTTTGCATAATTAAGAAGCAAAATATGCTACTGAATATTTAGGTAGTTAAATTGTTTTACTCTAGGTAAGTAAATACTATCTGTTTTGCAAGCAAACATGAACATTTGCTTCAGCATGTGCCACGCACTGCTTTGAAGGAGGACGAGGAAGGTGGGCACTCATCAGCCGTGCCCATGGCCTAGGGAATCTACAGAACCTGCACGTGGACAGGCTGCAGGCTCCAGAGCTGCTACAGCACAGGACCTTTGATTCTGTCGTGGAGCCAATGAACCACCTGGGAGACGCCTGTCTCAAGCCCCAGCTAGCCGGAGCTGCGCGTCGGCCCCAAACAACCCTGCCTCAGCTGCTCTGAGAGGTCGAGGTTACGTGCACTCATCTGTTCCAACCCCACCACTTAGAGACGAACAGCATTTCAGGGTTTTTACTTTATTTTTGTTTGTTTGTTTTTTGCATAAGGGAAACTTCACGAGACTGAGAACACTGAAATGTTGACGTGCCGTTTTCAGAAAAGTGGCACCTAAGACAGTGGCTGCAGCTTCTATCTAAGACAGTGGCCACAGCTTCCACCACCATGACCTGCTCTCCTGAGCGTCGGGTGATTTTGCTGAGATGCTGCTGTACACTGGGTTTCTGGTTCTCAGTGATGCTGCTTTTCATGCGTTGTTCTGGTAAGTCCAGGAACAAGGCAAAGGTACCTTGGACCAGCTTGGCTCAACATCAGGGACCTCTGCAGACCCAGAAATGCCAAGGCGTGGGAACTTGGGAGCAGGAGCTGGGGCGATGGCAAGCACACCTCCTTCTTTCAAGGCAGCTTTGGGAATGTCCACCTGGCACTTCCTACAGAACTGTGCGAGTTACGGTGCTCTGGTAAATGCCAACACCAGATTTGCTGATAATTTGTGTCTTTCATGATGAATTTACGGTAAAATGGAAATGCCTCTGGGGTTCTGCTGTATTTGAAATGCTCCCATTATACCCATGGAGGCACGTTTCCCCACTGCCCATCCCACATGCTCCCCAGCCAGGGTGGTTTCCTCAAGGAACACTCAGGCTGGTGAAAAGTGTTGGTGGTCTTTCCAGTACCCACGCCTCCCATGTAGCTCCGAGAGAGCACAGCCCATGGCTGCCAACACACAGCACAGCCAGGGCTGGAGGCCCTCTGGGGTCCATGTTCACGCCCAGCCAAGGAGTCGGCTGCACAGGAAAGAAGAGAGTTGAGCAAAGTATGCACGGCCCAGAGGAGCACGCACCAGGGCGGCCCTCCAGACCCACACACACAGCTGTGAGGTACACGTTTCTTAAAAGTGTTTTAAGCATCCTCACAACCCCAGAAGCAAATCATCCGTGACCACTGGGCACCATTAACCACAGCCAGCAACAACCAACAGGAGAAAGAAAGGAAAATTTACGCCTGCAACTGTAAAATAAGAAATCCAAGGTGTACAAACATCCCAAATGGCACAGACAGCAAAGGGTAGGGCTCTGCCACATAGGTGAAGACCTCTCAGAACCACGTGACCACCATGTCACCGGCAGCTGAGAATCTGGCTTTCTCCCAAGGCTCTTCTGAGCCAAAGCTTCTCAGAGCAGGAAAGGAGAGGAGAACCTTCAAAACGGGTGCCTGCAGTCTGCATGTTTGTTCCCAACTACTGATGTTTTAAACTCACCAATGAAGTCTAAAAAGCTCTCTTTATGTTACTGGAGAGCGGTTTAAAAGAACACGAAGGGTAATGGATTTGACCTAGTCAACAACGACTGTCTTCTGGACAGAGGTCACAGCATACAGATCGTCTTGTAAAGACGTGCGGGTCTCAGTTCTCTGAAGAGTGGACAGTGATCAGCAGCGCCCACTTTGCCCCAAAGACCTGCGTGCTCTCTAGGGGGCAGCAGAGGGGTTCCTCTTGGCCTGCTCTGGAACAGCAGGCAGCGCCCCCGCAGTCCTGCAGACTGTGACACTCACTGAGATCACACAGATTATCGTGTGGCCTCCTTTCCAGTCTCACACTCGCCACATAATCAGGGAGAGTGATTATAGAGAAGGCCATGCCCAGAGGATCCCGTGGCACACGACCACAATGCACACGACCGGGTTCACAGGTAGATGACAGAGCGCCCACCATCATCACTGAACATGCTACAGAGCTGAAGACACACCATGGAAACAGAGGACAGAGAGAGAAACAGGCCAAGTTTATTTTTACAAAATACAGTCTGTAATTTCGGATACAAAATACTCCAAGTAACCATACTTAGACGTATTCTAAATTATATTCTAAGGTTTATATTTTTTAAAGCTATCTCTGATAAATTTAAAATTTAGTATTTTACAGGTTTTAAATGTCTATATTGAATTTTTATGTTTCATTTTAAAATTGTAACTGGGCATGAATATAATTCTTTTCCAAAGTCCAGCCCTGTGTCCAGCAGACAGCCTGAACCCATCAGGACCTTGTAACTTCCTTAAGATGAACTGCACTTTCTCTCTTTGCAGTGGTCCCAAACAGAGGCTCATGATTTGGGCCTTTCCCCAGTTTCCTCTGGTCCTGGGTGGCTCAGGCTTTTCTGACACCATTGTAAGGCTGCACCGTGCTCTCCCAGGTAAGCTGTTGGATATGCTGCTGTCCATGCTCCCTGGACGGAGCCTGGCAGGAGCCACTGTGCCCTGCTGGATTTCCCCCATGCACCAGTCCCACTCAGTCCTAGCAACTGCGAGGTCAGCACTTTTTATTCTGGATCCCTAATTATATAAGTTGATAGAAGGTGACTCAAGAGTGTTTCGGAGTCACCTTCTGCCAGGATTCTGGAAAACGTCTTTTGCAAGATGAACTCATGCTCTGAGGCTGGCTGGGCCTGCACATGCCTGTGCTGTGCCTCGGGACGACAGGCAGAGGGCTGCTGGCACCACCAGCTGCAGGCCACCCACTGTGCAGGGGCCAGGCCATGTCTGTTTCAGTTATGCACATCTGCATATCACTGATTTCTAAAGACAAGCAGTGCAGACTCAGGAGGGGCAGCTTGAGGAATATTTAAAACTTCATGGCTACTTTTGCAAAGATCTTATTATAAAATCATTCAGACCATAAATTTCTGTATCTAAATGATGAGTGGAAATGTTGCCTGAGAATCCTCTAAAATGAGCAACGATTTAATAGAGGCTTTCATTATCGAATAGCTCTTTATTTTAAACTCATTTGCTGTGTGAAGCTGTTAAATAACAAACTCTTGGTCTGTTTCTTAAAAGAGCAAGCATCCATCTGCCATCATCTTGGAGACTTGGAAAATGCTTAGTCTTTCTTTCTTCAAAGAAAGAGCAGGGGACCTTGATTTCTGTCTAAATTAGTAAGAACAGTGCTCTAGCCAGTACTGCCAGTGTGCACAAAGATAAACACACACAAACAACAGAGTAAAGAGGCCCAGCAGCTGGAAGTGCTAACAATCTTCCTTACAGAAAGAGTCAGAACACCCTGACCCATCTTTGCAACTTTACGAGACAGACCACAGCAGTATTCTGCAGGCTACAGAGGTTTCTTCCCCTCCATTTGTACCATTTGTGGAAAATACAATACTTTTGATGTATTTTACATATGCATGTACAAACTCCAAAGGTCAGAGAATAAGAGCTCTGAGAGCACAGCTACTTCTGGCCACCTCTGTCATGCTACGTGAGAGGCAAGACTGGGCTCTCCAGGCACCTTCTAAAAGGCCCCCTGCACAGCCATCTAGCTGTCGGCCACTCCGTGGACGTGGTCCCTGTGCACCTTGAGGTAGTCGTTCCTCGTGAACTTCTTGTGGCAGAACTGGCACTCTGCCAGAGGACGGTGGGGATTGTGGGTCATCTTGTGTCGAATCAGCATCTTCTTCAGGCTGAAAGCCAAGTCACAGACCTAGAAGAGACCCAGAGACACCAGTCACACCTTACTGAGAAGCCTCAACTGTCATTCTCACAATAGACTTTATGCAAATTCCTGCTATCCAGTAGGCACTCACAGGAATTTAACACCTAACTAATGGGCTAAGAAATTCATTACTGTCCCCAGGGATATTGCATTTACTCATGTCCAGTGGAGAGTGGTGACTTGAATCATGGTTTCTGACTGCCTCGTGGCTGCGTTTGTGCTGGGAACTTCCTGTGCCAAGGTGTAGGTCAAGATTGCCCAGTTGCTATGGTGACACCCAGCCTGAGGAGGTCTGTAAAAAGGTACAGAGCTATATCAGCCTGGACCTTGAGCTCAGGCACAGCTCCCAGGGATAGACAATTCTGAGCTTAACAAGATGATCCTAACGTCTTGCCAGTGCTGCGTCCTTCAGATTGCCTGCTTTGCAGAAACTTTACCACAAATAACCTTTTGATGAAACCTATGTATTAAACGTGCTAAGCCAGCTCTGGATCACTGCTGCTCCATCAGAGGACACTGTCCCACTTGCTCCCAGCTTTCTCTCTTATGTGTTTGTCTTTTCTCAGTCCCCCCTTGCCCCTTACTGGTTTCTGAATTAACAGCCGCTGCAGAGTGGGTGTGGCAGCATCCTTTGTGCCATGACCACCCCATCGCACCAGCAGCTGGATTTAAACACTGCAGAGAGCAAGTCCCTGGTGAGGAGAGCTTCCTTACATGGTGGAAGCCCAGGAAGCCTCCAGAGCACAAGACCCTATGGTCTAGGTGGCATTTCTCTGAATGGCCCAGCCTTGCCTCCCAATCGGCACCAGACACCCTCTCTGGGTGCCCTTCTGGGAGGCCCCTCTTGTAAAGCCAGTGGTGAACTTCACGGGGAGTGTGGTGAGGGTGCTCAGCCCCTCCTCCACTTCCTTCTTTCTTGTGAAGCAGGCTTTGTTTGGGGAATGCCACAGTGTGCTCCACATGAGCCCTGCGTGGTGCCACCCGGCTCAGTGTGCACTGCGCAGCCTAAGGATGAACTACATTAGCACAGAACACGTGGAACACTGTCACCGAAGTTATAAAAGGAAACGAAATGGAATTCCCAGTGTGGAATCATTCACAAAAACCCCACTCACACAAGTGTCCTCGCAGTCCATCTGTTCTACACTGAAGCATGCTTACACACGCGAAAACAAAGAAATGCAGTGCCAGAGAAGAGCTGTGTGGCACTCTAGGAGAGCTGGTGTGGACATCAAGGCTAGAAGGCACTGGAACCATGAGTGTACACTGGGCAGGTGGGAGGGCAGCCACCAGATGCCACGCAGAGGTGTGCTGGGAGGTGCAGGAGCTTCAGGTCCCTGGCCCTCCAGGGAAGCCTGCCCTGAGCACCCAGCTTGAAGCAGAACCTGCCATCTGTTCTGGACCCTGGGGTCTGCTCACGTGACTTCTACACAGCACTGCCCACTGTTCCTTGAGCATCTCACCCTCTAGTCTCGGTGGCATGAGGGCAGGCATCCAGAGTGTAAGGCAAGGGCCACAGTGATGGCATTCATACGTACTCGTGGAATGACCACTGGGGTGTTCTCGCTCATCACCTACTAAGGAGGTCAGCACAGACAGACTATCCCTTTTAACTCTGCCTCCTTCCCCTGCAAAAGGATGACATGGTGGTCACCTCACAGGATTTTAAAATTAAGTGAAATAAGCGATGCAGATTGGTGTTGTGTCGTGAACACTAAGTAAATGTCAGTGCCTTTTTTTCTTCCTTCTTCTCTAGCAAGGAGCGCCATCAGTAGCTTGGACAGAATAGCCTGTGCCACCAGGAGGGAGCCAAAAGCCACTGCAGGTGGGATTTGAAGGAGGATGTAGCTGTTGAAAGAGGAGAAACACCTAGGAGTAGGCACGTGGCTTTGCAACAGGTGACTCCCAGACCAGGCTCAGGAGAGGACGCCTTCCTCCTGCAACAGCTGACCAGCATGAGTTCTGGGATCACAGTCAGACACAGACTATGCACCTTCACAGTCACTGGAGAACACAGCAAGGTGTCGCAGTGGAGGCAGGGGAAGGAGGAGGGACCTGAAACATCGAGCATCGAGCATGGAGACTACAAGACACAGGAACTGTGGTGGCAGGGAAGGAGTCAGACCCTGTGGAAGGACTGAGATTAGCAGAAAGGGCAGCCTCCAATAAGTCCTGCACTGGAGACCCATGCTTCCCAGAGTCACACCCCACACAAACAAACACGTGTCCAAAGGGAGGACAGGATGTACAGGAGGCCCTGGGGAGTGGTCACTGCTGAGCAGAGTCCTCCAGGTCCTGGAGGGTCAGAGGCCTCCCAGAACCAGGAATGCCACCTGGTACCTCTAGTTAAGGCGTCATCCACAGGGCGCTGATGCAGGCTCATGCACAAAGGACAAACATGAGCCACAGTTAATGGGGGTGCTCACTTGGATACAATCAGAAGGGACTGTCTTCCGGCTGCCAAAGAAGAATCATACTTTCAAAAAGGTTTAGAGGCAAGAGAAAGCAGAGGGAAGAAATGGATATTATGATCAATGTGATTTTATATATAAGACGGAAATAAAGAGTATAACTGCATCAGTACAAATAATCATGAAGAGAAATGTCAAGAGATTGACAAAATTAACCAGCTGACATCAGCTAGAAATGGGATTGTCTTATTGTTCTCATTTGTTTCCATATTTTCCCACTTTTCTGATATTAAAAAGTAATCTTTTATAATAAAAAAGTAAATATTATTTTGGAGTGCAGAACACAGCCAGCTGAGGGCGGGCTTCATGTGACCACCTGGAAGACAGACTTGTTATGGGCAGGAAAGTACCCAAAGTCTATGAAATAATTTTGAACAAATTAAGAAAGTATCTGTGAAAAGTATTTCCAAGTGACATAAACGTGTTCATAAGTATATCTTAACTCGCCATCATGAGGAAGACAGGAAAGCTATCTGCCATGTCCTCTTTCTCTGGCCCTTCTCCAAACCCAGGGTCAAAGTGAACAAGTGATGACAACTTCTCAGAGGCTTTCTTTTGAAATCCGATGCAGAGTGCTTTCCTTCCACTCCTGAGGGGCCTGGCACCTCCAGCTCCACCTGCACCTGCTCCTGCTCCTGGGCCGGCTACCCCCTCTCCCAGTGCCCCTCCCACCTGAGCCTCCCTCTGTCTCACCCGCTGCCCAGATGCTCTTCCTGGAGCTGACTCCTCGTCTCCTAGGAACTGAGTTGCTTTCACAGAGGGTTCTTTCCTGACCACTCTTTTGTAGCCCAAGTTCTTTCCCTTCTCTTTTCCAGTCTTTCTGAGACTGTAGTGAGATATTCAGATTTACTTGTTGAGTGTTGTGCTCCACAAGGGCCTGAGTGCTGCCGGCCAAGACCACTGCCCACTCTGCCTTCCCAATGCACGCCACTGCTCTCATGGTGGCTGGGAGCCGACTGCCAACTCCTCAGATGCAGCACTTTTGGGGCTTACAGAGCATCTGTCTTTTCTGTAGATGTCCATGTGTCTACAGGCGGAAACGAGGCACAGGACAAGAACCAGACTCCCAGGTCCCCAGAGCCAGGATGTGACTTCCAGGATAAGAATGCAGGATGTTGGGGCTATGTCTTGCCTCTCCCTGTCCCCGGGCCATATGTGATGCAGACTATTGCTTCACCAAGACATGCGGAACCACACTCTCCCTACCCACCATTTAAAAACAGAGATCACTCTGACAACATAGAGAAGGTCTGGGAGAGCTGGGTGCAGCAGCGTGGTGGGAGGCAGCCCCTGCAGGTACATTCACATCTTGGCCATGGGTGCAGGGAATGGAAGGAGGCCAAGCAAGTGGCTGCAGCTGCCAGTCATGGCATGAATTAAGGCACCCTCCAAGTCCACATAGGAGATAGGGGTGCAGCCCAGCAGAGGGCAGAATGAGAGCCAGGTAGGGAGCACCTGAGGCCACACTTGTGAAGCTACCTGGACACTAGAAGCTTTGCCTTCAGTAGCTTCAATGTGGTATTAGGCCCCCAAGGACACTCTGAAAAAAATCAGCCACATGCAAGGACGTTTACACATGCTGAGAACAGTGAGAACAAGATGAACAGTGACACTTCCTTTTCTCCTTTCGACTGTAACTCTTATTCAACCCTGACCCACTCTGACCTTATACTGACTTACATGCCACAGAACGAAAACCTTCCAAACCTCCAGTTATGCTCCAGACTGTTTTAAAGTAAAGTAAACACAACTTTTCACAGAAAGTAGCTGGAGAGATGGGAATTGGAACCCTATTGGAACATCTTCAGCTGACAGATACTTAACCCCACACAATGTGCCCACCGCTTCGGTTGAGAACAAAATGACAGAGAACACACTTCTTGACCTCGTGACTGCAGTCTAAGGAGCAGGGCCATGACCATGGGGTCAGGAGAGGCATGGGGTCAGCGGAATCAGGGCCTGGACTGAGGAGGCCCAGCTCTAAGGAAGAGGCAGCCAAGACCGGATCTGGAGGGAGGCCATGAGTGTCAGGTTCTGGGTGGGTGGGCTGTGACGGGGAGGGGAGAGAGGAAACGCAGAGAGGCTGAGGATGTTAACAGATGGCCTATCACACCCGAGGGTTAGAGAATCAACTTGCTGGAAACAACCCCTGGAGGAGTTGGAGACCGAAGAAGAACGTGGAAGGACATCCTGTTAGGGTAGGAATTCAAGTGGAGACTGAACTGGAATATCATCTAGTCTGCAAATGAGAGCATGAGATGGGAGTCAGGGAGGCCGATGACTTGCACTGAACTAAGACATGGCTACTTACCAGCTGGAGTATCCCCGGAAGGCTTCTTGCACGGCAGACACTGGTCTAGGTTTGAGGACACAGGCAAGTTTGAATGAGCGTTATGAGAAAGACAGGAGAGTGGTCTGTGGGGCAGCCTCTGCCATGCTCCAGGCGGCTACAGTGCAGCTGTGGAGCTGTGACACCACTCAGACTCCAACTCACCTAAGAACACTGCCCGTCAATATAATGCTGGACTGGGTGTTGGGTGAGAGAAAAAGTGGACTGAGGGTGGCAAATGGAATTTAGAGGTGGCCTTTGGTGTGAGAAATACCTAGAAGCAGTACTGACGGAAGAAATTAAAATATGACCAAGAACAATATTTCAGGCAAGTCGCTCAGAGGATTTTATCCTAGAGTTTGTCAGAAGCAATCATTGAGAAGCACATGGCTGAGCTTACGTTAGGCCATGACTACCAACCCTAGAGAAGTAAAAATGATTGTAAGAAGGTATTTTAAATAACTGCACATCAACAAGTTGGGTAACCTAGGTAAAACGCACAAGTTCCTTGAAACATATAAATTACCAAAACTGACATGAGATGAAATGAAAAGTCTCAACAGACCTATAACAAATAAAGAGACTGAGTCAAATTAAAACATCCCAGCAAAGAGAAATCCCAGACTTTAAGTGCTTGACTTCTACCAGACATTTAAAGAAGAACATCAATCTTTCAGGAAGAGGGGGAGGAGGGAAAGGAGAAGAATCTCAGAGAAGGAGAACACTATCTAACTCATTCTGTGAGGGAGCATGACCCTGATGCCAAAGCCAGACAAAGATATCACAAAGAGAGTGAACAATAGAACAAGATCCTTTATGAATCTAGAGGCAAAAATTCTCAAACAAAACCCAAGCTATGTCTAACAGCCTCTTAAAAGGATCCTAAACCACAACCAAGTGGAATTCATCCCAGGGCTACAGAAGTGGTTCAAAAAGAAAAACAAATACATTATACTAATGGAGCAAAGGAAAAAATGAACCCGTCAATTTTGATAGATGCAGGAAGGGCATTTGACAAAATCCAGCACTTTTTCTTCTGTTTGAAAACAAAAAACCATTCAGAAAACTAAGAGAGATGGAAACATCCCCCACATAACAACGGGCATTTGTGAAACCTATAGCTAAGACCATATTCAATGGTGAAAGAGTGAAAAATCCGGATCCCTGCCTTACGCCATATGTAAACATTAACTCAAGATGGACCAAAGACCTACATCTAAGACTCAACATGATAAAACTTAAGAGGAAAAAAAATGAACAGAAGTGTGGAAAAACTTCATAACTTTTGATTTGGGAATGGATTCATACATCAAAAGTATTATTAAATAAAGAAGAATGTATAACTTGGACAATATATTATTGTCAGAATATTATCAAGGAAACATATTATTGTCAAGAATATTATCAGGAAAGTAAAAAGAAAACCTATACAATGGGAGAAA
Organism: Marmota marmota marmota; assembly: GCF_001458135.2. NCBI lineage: Eukaryota > Metazoa > Chordata > Mammalia > Rodentia > Sciuridae > Marmota > Marmota marmota. The sequence goes on from NW_026000037.1 coordinate 411,649, forward strand.
ATGATTGCATTTCATATATCTGATAAGGGTCCAGAATCCAAAATGTATTAAAACAAACTCTTAGAAGTCGACAACAACCAAAATAAGCAATTCAGGTTTTCAACGGCAAGGACTAGACAGACGTTTCTCCAGAGAGACACACAAATGTGTGTCGAACAGCACATGTCAGAAGCTCAGCACCGCTAGTCCTGAGGAGTGTAAATAAAGACCACACCCAGAACTTAAAAAGAAAACAAACAAAAAAGCAACTAATCAAAGAACAAAACACAGAAATGCAGGTGTGGGCAGGCAGTGGAACAGGGAGCCTCCTGCACACATATGTGGATGTGAACAGTTCAGCTCTGTGGGAGAAGCATGGCGGCTCCCCAGACAGCAAGAGAACCACCCTGGGACTCCCAGTTCCACCCTGGAGAGGGGTGTGTCCCCAAGAACTGAAAATGCACTATCCACAACAGCCCTGAGGCAGACACAGCCCATGTGCCCGCCCATGGCAGGAGGACAAATGCAGTGGGACACCATCTAGCCAGGAGAAGGGACAACCCACTGACACAGCCACAAGGGGAACTCGGACACCTGCTGAGCGGGGAAGCAGTGCGCGCACACACACTGTGTGAGCTCAGGTTAACAGTCCTGGATGGGAAAACCCATAAGGTGAAGTCAGATTGGAGCCTGCTGGCCGGGGGCTGGGGAGTAATGGTCTCTGTGCATACAGCTCTGTTCTGGTGCTGTGACAATGTCTTGGAACCAGAGGTGGTTCTCAATGCAATCACTGAACTGACAGCCCTGGAATTCTTCCTATGAAACTCACATGAGGGACTTCAACTCCACAACTGCAGCCACACACCCCTTGGCAGGGCTGCAGGCTGGGGGGGCACACCCAGCATGGGATCAGAAGCGTGACGGGGTGCCATGCACAGCCAGCAGCATGGGAGCTGCCTAGAAGAGAGGGACCGGTGTCCTGGGGAAGCAGGGCCGCCAGGTGGCAGTTAGGAGGACAGCTGTGGGAGCATCAGCAGCCCATGCTCTGCTGAGCAGGCACAGTCCAGGGAAGCTGAGCAGGTTCTCAGAAATGTGGACCTTCACTCAACAGACCAGCCGGGCTGCAGATGAGGGCTGGAGAGCTCGGCACTCAGAGGAGTAAACAGACAGAAGGAGACAAGAAGAAATGATAGCACGAAAAACAACACTGCACTTTTAGATGCTCGGCAAAGGTATTCCACATAGACAGATAAAAGATGGCAGTGTGTGACGGAGGGAAGATGTCCACGCACCATCAGGATCTAATTCCAGGTCCATGTCTGTCAGCGCTGCTGTGCAATTATGTCACTCAAACGGGTGCTGCCTTTTATGCTCCCAAAAAAGGCAGCAAGGAGTGGAGCTATGGAAATGCCTAGGCCAGGACCGCAGCTCCAACGCAAAACAGAACCCTCTGCATGCGCTTCCTTCTCCTAGGCAGCCTTCTGCCGACTGGGGAGAGAGGACCCCGGCCCAACCCTAGCACCAAAGCTTCCTGAGGACAAGCACAGTGTCTTGCGTCCATACCCGTCCTCTCAGGGCTGCTCACTACAGACTGTGCCCCCTGGCTCCCCAGTTCTTGGAATTTACAGGGAATCCATGCCGTGTTAGCCCATGTCACAACTCTGAGGTTTCTTCCTAAAATTGAGCTACACTAATTCTCTTTTTGACATTTGTCAAAAGTAAGCATCCTCTTGCTTTCCTTAACACCAGTGCCAGCTCTGTCAATTGTCAACTTCTTGAGACAAAGACATCACTGGCTAAGAAGCCTCTCTGTCACAACTTAATCAATGCTCAGATACTGAGAACGGTAGTCTTTTTTCCTTTCAAAATCATGTAAACTGCTATGTCAATGATTCCATTTCAATGCATCATAATTCGGTCAGAAGCAGAAACTCTAGACAGCATTATTTAACACAGAGGCTTCATATGTATTTTAGAAATTCACCATTTGGATTTAACAAAGTAAATAATACCCATGATCAACCAGATCTTTGGTTTAATGTTAGTAAGCGGTCAAAGAGGTGGCAGGCACTTGAATGGCACTCTGGAAGGAAGATCCAAAGGAAGAGCAGCATTTACTTGCTGCTAGGAAGCCACAGGGAACCGTGGCGAGACAAGGGCCATGTGTGATCACAGGGGGTCACCCCACCCAAAGCCACAGGCCATGCTGCGCGGCAGGCAGAGGGGTGATACCAACAGGCTGTGGGGTACGTGGCTCCTGCCTTGCAGGAGATGGGGAAGGGGAGCCACTCACGTCACACTGGAAAGGCTTCTCTCCCGTGTGCGTCCTCTTGTGCTCCTCCAAGCCTCGCTTCTGGCTGAAGGCTTTGCTGCACTCCGAGCACTTGTAGGGCTTCTCCTGTGGGGAGACCAGAGGGTCAGGGAGGTGCAGTCACCAGGGTTGGGGGTACCACCGCAACTGAAATGTCCCCAGCAGCACGGCACATCCTGTCCTGGCAGGACTGGGGGTGGCCTTTGTGATCAACCCCTTTGCCTCACTCCAGCTACTCCTTTTGGCCTAGGGTGCTGTAAGATGTACTGGGGTCCTAGGGCATCCTGAGCAGAGAGCACGAAGACCCCGATCTAGGCGCTGAACTACCAGCTCAGAGGTGTTCCTGAACCCAATTTTGGTAAGTTTATAAAGATACAACTCTAACTTTAATCCGCGTATTCTAATTTCTGTTACCCGACATTTTTTTCCTAATAAGATATTCTTTTTTTAACCTAAATTACTTTTAAAAATGAGGTTTTTTAAAAAAATTGTTGAATACAGATTCTTAAGGAAAAGATATATCTCAAAAGGAAGAAAAAAAGAAATGTCCAAATTCCTTAACCATCTTTGATCCTGGGAACTTGACTATATCATCACCTTTTCAGTCTGAACTGGAACTAAAATAAATGACATTGTTCTCTTTAAATGGCTGGCAGGTTCCTACTCAGTGCATAGTAAAAATGTTAGTTTAGATTTAGGGACACTTACTGTTTTTGTTTTTTAAATTATACCTTCAAAATACTGTCATAAGTACTTTTTTGAATTGAGGCTAGCATAAATATATGCTTTTCATTTCCTCTTATATTAACACATTATATTTACATTATTATAAGTTTTTTCAGACCATAAAACAGCATATAAGTAGCAAGGCAGACCCCTGTGCCCCACCAGCAAACAGGTAGGCTGTTGGGGCCCCAACCCTTCCTGAGAACCTCCCCCTCCAGGGCCACGGGACCACTCCCTGGTGTGTGGACCATTCGCCTGTCTCTGTACTTTACCACTTGGGTATGATGAGTTCCTAAGCAAGACTGCCTATTATTGTGCCTTTTTAAAGTATAGAAAGAATTCATGCTATATTTTTTGTGTGTACTTTTGAAACAAATTTCATTTTCTTCTCAAAATATCTTTATGAGCTCCCAGTCCTCACTTTAATTTTCTGAACAATATATTGCCCCAACTCATTTTTAATGCAGGGTGGTATCATGTTCAATGGCTATATCTCAATTCACTTACTCTCCACTGATGGACAGTTAAGTCTTTCCCACATTTCCCTCTTGCAAACAATGTTGTGTGAATGATCTTGCACATGTGCATACCGTGGGTGAGGGCATTTTTCCAAGGGGAGAGTGTTGGATGGGACCCCAACACTTCTGGGAACAGCAGATTTCACTACAAAGTTCATGAGCCATCCTAAACTCCAACTTCCAGTGTGTGCTTGTGTGTCTTCTTATGCTACATGTCCTTGGTACGTGAGTGTGCAGAATTTAATAATTCAGTTGTTCCCCAACTTATCATGGGCCATGGTCTGACAAACTGCACATGCACCTGACATGCCTAGCTTGACCAACACCTAGGCTTAGCCCAGAGTACCCTGTGACCATGTGGCTGCCTGGGGGCTGCTGGGAGCTAGGCTCCCTGCTGCTGTGCACCACACTGAGAGAGCCCCCCACCCACTGCAAATCCTAAACCCAGAAGATCCGAATCCAATTCCCAACACAGTCTCCACTGAGGCAGGCCACTTGGGTGCCACTGCTAAGCTGGACCTTCACAAGGTCAGGGCAATCTGTGCTGTCCTCATGGAAAGCAGGACCTCCTGTGTCTGAAGTCACCTTTGTCTGGAATCACCCTCTTCACCTCTAGATCCTGGGACAGACATTCTTTCCCTTTCCAGCAGTTGGTATCCTCACGCATAAGAAGTGACTCTTGCAAGCAGCATAAGAATTTTTCAATCCAAGTTTTTTTGATCCAAAGGTCAAAGTTTTAAGAAGGCATGTTTTGTGACTACCGATATACATGAGCGTACCTCTAACACTAATTTTCTGCCCTGCTTTTATCCTATTTGTTTTCTAAGTTTCCCCCATGTATGTTCTTAAATGTCTTGGATCAACCCTTTTATCCTGCATGGGTTCAGAGACTATCAACTCTGTTTCCATCCTTTGCATGGTTGTCCTTGGTTTTTACTGTGTATGTTTGACACCATCTAAAGTTTACCTGCTTTCCTGCCTGCTGAATAATACCATGGTACAGGATGACCCTAGCTTAGGTGTCAGTGTGCGGCAGTATTTATGCATTTCCGCGTTTTTAATGCAGATCTTAGTTCAGGCTGCATGACTACAGATGGGTGCTCAAATCAACAGAAAATGACTCCTCGCAGTTCTGGAGGTTAAGTCCATGGTCAGGTTGCTAGGACGGCTAGGTTCCAATGAGACCCTTTGGGGGCTGCAGACTGCCTGTCCTGGCTTGGTGGAAGGAGAGACCTTGGTCCCACTCACGAGGCTCCACCCCCTGGTGTCCTCACTCCCAAAGGCCTGCTCAGGCCAAGGTCTTCTTGTCCAAGAGATGATCTTGTTTTACGTCTTCAGTGAGGTCTAGCGACACACACATCTGTTTACTAGTTTTTCTGCTTTCTTATGTATCTGACTTACAAAGACCTGTTAGTGATCAATTTTGGTTTTATTTGAAAGCAACTGTTTCTCATTTGCTATTGAATGAAAAACCAAGGACAGCCACACAAAGGACGGAAACAGAGTTGATAGTCTCTGAACCCGAGCAGGGTAAAATGGTTGATCTAAAACATTTAAGAACATACATGGGGGAAACTTAGAAAAAAATAAATAAATAAAAGCAGGGCAGAAAATTTGAATGAAAGCCGACACCTCTGATTAGATGTAGACTAGACTCATTCTATTCTTTGTCTCTTGATTCCTCTTTTCCACTTCCAGGTCTTTGTGTTGCACTTTATGACATTCGTTCACAATCAGTTGACCAATTCTCTTCCCAGATGTTAATAACCTGTGGTTTAACAGGACCATTTGAGCTTTTCAATGCTGTTACCATATTTTTCATTTCTAAAGGTTTCACTTGTTTCTTTTCCAATTCTATTTAATCTTTAGATACAACATGACCTTTTTACTCATGTAACTCACATTTATTTTAAAATGTTCTAGACGTTTGCCAGTTTTCGTCACCTGAAATGTCATATCTAAATTTAAGGCCATCTAGTTCTGCTCCCTGTGGTTTCCCCTCCTCCTGCTCTGGCTCCTGTTTCTGTGGTTCTGGAAGCGTGAGCTCACGCTTGCTGGTCTTTATCTGCTGGACTCCTGTGACCTGCCCCGAGATGGAAGGTTAGCCCCACAGACTGCATGTGTGTGTGTCCTGCCTTGCACTCTAGGAAGCTGTCAATCAAAGGCTGTGTTAGGTGTACTTCCTGCCTGAGACTCTTGTGGCTAGGCAAGCATGTTAAGTCTGAACTCCGAGCACACTTGAGGAAAGGTCTGTGGTTACAGACAAGGAGAATGCTCTCCCAGCCGGCAATTACTCCAAGCTAGTTAAAAGCACCCACCATTGCCAAAGGTGGATGGTTGCTAGTCCCTGGGATCATCCTGAGCACAGTCCTTTGAGGGTCTCAGCACTATGGTGGAAGGAGATTCCATACTGTCCCATGACCTGAGCTCAATGCTCCATCTTTCCCTGACTCCTTCAACCACCAGGTCTCAGGAAGACCTGCCCTGGCCAACCTGCTGGCCCACCTCCTCACTTCTGCTTCTCTCTGGCGCCCAGCTGCACGTTGGCTGGCTGGGACCTAGGGTCACGGTCACACCCTTACAAGCTTGGATGTCAGCTGTTGGCCTTACTTCACCCAGCATCTCTGGAGGCTCCACAGAGGGCCTTTTCTCCAGGATATGGAGCATCTGCCAGGTGGCCAGAAATGGAAGTGTGTGTAATTTTGAAGATGTAAAAGGATACTTTGAAGGAGTGTCACAGCTGCTAGAACACTCTTCTTCACAGCTCAGCAATCGATGTCATCAGTGCTTCTCCTGCCAGTCTGAATAAACAACCCCTCTTCCCTTATCGCATTACCTTTGCACTGATTATTTCTTCAAATTCTTCAAAGCTTTTTAAAAACATTAAAAGGAAAATGTAGTTCTAAGAATTTAGAGTAGAAATTACTTGGAGTTTCTGGCACTGCTCATTAAGGTCCTTTTAATGGCCATGTGATTTACTGAAACGTGTATTTTAAAACACATATACACTAATATGAAGTACATAAGAAGAAAAGCTCTTCTTCCTACAGTTTGCAAGACTGAACGTTCTGAAGACGTGCACCCTAGGGCAGCTGCTGGGCAAAGAGCAACCTGACAGGACCAGCCCTGAAAGGCCGAGTGTGAGCGCAGCTCCAGGACGAGAAGCCAGAGACAGCAAGACTGAGTGGCCAGGTCAGGGTGGCTCCTCTCAGCGATGCTGCCCAGCTGCACCCCAGACAGGTCTCACGCTCTAGCTCCCTGCGGGCTGCAGAGGTGCTGGTGAGAGGCGGGGAGTCAGCAGAAGGCGCTCACAGCCCACAATGTACTGGGCACTGGCGTATCTGGACAGTGGAGCCACCCACAGGATGGCCTCAGTGACAGGCTACCGTGCAGTCACAAGTCACTGCACTTACATTTTCCTCGCCTACCTTCTCTTTAAAAGACTCCATGGGTAGACCACCATCAATGTGTGTCTACTTGTGTTCTTGTGGGAAAACAGGGTGAAATTCACGCTCCTCCAGTTCCTGCAGTTTGAGAACCGCAGGCTGACGAGGGCCAGGGAGGAGGCAGGTCTCAATCCACCTGGCCTCCCTCCTCTCCACCCAGAACCACTGCAATCCATGAGTCCCTAGTTTTGCTCCAAGAGGCATTTGTGGTCAGCTTTCCACACCAGTCTAGAAAGAAAGGCTGTCCTCAGACCAGGGAGTCCTGTGGAAGGCAGCTGGGTGTGCCTTCGAATGTCTGTCCCTTCGCAGTCCCTAGACTCACAGGAAGCTGAGATTCTTTCTGAACATCTCACAAGAAGGAACGCAGTCCTAAGAGATCCTGGTCACACTGTCCACAAGGCTCCTTGGAAAGGCCTCTCATGCCCACCTTTGAAAGGAATTCCACCTCATGTGAGTGGCATTCAAAGCAAGTGCTGGAGAGTCCTGCCCCAGGAAGCTGCCCTGAACTGACAGAGCAGAGCAGCTGCAGGTCACTTACACCAAAAGCTGAGAAACATACGAACGAGATGGAGGAGGTAAGTGCGTTCTTCCTTAGAAAGGAAACCCTCACCTCTTCTTACTCGTCCTGCTCACGGCCCTGCGGGCCCGTCGGGAGCACAGGCAGCCCAGAAGCACAGCAGAGAGCAGAGAAGGCCGAGTGGTGCAGGGTACCACCCAGGGAGACGCCACTCACGCCTGGCCCCTTCCTCAGGGCCTGTGAGAACACCACTGTCTGGCGCGTCCCTGAGTCTCCTCAGCCCAACTCCAGTGCGGCAGGGCCCAGGCACATGTGCAAGGTGTGAGAGGACTGGGACTCTGGTTGCCCAGGCTCGCTGAGGACCATGTAGGCGAAGCACTTGTCCGCCGCTGACATAGCAATGGACCACATGACAGAGAAAGCTCAGCAAGCAAGGCAGGCTCTGACAGCTTCCTGCAAAGCCGACAGCAGAGCTGAGGCCGAGCTTCGCTGCCCTCAAGGGCACACTGGACGACTCCCAGGCCCACGTGCAGGGGCACGACGCCGCTGGAGACCTACTGCTACACGGGGAAGTGTCCCCCAAAGGCCTATGAGGTGAAGGCCTAGTCCCCAACCTGTGGCACTCCTGGGAGGCAGTGGGGCCTGGAGGGAGAAAGCGAGGGCACTGGAAGGGGACTGGGACCCTGGCCTTTTCCTCTTCCTGTCCTCCCATGGCGCACTCATTCACCACAGTCTAAAAGCAAAGGCCAAGCCCCTGATGCCGTGAGCCAAACACGCCTCTTCCTTACAGGTGGATCCGGTGGATCGGCTCAGGTGCTTGTCACAGTTCCACACAGCTAGCTGGTACCATGGGGCATGACTGGGTACCACTGTTTCCCGCCCCCCAGGCCCCCGCACACTGACCACCACACACCACATCAGTCTCATCCTAAGCCCAGTACTTCTCTTCCTCTACCTGGCTCTAGAGGAAACCCTTTAACAGGAGCACAAACCTGCTTCAATAGGCATTATGGAAATGATTTCTAACACTTTCAGAGCGGAATACGTGGCATAAATTATACCTTTCGACTCGTTAGCTGGATTAACTAGACAATGATATGGCTCATGATTAATGCTGTTTCTGAACAATTACGCAGCTTAACTGACAAAGGGCTTCTCCTTTGTCATCGTAACTGGGAATCACTGCTAATGGAGGCCATCTATTCATCAGCCAGGCAGTGTAATCTATCAACAGCAGAATTAATCAGTAGTCTAATCAGTCTTGCTTTAATCAAATGACATTTGGCAGAATTCATTCAGAAGGCAAAATTCACAGGGCTCTGTGCCCTGCACCTAGGAATCTGGGATTTAATGCCATCTATACAAAAGAATAGCAACTTCATTTTTTTTTTTTTTTAACCAGCATCAACTGAATTAATATATTTCAACATCATTTAAGAGGGGTCTGGAAACAAAGTTATATTTTGATAAATTTTGGAGAAACCCTCTCAGTTTAGCTGGGGAGCACCCCTGCAGCCTGCCCAGGACAGGAGGGACATTAGGGACTCCTGGAAGACCCATCCACAAATGGCCATGGGCAGAGTGGCCACAGGCAGCAGGTATAATTCCAAGACCTCCTATGGCTGCTTTTACGCTAAACCACAAGAAGAAAGAGAAATATAACAAGAGCTCTCCCGTGCAGTCAAGGCAAGGTGAAGGTGTCGGGGAAGCTAGGGTGCCACTTACTGACAGGGGTGGCCTATCCCAGCGCACTACAGGGAGGAAAACTGGTCCGTGGTTAGAAGGAAGCAGGCTTCCTCAGAGGGTGCGCAGGGCCCTTAAGCCCCTGATGACTGATGCGTGGAAACCAGGTCTGCTTGAGAATGCAGCCACTGTTCCCCTGCATCCCCAGAGCACGCCCCAGGGACATGCTTATGTCTGCCAGGCTCGAGCTGTAACAGCCAAGTCCTGCTTAAGGCCACGATGTCCTTGGGCAACCTGACTCCCAGGCCACCTGGGGAGGGCACTCTGAGGACCAGGTGTGGAGGTGCAAGTCTCTTATAAGGCTGGGAGGACACGAAGTCACCTTCTGCTAACACTGTTCCCACTCAGTACTCCCAGTTACAACATCTGCAGCCCTTGCTGTTCACTGTTAGAGTCCAGAACAGGAAGGCCTTCTGCTGAAGGCCATTTCCCTTCTCTAAATTTAAAAGAAACTCTTGAAAATTCACGAAGCATAGACTTGGTGTAAACTTCTTAAACATGATATTTCTCAATAAACAGGAATTTGACAGATTTCTCTCTTCCTATTTTCTCAGCTTCTCCAGAGTGTTTCCTCCCTTGCTGGACACACTACAGACAGGTAGACATGAAACTGGCAGGTTTAGACTGACCAGCTCTGTCGTACTGGTAAAAGCCCTGGGGCATGCTCACTGAAACTCGACCATCCTGGCTGCGCAGTATCTCACTACTTTCCCATGAAGAGACCTGTGGTGCAAGGCCACATCAGTGAACCTGCAATGTCCCAGCCTTCGCCAAGGAACTAATAACCCTCTGCCCTCCCGTGCTGATAGGGTGGCTGCCCCACCTGGCGCTAGTTACGTCACTCTGCACCCAGGAAGGGTCACCAGCACACTCCTCCCTACACCATTGTGACCACCAAGCCTCCCCAGATGCTGCCATGCGTCCAGGCTGGGGGACAGCAGAGAGGCCCTGCCCAGAGCAGCTGCTGTTCCTGTGCTGAAGACAGACTCCCAGGCTGTCATAAAACAGAGTAGAGAGGAAGCCCCAGAAGGCTGCCCAGGTGCTGGGGCCCGGCAGCAATGCTATACGCTGTAACAGTGGCCTGCCGGACCAGAAACAAGGACTCAGCCACCTACCTGGCCTCCTTTGCGCTGGACAGCACTGGTCTAAATAAAGCCACCTGGTCACAGGCCACCCAGGGTTCCATCTGCCTCCAGAAGAGGAGATTCTACAGCAAACCTCCTACCAGGGATGCTGCCTGGTGCCTCTGACACCTCAAGTCACACAGCATTCCCGCAGTACATAAAAACTTCAGGTCTCACGGCTGGTGTACAGAGAGGTTAACAGAAAGGGACTGTTACTTGCTTGATTTGGTTGAGGATCATTATTTCATTATCTCTGCTTCTGTAGATTTGAAATTTCCTTACAAAAAGCTATCTGTGTTATTCTAAAATGTAACCCCTCCCCACCAGGGCCCTGGCCTTTCCCTTCTAAGGTCTTGTCTTTCTCTACGTCGGGGAGTCACGTTGGGTACCAGGGAGATGAATTTTATAAACAGCAAGGCCTGTGCTCCAGTGGGGGGCAACCATCAGCCACAAACCACAGCCTGGGGAGCAGATTCCCAGGCCCCTCCCAGCCCACTCACTCAGGCTATTGGCTGTGTGTGGAGTGAGGGTCCTGGTCCTCTTCTACCACAGGGCATTTGCACAGTGGTGGCTGGCATCTCACCTCCCATAGAACTGCACACACAGCAGATCCTCTGAGAATAAGCCACAGGCAGTGATCTGCAGTGGCCCTGACCACCATGGCCACAGGACCAGATGTCACCTGCCCTGTGCCCCCTCGGCGGCCCTGACCATGGACCGGACGTCACCTGGATCTGAGCACCCAGCGTGGCAGAGACTGAAGCTTGTGCCATTTCATATTCCTCACTTTCTCTAGTGACACTAGCCTTGTGATCACCAGACGATGACCGGGTTCCAAAGAGCATCAAAACGGTAGGTAAGACTTAGAGGGTTTGCCAAATGTGGCCCCACGGGGTCCTATCACCCATGGCTGAGGACAGGCCCACAGCCGCAGGACAGCAGGCCCTCGTGGTTCCTGCAGGCTCCAGTGTGACCAGCGGCACACAGCAGGCTCCGCGTCCCCCTCTGCCAGGCAGCCTCACCAGGAGGCCCCTTCACAGATGTCTCTCATGTGGCGTTTCCTCACCCTCCTACTTTTGCAGCCAGTGTGATCTCTCAACATATGACCAACACACCCATGGCCTAGTAACAATGCCCTTAGATTCATGGCTCTCAGGGAAGCCTTCGACAGCTGGGAGAGTAGTTACAGCAGGTTTCTACCTGACACATCCATAATTGGCTTTGCATTGGAGCTAATGGAAAACAGACTTTCTGTAAACTGGGAAAATGAATTGTGCAAGCCACACATAGAAAACTAAAAATATGTATAGTACATAAAGACTAATTTTTGTATCAATGTGTTGTATGCAGTCTTTGAACAGAAACAAGGTCCCTCTTCAATCCATTTGGTCTTGAGGCCCACAGAATAATGTGTGGAAGTGACATGCTGGGCAGCCAGGGGGCTCCACCCCACTGAGGTGACCAAACACAATGCACACAAACAAGACTCAAAATCAGCTCCAAAGCTCGCTCTGCTGGGGCTGTAGCCATGACTCCAATGAGTCTGTTAGGAACATGGGGGAGAAACCTCTCTCTTGCACTCCCAACTTCTAGCCCACTGGATTTCAAGCCACTGGTAAGTTCAAGTCATCTGGGAATCTTTATCATGAACACAGAGGCCTGGGCCACCCCAGAAAGCCCCATACCAGGTGCTGGTGTAAGGCTCCAAGGAGCTCTGAGGTGTGCTGGGGCAGCCTGTGGGGGGCATGCCCCTCTGAGGGAGCAAGGCGTTACATGGTGACAGTGAAGATCACCAGGGTGTGCCCCACCGACCTCTGCCCCGCCCCCTGCTGACACACTCTGCTGTCTGCACTGTGTGGTCAGGACAGCCACAGGCTTAGCTACCAGGCAGAGGGTGGCACACCTTTGAAGACTCCACTCAGTTAGTGGTTAGGCAACATTGTAGCTGCTGTGGTCCCTCGGGCTGTGCGGATGGAGAAGTCTGTGTTTAACAGCATGCCCAGGTTGTATTCCCAGGTAGAGAGGGCAGAGTTCAAGAGAATGCCTACCCCGCAAGCCGTGGCCTGGTGGGGGTGCTGTGCTGCCCATGCCCTCCCTTCCTCCACCCCTGCCCACAGGGGTGCTCCCCTTCTGCCTGGAGGCAGGAGCTCCCCAGCCCAGTGAGGAGCCACCCGGCCCCATGACGAGGATTTCAGGGTGGGAGATGTGGCCTGGGCTTGGTGTTTTTAATGGATGCAGGGGATTCCAGTTGGCAGACATGTTGGGGTGTTAGTCTCAGTGGAGAATGGGATTCGCTGTCCTCACAGAGCCAGATTTAGAGCGCCACTGTGGTAAGTCTGGAGGTGCCTCTCCTACCTGTGGATGCAGATGCGCAAGCTGCCTGAGCTGCCGGGGCACATGCTGGGACACGAGGAACTGCTGTGCAGACAGTGAGGAACGAGGGCCCCCGATTGCCTTGTGCAGACACTGCATTCACCAACTGTGGGCAGCCCTCCCTCTGAACCTCTCACATGAGCCTTGATTCATTCTTATCCTCTAAGGACTTTCAGTTAGGATGGGACCTTCCCATTATCATGCCATGCTCTCATGGCCCTACAAGGAGACAGGGGACACTTGTAGCTCAGGTTGAGCACCACACACGAATGAAAATCTAAGTCCACAAATGTCTGTTAAGATTGAGGCACACAGCAACTCTAGGGACGGGAGGGTTCACCCCGCACCGCAGTGTGTTTCCTGCACACATGGGGCAGGGTATAAAGGAGGCTGCAGACGTGTCAGCTGGGAGGGCTCTGAGAACAAAGAGGGATGTACACTGAAAGGAGTGCTCCCTGTGTGGGAGAGAGAGCGGTGGCCCAGTGAAAGGGCAGTGAAAGGGCAGCCACCTCGTCACCTTCAGAGAAACGGCTTCTCTCCTGCATGATCCCAACGGCTTAGACATTTTCAGAACTTACCGAAGACTAATGGAAAGTTTCATCATAATGGAAAGGTCATACTCACCATCTTAAAAATTATGAATCCAGTGTTGAAATGTCAATGCAAGTTATCATGAAGATACACGGGAAAGAGAAGGGGATGTAAGGAAGATAGATATTAAGAAAATATAGAGGAGCAGTAGAAAAGACGAAAGCACACACGGACACACGGACACACGGACAGGCAGACATAGCGTCCGAGGCAGAAATGGTGGGTTTCACAGAAACGCTGGGTTTCTGGATGACAGAGGGGAGTCAGCTGTGAAAACCAGTTGCTGGAGCTTGAGAGCCCAGGTGCTGACTGATGGCCCTGATCTAGGGTCAGGTATCGTCCGTCCCCATGGGTTCCGCTCTGTCGTAACAATTATAATGACAAAGTCTCGCACGTTAAATAGCCTCTCCTGGGCTGGGGTGGTAGCTCAGCGGTAGAGGGCTTGTCTAGCAGGTGTGAGGCACTGGGTTCGATTCTCAGCACCATATAGATAAATAAAATAAAGGTCCATTGACAACTAAAAACAAAATTAAAAAAAAATAGCCCCTCCCTCTCCTCCCCTCTCCCTCTTTCTTCCTCTTCTCTCTCTCTCTTTCTCTGCAGTTGCAAGGAGGCTGATTTGCCCACGGAACATTCTTGGCAAATTTGGAGCTTAGGCTTTCTAATCCAGCCAAGACCAAAAAAAAAAAAAAAAAACAACTTAGGATGAGAAGCATTAACTGCTCCCTGTACCAAGGTCTTTCCCTGTACATGAACTAGTACTTCGACCTACATGCCACACTCAATCTACAAGGGCTCCGTCAGCAACAGAGGTCACTCTCACGGTCAGATGATATAGCTGAGCCTGTCGCTGAGGCAGAAATGTGCTAAACACTTGCAGGTCCTCAGCACAGGGCAGCAGGCTCTCCAGGGCGGAGGGCGCTGCAGGAGCTCAGTGTCCACCGAACACAGGTTTCACCGTGGCACAATTCAGAATGTGGTGTGCGGCCAATCCCAAGTGCCCCTGTCGATCTCAGAGGCACCAGTGAGGGTGAACAGAAAGGAGACGGGCTGCCACAGCCCCAGCTCTGCGTTCTGGAGGCATCTCTAGCCCATCACAGAGACGCAGAGCTGACCCAGTGCAGTTTGCCGGTTCCAAGACGACCAGTGAGCCTGAGACTTGCAGTCTCTCCTGGAATAAGACCATAGGGCTCACCCAGAGCTCTGCGGAGAAAGGAGTGCGTGAATGCAAAGCCTCAGGAAAGGGACAGCTCATTCCAAGAAACGGTGTACTTATCCACCACACGATTTTGAAAGCAGGAGCCCAGCAGGAAGGGGTTGTCCCCCATGCGGCTAAGGCTGGCATCCAGCAGGGTGCTCCTTCTACCAGGCTCACTGCAAGGGCGGCAGGAAGCTGGAGCACAGACCTGCCCTCCAAGCCCCAAGTTGATGAAAACACAGGTGGGGCCCCCAGAGCAGCCTCCAGAGTCCACCTTGCCCAAAGGTCATTACACGTTTTGAAAAAAGCCAGTCAATCTGAAAGACCAGAAAACAGGAGAAAGAAGATACAACAGGGGGGCTGCAATAGTAGGGAGATTTTGGTTCTCCAAATGTATCACAAGCATTTTAAATTCCTAGGCCAACTGCAGAGCACTCTTAAATTCAGAAAATCAGTACCTTCACTCTTTACCTTTTTTCTGTGAGCATATCTGAGCTTGATCCCCTTCCACAGAGGTGAGGGTCTGTGAAAGTCGTGACACTGCACACACCCCAATATCACTTGAGCCTCTGCACGGCAAGTTCCTGCCTTGGGAGCAGTCACCCTGCAGCCACGTACAGGCCCTCGGCACATACCCAGCTCCCCTAGTTTTTGTAGGCGGTGGTGACTTCTCACCACGGGTTTGGTTGTTGTGGGCCCAGTGTGGTCCTTAAGAAGCAGCCTCTCGCTGATTTGTTTTGAGAACCATGTCAGGTGAGACCAACCCTCTGAATTGGCCCAGGACCAGCCTGGCTTTGGAACCCTGATGATCCGGCATCCTGAGAAACCACAGTGTGGAGCACTCTAGGAGGGACACCTCAGAGCCGGGCAGCGCCCAGTCGGGTTCTGTGGTAAACAGTGGCACCTGCGGTGAGGACCACAGCCTGCTGCAATGGATACTGATAATGGATAATGGATATTCAGGGACAGCACGCACCCGTCACCCTGTAGATGCACCCCACATATTGACACAGCCTCCCCTCCCTGGCCCTGATTATTATCCCACTGCAGGAGGACTCATGCCGTCTAGGGAGGACTGGCTTCGTGTGCCCAGGGGGCCAGGTCAGGGTGCAGGTGCTGCAGGGGGAGGTGGGGAGCAAGGGCAGCCAGGCTCCAGAGAGCCACTTATGAACTGTCTAGGGTACAGAAAATGCCTAGCACGACCAGAATTAGGAGGTAAAGAAAGGGACTGAATGAAGCAGTCTCCTGCTCTTACTGAACCCACAGGCCAGAGAGCCTCCTGGCACCCAGCATTCAGCTCCCAGTACTCCTCTGCACATGGAGCTGATTTCCTCCTGCTGTTTTCTTTGCTTGCTTCTTGGTTTAAATGTCCCATGCCTTTACAGAGCACTGAATATGGAGGAAAAGCCTGCCCACAGGGTCCCTGTGGCCCGCCTCCTGCCAGAAGGGCAGTGGGACCTTGGGCACTGGCAGGCAGGTACAGGCAGCCTAGTGAACACACCTGCTAAGACTCAGTACTGCCACCCCTATCGTACCTAGAGGAACTAAGCCACAGCGAGGCCCAAAGGCTTAGAGAAACACATTTTTCTTCTCTCAACAAAGTGCACAATCTCTCCAAGGGACTTTCCCCCAGACAAGAGAGAACACATGCCAGCCCCAGGGACCAGGTGGTGGTGGGCTGGGTACAGGCAGTCCTCTGGGGCCTGGAATGCACATCCGTCACAGGGACATTGGAGATTGGCAGCCTAGCAGCAGTGGAAGCTCTCACAGGACAGGCGTTGGAGAACCCACTTGTGCCCTGCCAGTTGGAAAACGGGGACAGAATTTATCATTCAACTTCAGATTCAGTCCTCGAGTCCTGATTGCCTGGTGATATGCTGTCCTGCACGTTAGGGACTGTTTTCCTTGTGGAATGTCATTGGGGGGTGGGGGGGCGATGGCATGATACTCTGCTTCCACATCTAAAAGCACATGCTGATTTTAGTGCCTTCCCTTGATTACCTCTGCAGAGGCAGGCCTATAGCAGGCCCAGAGTGGCCAGGCCCATCACATCTCAGCACAGCGCTGACTCTAACACAGACCAAGTGCACACACTCACTGACCAGCTGAGGCGGCTGAGGCAGCAGCCCACAGTAACCCCCAGATCCATGTAGGGCATGTGTGTGGTGGTACGTGTATGGGCAGTGCACAGATATGATGCACAGTAGGACAACAGCAGAGCTGGACCTAAGTGGAATTAGCCAGTGCATGTGGAGGCCAGTTGGGGGAAAGCTCTGGAATCAGCCCCACTGATGTGCTGGTATTGGGCCAGGACCCAGCCTGTCTGGCATGGATATGCTGAGATGTCTGGGATCTGGTCACATCCCATGCTGTAGCTGCAGGGGGCCAGAAAGCTTAAAGAGCTGCTCAAATGCCTACTACCATTGGCTGCAGCAGAAAAGCAGCACTGAGGAACATGAGACCTCTGACGACTCTGTCATGATAACAACGGGTTCTCGGGCGGGTGGTTTCGGTCACTCACAACCTGTCCTAGCTCGACCACTAACCCTGGGGTAAAAGCCTTCAGATATGGTTTCCAGCCCCCAGAGCTTCCCAGTCCCCACTCCTCCTGCTTTATGATTTGCAGAACACTAAATCTCAAATCAGTAATCCATCCTGTTCATCTGTCACAATCCAGCTTGGAGACCACAGGCCATCAGCACCCTCAAAACCACTGTGAGTCAGAGCTTTAGAAAGAAAAGAAAAACCATGGGAAAACACTCTCTACCTAATGTGTCTTTGCAGGATAGATAAATAACACAGTGATGAAAAGGTGTTTTGTAAGTTGTTCCCCATCATGGTTTCTATTATTTACAACCCTGAACACAGAATGACATGGAAACTAAATTAGGGATGTGTGTGTGTGTGTGTGTGTGTGTGTGTGAATGCAAAGACTACATGTGCTGATTCCACACAATGGCAATTTCAGGGAACGCGTGGCTATGTTTGAGGGTATCCACATGCTCATAAAACCACAAAGCAGCTGACTTCCTCCTGCAGTGGATGTCCACCGTGGCACCACAGACCATGGAACATGCACGAATTTTATGCAAATCCACACCTTCCACTGTCCCTCCAACCAACACGCACCCTCCCAGTGCTCAGCTGTGCTGCATCAGACGCAGGTCACTAAGGAAGGACTGAGGTCACATCCACAGTACCAATGTGTCCCTGATGGGGAGAGACTCTGAACAGAAAGCACACACCAGGGATGTGCTTGGACTGGACACAGTGCTGCGGGACGGTGATGGACACGGCAGCAAGCAGGCCTGAGGGCGCGGCCAGAGCTGATGCAAGCAAAGGTCCCCCCATGTGTCAGGACCAAAGAGGGAAGCCCAGGGGCAGGGGGCAGGGCCCAGAGGAGGCCGTTTTCTCTGCAGTGAGGCCAGGATGGAATGGAGCAGAAGGATTCAACCTAGGCTCCAGCAGGCTGCACCTCAGCATGGGAAGGGACAGCCACGTGGTCAGAGCCCTACAGCCACTGCTGGGGTGAAAATGAGGACAGCAAGAACAGGGGCTCTGCCCTGCAGCAGAAGGAAGCACTCAAAGGCACTCTGACCTGAACCCACGGGGGCCTCGCCCCTCAGCCACTGCTTTCCTCATTACCTTGCCACAGACCCCAGCAGCACTGAAACCAGAGCATTCTGCAACTGTGCGTCTCCTCGAGATGCAGGCCACCGACTGAGCCCAGAGGTCCATCCGGGAGGCAGCACGGACATCCCTGGCTCAGGACGAACCTCCCACCTGCGCCTGGCCCGACCCCCTTGCCTGTCACATGGGAGGCCAACCCCACGTCCTAGGATCTGGCTCATCTGAATGCTCGGCACACACTGACATGGCGAGGTGTTTTATGTATCACATTACCTGCTTCCTTCTCCTTATTATCACAATATGCATGAGAACAAATAATGTAATTCCAAATTGAAATAAGGCTCACAAATTATGAAAATATAACTAGGTGACTTTATGAAGAAAGAAATTATGTATGAACCTCAGTGTGGCATTGTTCTTGGAAGCCATTAATGGGACTTTTATATAAATAGACAGTTATTTCAAGATTCTTATGATACTTTAGTAATTAAAACTCTCTGAATAGAGTGCATGATGAATATAAGATTGTTTCAGGAAGAAAATGGTATGGAAAAAATGTATTACTTTCCTAAGAATAATGACCCTATTTCTTTTTAAAATTAATTGTATATTGCCTTTCTTAAAAACAAAGAAAAACTCTCTTTATAGATTTCAGGCAGCACGTACTTTCCTTTTAATCCTGAAGTATATTATTACAGTCTAAAGATAATAGAGTGGTGGTGAACGAGCAATCAGCTCCAATGCCAAATATTTATAGAATTTTATTTTAACTAAACCTGCTCAGCACTCCACATATTCTCTTGGTAGTCAACATCACAAAGGGGACATGTAGACATCCTAGAAGCTCTGGATTAATTAGTACCATCAGGGCTGCCCAAGGGGGATGAAGCTGTTCTCAGCACACGTTTGGGTCCTATGCAGGCCTGATGTCTCCTCACCACCCTGGGCAATGCAGGCAGTTAGACTGACAGGCCAGCCACCAGAAGCCCTGTGCCAATGCCTTGTGGTCAGCTCAGCAGGTGCCTGGTGAGCTCCAGCAGCCAGCCAGCCCCTAGCTCCAGCCAGGAGCATGGCATCTTCCCAAGGGTGGGTGCTTCAGGGAGAAGGTGAGGCTGTGGAGGCCAGTGTACCTTGGGCAAGGATGGTGCAGAGAAGGCCCCAACCAGCCAGGCGTGAGGGTCCAGAGGGGATGGGGAAGGGACAACTAAGCATGGGGCTTCCTCTGTTTTTATCCGATTTAGATAGAAAAGCAGGCAGGAAAACAGAAGAGGACATTTCAGCTGAAACAGAACAAAACCAACACAAGTCCAGAGAGAAGGCTCTAGGGTGGGACTGGAGAAATACCAGTCGTCTCCACATTCTCCTTTTTACTAACAGGAACTAATGTATGGAGTGTGACAGTGAGCTTCAGGAGTCCACAGAGCCCCTGCCCTGGGCCTTCCTGTTGCCTGGAGTGAGGATGTGACAGTGAGTGCCAGCAGCCCCCTCAGGCACAGCTCAAGCTGGACTACGAAGCCTCATCTGCAGACACGGAAGAAGAAAGGGACACCATGATCTGACTGACCAGCTCTGGACCACCCCTCACTGTCTGGCAAGGTGACCAGGTCCACACTGAGCTACCTTGAGACAAGGACAGGCGTCGGAGGGATCTGGAGGGATGCATGCAGTTTTGCTGGACTCACAGAGATTGTCTAAAGGACTGGAAGCTGAACACAAAGACTGTGGAAGCCACCTGGTGTATTTTACATTTTTGAAACTGAGAATACTATGCAAAGTTCACTGATTATTGGGAAGCTCTCATGACAAGACTGAACAGCTAAGCTCCTATCACAATGCATATAATAGTCAATAAACAGCCATCCGTTCTAAAATATGCTTATTTGCATCTAGCATTAAATAGACACATGATTTAATTTGTTTTATATATTTTTAGAAACTCTATCAATTCCACATTAATGAAGATCTATTTATAAGGTTTCTCATCTTTATAGAAGAGATAGGCAAGTTCCAACAGTCATAAGAAATATAGAATCCTAATTGTTTAGTAAATTCTATGTTCTCCATAACTGCATTTTGTAATCAGCTGTGTACTTATAAATGACCTTGGTCTTGAGGTAACAAAACACAATAACACAGCAGGTCACTCAGCCAGCCAGCCCCTAGCTCCAGCCAGGAGCATGGCATCTTCCCAAGAAGATGATGGGATGCTTTTAGAAGAGGTAATACTTTTACTTAAAACAGCACTAAAACTCAAAATGCTGAGGCAGCTAGAGACTGATCCATGAGAAACACAAAGTCCAGTGTCCATTTTCAGAATTCAGTATTCAGCCTTAATTGGGATGCAAGACCCATTTGAAGCCATTTTAACAAAAGCCCTTCTCTTTCCCACCCCAATTTTAAAATTAGCCAGTTGTGTAGATTGAAACCCTGAACTCCTCTGTCAGAGCCAGGGGCAGCGCTGTGTCAGGGATAAAAGCAGGTGGACTGCCCACCCAGGTGCACCTGCTCACCAGGTTTCTTTCAGTAGCACACCCTTCTGCAGAGGTCAAGTTTGCCTACTGAGCAGCTCCGGAACATATGTCTGCTTCCTGAGGCAGGCACCCCAGTACCTTCAACAGGCCTGACAGACCTGTTCTCAGGCTAAAACAGCTTCTCAGCTTCCTTTATTTCATCACCACATTGATTTCAGGGATACCTCAAAGAAAGAATAAGATTCCTGCCTAACTGACCACTGCAGGCCATTAGCATATTTTCATTTAAATCTTCTCATTTTGAAAGGGGTTGGATCAAATGCCCTCCAGCATGCTTTCCAGCTGTGACAGTCTGACTCCAGACTGCACCAAAAATAAGACACAAACTACTAAGAAATTTTAGAATGGTTCCCTGTTATGGCTTGGACCTTCAATGTCCCTCAGCGTCCCTGTAGGCCACAGTTGAAGGTTTGGTCCCCAGCCTGTGGTGATATTGGGAGGGGTGTGCTTTTTAGGGGGCAGGTCCTGGCAGGAGCAAGTGAGGTCACTGGGTATGCCCTTGTGGGTGTTGCCCTTGGAGGGGGCACAGGGACCTGGGTCCTCCTCTGCTTATGATGCTAGGCCATCAGGAGGTGAGCAGCATCCCGCCACCACATGCTCCCTGCTATGACGTTCTCACCTCAGGCCCATAGTGACTGACTGAGCCAAGTGAACATGTGTCTAAACCTCTGAAGTCATGAGCCAAAATAAACTGTTCTTTTAAGTTGTTTATCTCAGGCATTTTGTCCCAACAGCAGAAAGCTGACCAACAAACACATGCCCTGCACCTTTTTCTTACAGAGGTGACAGCAATACTATAGCCTTAACAACTACTTACAAATTCATTAGTTTCAACCTGAAAGGCCACTTTTGTAATGTGAAAAATAATGTGATATAAAACTAGAAACAGTTCAAGTGATGGAGTTGCTGAGCGTGGGCATCTGTCTTACTTCCCAGTTGCTATTTCTTACAAGCAGGGGGCTCTAGAATCACTGCTCATCTTCTCACTCCCACCCCTGCTGGGAACAGGGAAAGCCTGCCTGGGCTCAGCGCCACCTCTCCATCTTCCTGGGTCAGCACAGAGGACTGGGCTCCTCACAGCTCCTGAACCTGCCTGGCATGGGGTTTCCTAGGTGCCACCACAGGTGGGTCTGGGTACACCTCTGACTTGGCCTCCCCTCCTGGTGGCTGAGGCCAGATTGCAACACTCTGTCCTTTTTAACACTTATAAGGAGCTGTTTAGAAAGTCTCCATCTTTACAGGGAAGATTCATAAACACTAGCAGGTTCCAAATCACGTGACACAATCATGGGCAGCAGGACTGCATGGGTGGAGAAGAAAAACGGCTAACAGTGTTGTGCGGGCAGAAACCTGGCTGCGTGGGGTGACTGACACACCAACAACTCAAGGCACAGAGAGCACAGCTGGCCCGAGCTGCAGGGGAGCCCTGGCCCCCATGGACAGGTTAGTGGGGGAAGAGGCCTCAGATGGGGCAGTGGACTCAGGAAAGTGTGGACAACTCTGAGAGAAGATGCGTGGTAGCCACAGGCCAAACCCAGTGTGGCCTGTGTGTTTGGGTCGGAACAGTGTGCAGAAGCAGGAGTCGGCAGGCCAGGACACACCGCACCTCTACCCACCACTGGGCTCCCTCCCGTGGGCAGTGAGCAGCCACTGCCAGGTTGGCGCTGACTGTGACATGTGTTCAAAGTTTTCAGTTGTAAGTACTGCGGCAGCTGTGGGTGGGGTGGATTAGATCAGCGTTTCTCAAACGGTATTCTCTAGAACACGGGGTCCCATGCCATGTCAGTGGATACCCAGATGCTCGAGTCATCCTGGGGAGTGACTGAACAAACTGCCACGACTGTCCCTGCTACTGGGTGTCAGCACCTGCTGCGTGGGGAGCACAGCGTGAAGCTCCAAGGTCAAGGCAGTGTGTGAGCTCCGGGTGCTGGCTGCCCCCAGCCATGGCACTGGAGCTGCCTCTCTGCGCTGGGTTGCCTGGGCCTTGGCTGCTCCCCTCCTCCTGGAGCACCCTATGTGCCCAGCCATTTCCTTCCCACTCACGTGAAGGCCACGGAGTCATCGACACGGCCACCATGCTCTCCTGTCTTCCTGACACCTTCCTCCCACGCAGAGCTGGGCTGCTGTGTGCACCCACCACACCCTGAGACCCCCACCATGGTCCCTGTCCTGCTGTCTCCTCCCCAGGCTCCAGAAGGGCTGCAACCTTCTCCTGAACATTCCTTCAGTACAAGCACATAACATAGAAGCCAACTCAGTAAAGCGGAGTCCGCCAATGGGGACTAGATGGTGCTCTTCCCAATCATCGAGTTGCAATTGGAAACACACCACATGAGTCAGAGTTCCTTTAATCAGGAGTTCGCTATGTGTGCAACAACTGTTTGAAGTCCTTAAGCAAGTTAAATGGAAAATGCCACAGCACTCACAAAGACAAACCCTTTTGCTTTTAATTCTTAAGAAATTATGTTAGATATTCAAGGCAAAGCATGTGTAAGCCTGAGCATTTCCAACTCACAACACAGGGGTCTGGTTTTATCCCCATGTTCAGAACAACATCAAGATAAATCAGTTTACCTAAGACTCCACAAATAATCCCTTCAGGCACAATTCTGTCTACACTTCTTGTCACTTGGGTGCTCAAAGATAATAAGCAGAGAAGCCCCAGCAACACCTTGGTCAGCACTCTTGGATTCAGTCTGGTTAGGCCTGAGAGCTCTGTAACCTTGCCTTAGAGCTCCTGTTCTCTCCTGGGGCAGGATAAAGTTATCCACTTAAAATGCCCGTCTCTTCTGCCAGGTCTGAAGGGCCCATGAGAGGACTTTCAATTGTAGTCACAAGTGTCTTGTTCTGGTTCTAAAGCACTAGAGAAAAGAACCACATGGAGACTGAAAGAGGTCACTGAAGAAGAGGGGGACCATGTGGAGAGTGAAAGAGGTCACTGAAGAAGAGGGGGACCATGTGGAGAGTGAAAGAGGTCACTGTAGAGGAGGGGGGACCATGTGGAGAATGAAAGAGGTCACTGAAGAAGAGGGGGACCACGTGGAGAGTGAAAGAGGTCACTGTAGAGGAGGGGGGACCATGTGGAGAGTGAAAGAGGTCACTGAAGAAGAGGGGGACCACGTGGAGGCTGGTGGAGGCCACTGGAGGAGAGGACCATGTGGAGGTAGCAGGAGGCCACTGACAAGCCCACCCTCTCTAAGGACAGTGACTGGGTTGTCTCCTGATTCACCCTCATCTCTGCCCAGACCACAAGGGCAGGGAAGCTGACAACCAGAAGGATGAGGACAGTCTGAGGGCCTGTGAATTCCAGTCTCTTTTTGGATTATCTTTATTTTTAGTTGTAGATGGACACGATACCTTTATTTTATTCATTCATCTTTTCGTGTGATGCTGAGGGTCAAACCCCCTGCCTCCCTCCCACATGCTAGGCGAGTACTCTGCCATTGAGCTACAACCCCAGCCCCCAAAATATTTCCTGAGAGCTTGGTCTAGCCACCTGCTGACTAGTGAAGCTGGCACAGGCCAGCAGTCAGCTGAGCCATGGCAGTGAGCGGACCTACAAAACCTGCTGTGGCCACCGACCCTCCAGGGGTTGTCGCACTCAAAGACATCCTCCAGCATTCAGAGACCCCATGTCTGTCGTCCATTTACCCCAGAAGCCCCCCTCTCTCTTTTCCTATATCCTCCACACACTCTGTGCTCCATCCACAGGGGGCCCCTGAAACTCCCAGGCCTTGTGTACTACACTTTCGACTGTGCATATCTAGGACCTGGCACTGTCCTGATACAGCTGGCTTAGTAACAATCTGCAGGGTACGCGAATGATCCTGCATCCAGGGACCTGAGGGGACAGTTTGAGATCAATCTCACAGTCCTGGCACAACAAAATGCCATGAGTGACACAGTGACAGCCATGAGTTAAAAAGTGTCCTCCTGAATAGTGAAGTAGTTCAGCTTGCAAGGAACCTAATTCCTCTTTCACGAAGGAGGTGGGTTTAACCTTATCCCCTGCTGACATCATTTTCACTTATTTCCCTCTCAGTATGCCGACTGAAGAGAGCGATAAGTGGAAGAGGTAGGCAGAAGCTTGAAGAACCGCAGGGGTCCAGGCCACGCCGGAGGGCACCACCCACCTGTCAGCCAGCCCTAGCACACCACATATAAGACAGAGCGCCACACGCATGTGTTGAAATATCACACCACATACTCCTGCAATACATACAGTAGTTACCTGTTAATCAAATAAAACCAAAGAAAGCTCTTATTTTAACTTAATGTATAATTTTAAAATTTCAGTGTTACATAAGGAAATCTACCATCTGACTTTGGATCTATGGAGTAAATAATACATAAATATGATTAGAGCCTTAAAGTTTGCACATTTCTGGGCTTCTCATATCTTTTCTAGAATATTTATGGCTTTCTAAACAATGTTAATATTATTTTTTAAACAATGTTTAAAAAATAATACTAATATTTCCTTAATAAAAAAATACTACCATTGGTAAATAGCACTTTGTGATCAATGCCTTGCTTTTGTTTAGGAACATTTACAAAGTGCTTGCTTTAACATTCTAACCAGAAATGTCCATCACTTTAAAATATAGAAACACACTCTATAAATAAAATAGTACTTATTTAGCATTGTGCAATATTTAGTTCTTGCTGGAGTTGTCTATTACTACCCAATAAACCGCCCCCAAACTTGACACATTATTATTTTGTTTTAATATCTGGTCATTGTTGCAATTTTGTTCACTAACTGAATGGCCTATAATAGCTCGCTATTTCCAGTGGTCTTGAGAGTAGTGGGGGCTCTGCAATGGTTCTCATGTAGAGTCTTCCTGGTGGTCACAGTGTGTTGGTGGCCACAGACCTCCTCTGAAGGCTCAGCTAGCCTGGACATCCAAGATGACAGCTGAAGGGCTGGAAGCTCCTGAGGCCTACTGTGTGCAGTGCCCAGATGGCCACTCCATGGTACTTAGGGTCTGGACAGCATGTAAGGGTGATCCCAAGAAACACAAGAAAAAGGTGTCAGGCTCCTAACTGGCCTGCCCTAGAGTCCAGAATATCACTTCTGCTGCATTCTCCTGGTCAAGTGCATTCTGGCCAGCACAGGTGCACAGGAAGGGAAAACAAGACTCTTGGTGGTGATGAGAGGGCAGCTCATGCATGCGGGAGGGAAGAAGTTGATGGCATCGTCTTGGAGACCAGCTTATCATGTAAACTATGTGTTAGGTGGGCACTCCTAGCTCCCTGTCCCCCTAAGAACTTCAGAGTCATGTTGAGTGAGAATGTACAGACCATCAAAAAACTGCAGAAAAATCACAGTTGGTGCCTGGGATCTGAACAGCCTATAACAGCTCACTATTTCCAGTGGTCTTGAGAGTAGTGTTCAGTTCCTCACATGGATGCAACTCTACTCTGTTAACCTCAACAGTGAAACAGAATCGAGTTCCACATAAGGCTTCAGCCTCTTGTCCCATGGGGTAAGAACCTTGCCCAATAAAAGTGTCAGGACGATAAAATGCACTTTATTTTCAAATTCCACCTCCTACCCTGGCTGTGGAGACCCAGGGGCCAATCACCTCATTATAGAATGCCTGGCCCAGCAGGCCTTACTTCCTAGCACTTGCGTGCCAGAAATGTTCCTGACCAGGGACTGGAGACTTGACTGCTAGTGGCCTCAAGAAAGCCCCCTAGCTCAGAAGCACAGATCATACAGCGAATAAGAGCACAGTAGACTCTGAAGTGGAGTGATGGCCATTACACAGAACTTTCTCAAAGGAGGAAAGAAAGGTGCAAGACAATGATGTCAGGTCCCGAAAAGGAAGGTATTTTCAAATAGTTTCACTTTCCCATTTACAAAAGAAAAGCAGCTTACTGTGATAGAATAAGGCCTGCTTTCATGCAGGTGTATATTCTGAGCCAAATAAAACAGAGTTCTATTCCAAGGCCATTCATCTTACATGAGCCACTGGCAAGGCATGGGAAACTCCCCTCAGACATGGGGGCCCTAGAAACAGTGACATGTGCTGATCTAGACCCAGGTTAAGATGTTTTCAAAGGCAGCAAGAAGCCGCATGCTCTGGCCCCCATAACACAGAAACCCATGAAGTTTAAAAAAAAAAATTAAGTTTTCTCCAAAATCATAATGATTTTTTTTAAAAAAAAAAAAAGGGTATCAAATTTGTTCTTAATCTCTTTATCAAAATAAATAAACAGGGGTTGGGGTGTGGCTTAGTAGTAGCGCACTTGCCTGGCATGTGTGAGGCACTGGGTTCGATTCTCAGCACA
Organism: Marmota marmota marmota; assembly: GCF_001458135.2. Classification (NCBI taxonomy): domain Eukaryota; kingdom Metazoa; phylum Chordata; class Mammalia; order Rodentia; family Sciuridae; genus Marmota; species Marmota marmota. The sequence continues at coordinate 438,633 of NW_026000037.1, forward strand.
TAAATACATAAATAAAATAAAGGTCTATCAACAACTAAAACAATATTTAAACAAACAAACAAAATAAATAAACAGAACTAGTTGAAGTTCTCAAGTATTCAGTCTATGCAGTGTGAAGCCTCCTTCCCTTCCAGGGTTTCTCTCTAAACCCACCGAGTGTTTCCTGTCTCTAAGTGGAGAATGTGGAGGTCCTTAAGGCCCTGCCAGGTTTCCTGGTTCCCTGGGGATGCCTCTCCTCACCACCTGTGTGTACCCTGTCTAAACCTCGCCACCACTGTTCTCAAAGGCGACTCCCATAGCTGCTCCCCAATTTCAAATCTCTGGCCATGTGGTGTGGGTCCCCTTCCACTCACCTGGCCCCATGCCTCCTAGCTGGGTCTGTGTCTCCAGGGCTGCCCTCAGTCCTCACTGGAGAGCAGCCTCAGAGCAAGCATTCTATGACAAAGCTCACCATGTTGCTCTCCTGCTGTAAACCAGACACACTCCCCAGTCCACTCAGCCTCTCCAAACCAAAGACAGCCAGACTGCTCCCCAGGTCCTCACAGCCCCTTCAAACCAAAGGCAGCCAGACTGCCCCCCAGGTCCTCATGGCCCCTCCATCCCTGCCTGTCTCACATGTTAGCACAGCACTGCAAGACGTGGTCACCCTCCAAGATGGCTGCCTGACTCCATCTGCAGGACCTCCCGACCTGAGCTCACAGGGTCATGGTGACTCCTCTGCCTCACATCCACACCCCCAAAGGGGGAACTCTCCTCCTTCAGCCTTCTGCTTATACCACATTATGCAATTCAATAGCTTTATTCTTTGGTCAAGTTTTTTTTTTTTTGTAAGTTTTCAATTCTACATCAATATACCACCTAAAGCCTTCAGGTCCATCCAGCCCCTCTGGATACAGTGTGTCTCAGAGACCATGCATCTCACTGGGTCTCACTGCATGGTGTCCCAAGGAAATGCCACCTGCACTGCTCATTAAATTGAGTCTGAACTGCCTAAGATCAAGGACAGAAAAATTCATGAAAGAAAATTAACAGAATTCAGAACAGCATAAAAGGCTCACTGGTATGCTCCACCCCAGGCAGTCCACTGAATTCTGAGAGAACTGGTCTGGCTCTGTCTACAGTCACAGGCTGCAATGTTGATCACTGGTGATGTCTTTCCTGAAAGTATTACTCACTGGCCAAATGCTGACAGACTCGTCTTCACAAGGATGTCCTGTCACTTGTAAGTATTCTGCAAGAAAAAACCTTCATATTTTCTAGTATGAAACTGTAAAGATCTATTTAGTGGTAGTCTGTCACTCATAACTCCCGAAACTGACTCACAATTCAAAGAATCAGACATTTTTGGGGCTGGAAATTTTTCCCCCTTTGGCCTTTCAAAAACACGTATCTATAAATGTCTATCATGAACATAAACAGAATTTCAGTTGCAGCACTTTTTTCTCACATAAAGTCAGACACTTTCCTTTTACTGTGAGCGTGGTTTTTACATCATGGATGTTACAGCTGCCATTAGAGAGGCAGGAGCAGTCTTACCCTGGTGTGCGTTCGGATGTGCATCTTCAGCCCATCGTTCTTACTGAATCCTTTGTCACAGTAAGGACACTGATAGGGACGCTCACCTATGGATAAAGAAAGACTTCAGGTCAGAACAGTGTCAGGGCGGAGCATGCCATGTCCTACTCCCAGTGCCCTGTCCTGCCTCACGAAGGCTCCCACATAGCCTGAGCAGACAAGGCCACCTCCGGGAGGCCCAGTGCCTCAGGACTCATGATAAGCCAGGCCACCTCTGGGAGGTCCAGCACTCCAGCACTCAGGAGGAGCCAGGCTGCCTCTGGGAGGCCCAGCGCCCCAGGACTCAGGAGGACCCAGGTTGCCTCTGGGAGGCCCAGCGCCCCAGGACTCAGGAGGAGCCAGGCTGCCTCTGGGAGGCCCAGCGCCCCAGGACTCAGGAAGCCAGGCTGCCTCTGGGAGGCCCAGCACCCCAACACTCAGGAGGACCCAGGCTGCCTCTGGGAGATCCAGCGCCCCAACACTCAGGAGGAGCCAGGCTGCCTCTGGGAGGCCCAGCGCCCCAGGACTCAGGAAGCCAGGCTGCCTCTGGGAGGCCCAGCACCCCAACACTCAGGAGGAGCCAGGCTGCCTCTGGGAGGCCCAGCACCCCAACACTCAGGAGGAGCCAGGCTGCCTCTGGGAGGTCCAGCGCCCCAGGACTCAGGAGGAGCCAGGCTGCCTCTGGGAGGCCCAGCGCCCCAACACTCAGGAGGAGCCAGGCCAGCAGAGCTCAGTGCACTTCCTTTCACCATCCCAGCCCAATCAAGTCTCCGCAGTTGAAGACCTCACTGCAAGTACTTGGCGTTAGTCAATTTGTTCTGTTGCTGCACTGTCCACTGCCCACCACAGGAGTCTGAATTTAACCAGTTCATTAATAAGTTGTTTTCTTATTTTTGCTTAAAAGTTTCACGTAAATGAATCCATCTCAGGGTTTTTGTAAAACACCTACATGAAGCAGAACCACTGGCCTCTGAACTACGCAGAGAGGATGGCTCGCTTTCTGATATAACCAAGAACCTCTTGCCCAGAAGTTATGATTTAGAAGACAGCCAGGACATTTTTAAGACAAGCAAACACACATACATCACAAAATTCTGCTTTGTGAGGACAAGACTATAGTGAGGTGTGATCCTCCTGAGTTGTCTGGAGGTGCTCTCCCCAAGGCCTGATGATCTAGAGTGGATGACAGCTTAAAGTCACCAGCACAGTCTTTGATTTAACAACACACCGACATGGCACCATGCCAGTCTACATTCAAAGATCATGCAAATCAAGGCTCTGTCTGTCTGTCCTTCCCCTCAGGCCCCTGCCCCCAGTATCTACTCCCGCTCTTCTCCCACAGGTCCCACTGGATGCAGGCTGGCACAGATGTATTACTCCAGGGAGCTGCCTTGCTGGGCAGCCATGAACACCCACTGCTTGACCAGCCACTGCTCCTGAGAGGGCTGCCTGCACCTCTTCTCCGCCTCAGACTCAGCACCACCAGACAGGCAGCACGCTCGTGGCTCAGGCCTAGGGCAGCCTCCCACGCTGCTTCCAGAGTAGCACCACCTAGCACCAAGTGCAGGGCCCCAGAGTGACCTCTCCCAGTCTCTCCTCTTCGCAGGGACACCTAGGACCCTTCCTTTCCACTGGGCACTGGAAACCACTGACAACCACTCCAAAATGCCAAGAGCTAAGCATAACAGCCGCACAAACAGGAATAGGCTCTTGCGCGGATGGTCCACGTTTCCATATTCTGAGAGAAAATCAACCTGTGCTCCAGGACAGCCCCGGGAATTCTGGACTGAATGGCAGTCCAGACCTAGAAGGCAGAACCAAGGCTGGAAACAGGCAGGAAAACACTCCCTACGCTAGCCGCAGGGGTACTCCATACTTACCTTATTCCAGGTCTCTGCTGAGTCCCAGCCCTAACTTGGATACTGCACAATCAACTCAAATTCCCCCCACACACAGCTTCTGTCCTGATTATCCATGGATCAAATAAGACCCAAGGTAATAAAATCATTCTGTCTGCAAGATTCATGCTAAATGAGTAGATGGTAGCTGTTCTTGCCACAAAAACAAAAACAAATGGATGCATTAATTGGCTTCCCTCTAACCCTGGACTGGCAGGCTGTGTCCTGTCGCTGATGTGTGATTTACATACACACACTGGAATTCATTGCAAAAAAAAGAAAACTTGGCCCTCCAAGACACCTTTCTATACCCTTCCCCTGCATCCAGTTCCTGAGCCACGAGATTCACCTCCTTGACACTCCCGCTGGCCTACACTCCCGCAAGGATGAGAACCATAGCAAAAAACACAACAGCTGCACGTAGTCCACCAGCATCTGCAAGACCTCTGGCCACGCAGGTGCAGCCAGGAGGTTCCTATGCTCAGAAGCCAAGCACTGGAGGACAGAAAGAGCCACCCAGGCGGTAACGCCTGCCTCAGAGAATTCCACACACTTTCAAATACTCTTCTTCATAAATTATGAAGAATAATTGTTTAGATTTTTTTAAATGCTGAAATGTTTCCCTCTTATATACCTATTAATAATTTAATCAATCAACAAATCAAATCCAGAGTACACACAAAACATGATTAAAAACAGCAGTCTGTTACATAAAGTTACTTCATGATTTTCCTAGCAGACCTAAGACAATCTACTCCTCATAGCTTTAAATTAGGTCTTGCCTTCCAAAGGCCAACAGAACAGCTAGCAAACAAAATCAGATATGGGCAGTCTTGGGTGGACCATATTAACCTTCAGAAACCCCTCAGTCACAGCATGCTCAGGGTGACCCTGCCTCTTTCGGCCTCCAATAACAGAGCTTTCTGCTATCCCACAATCTGAAACTGAAGGACACCTGTGCAGTCCACAGGTGATAATTACTGTCATGCACCTGATCCACATATTATATGCCTATGTAGGAGTCTGATACTGGAAGCATTTTGATCTATACATAGAATTGTGCTGTGAACAGGAAGTAGCCTTCAGTGTGACTTCATCCAACACAGCCTCTAGGTGCCACATAGCCCTATTTTTAAATATCTCAGGTAGATTTAGATGCCACTATCTTTATTTCACTTAGACTAATCATAATATTCAAATTCTCACTGGCAAGAAAATCAGTGAATCTTAAAATTAGAAAAAAGCTGAAAGCCAATGTCAATGGGAATAACACGCCAGCGGCAACCCTCAGTATCCCAGTCTGTGCTGGGAGTCCTCACTGGAGAAGCCACTGAACCCATGCCACAACACTGCAACCTGGTGCTCATGTCCCAAGTCCAGAACAAGTACACAGGCACAGAAAGGACTCACAGTGGGCTGCGAGATGGAGGGTCAGAGCTGGAGCCACTGTGCCCCAGAGCCAAGGTGGGAAGTACTGCAACTGCTGGCCCCTCGCACTGGGCGAGCTTCCCCAGTGAAGGGCAAAGACCTGCCTCTCCCAGTCCCAGGTGGCACGAACCAGGCCTGGGGCTGGTGCATCCAGGCGTTCTTTTGGCTTTCAACACTCATCAGGAAATGCAGGAGGCAAGAGAGGAACATGTGTCCCATCGTTCAGCAGGTCTCACGTGAATGCAGATGTTGTCTGAGACCTATTACCATCTAGACGGCAATTAAGACATCAGAACCTCAGGCATTCCCCAGGACACTTGGCCAAGGCAATCAGATCTAATGAGCACTGTGTGGGCAGCAAACTCCACATATGACTGAAAACTGAGGAGGGCTTTGCATGTTGTGGTCTTTAAATTATGTTCTGACACCAAAAGAGGTTTAAACCCACTGTCTTCTTTAAACACATCAAGGAACAAAAAGAAACATGATGGTAACTATAATAGGTAACTATAAAGTGCCACCTCATGGATACTGCATTAAGTTAATTTGTTCATTTTTTAACAGATTTTTTTTTTTTAGCACCTGCCATGTTCCAGCTACAGACCTGGGCTCTAGGAATGCGGTTGGGAATAGATTAAATTTTTCAAGAGAATACTGAGACAGAGTTAAGAAAGACCAGTGGGCTGAGGAAGAGGGCAGAAGAACCCCAGCAAGGCCAGCAGGAGAAGCCAGGGACCGAATGCAGGCAGGCCTGAGGCAGTGGAACTCAGGCTCCAGGGTCCTGGACCTCTGTCTCTCCCAACTGGGCTTGAAGGGGTGTTTCCAAATTCCCACAGCCAGTGCAGTCGAATGGAAGTGACTTCAAAGTCTTCCATTGTGAGGATGTTGGGGAAAGAGAATCCAGAGAGACCAGTAGTAATGAAGAGCACATGTGGCTGCCATGTGGGGCACCTGACCTGTCCAGCCTGGCCCAAACAGTCACCTCAGGTCTGTAACAAAAAAAGCATTATGAGGGCAACTGCCTACCCAAGCAGGGCTAAAACAACAGGAAAAAAAAATCAGACTCCAATTTAATGCATGCCTGTGTGAAGATGATTCATCAAGACCAACACGGTTCTAGGCAATAAAATCATGAGGATATTAGAAGAACCAGCCCTCACCTAAGGACAAGTCATACACCAATGTGAAAACAGCACCTTATGAAACTGAATTTTACTGATTAAACAAACAAACAGACAAAAGAATATGAGATAGAGGACAAAAAAAGGTGGTAAAGAGTTAATTTAAAACTACAATTAGGTAGGAAAAGGAAATAAAAAAAAACCCTGATCATGGTGCTCTGGCTTTGGCCACACAGGTGTACGAAAGACACCTGTCATTTGTGACTTGTTCAGAGGGCACAAGATGACCTCAGGAGGCCCTAAACGTGCTACCGGAAGAATAGTGTTTACCAAGAGCAGGAGGAAATACAGCCAAAGTCTCAAAGGTTCCGACCAAGAACAAGACCTCTGCTGTGGCATGTCCACTGCTAGGACAAGGGGCAATGACACCAAGGGAGGTGTGTGCTCACTAGTGATTTGGTTTTGTTGTAGCGTCAGGCTTTGGTGGGAAAATCACTAATGCTTTTACCCAGCAGTTTCCCTCTGGAGGAGCTTCAGACCAGAAGTCTGCCTTCACCTGGCATTCAGAGCACCTTCCTGCGCGGCAGCTGGGGGTTGAATGGGCAGTCAGATCCAGGGTGCCAGGACATGCAGGGCGGTGTGTAAACAGCACCAGAGGAAGAATCAAGAGCATGCACCAGAAATAAGCTCCCCTAAACCCAGAGGAGCACAGTGCAGGGCTGCAGGGAAGCCCTGGGGGCTGCTCTGGAGGAACTGGCAGGAGGAAGCCACAGAAGAAGAGCCAAGTGTTCAGAGCCTGCCTGACTGAAATGTGGAATGCAAGTTTAAGTTCCCTTTGGTTAATTTGTTAATTGTCTTATTTGTGCATTAGCAATGTCACTCTTGTCCTATAGTTACTTGTCCTTGGTCACAGCTCCTGTGGAACAAACACTCTGAAACAATGCATGATTTCCTCAGAGTCATTATTGGAAAACAAAGAAGAGCAACGATGGAAGCCCAGATCCTTTATTTCCAATATGATCACAGGTATTTACCAAAAAAAAAAAGAAAGAAAGAAAGAAACATTTCCCCAGACAGTGATTTATGAGTGTGCTCATCCGCAGGCGTGATGTGCCTGGGAGCAGGCCAGCACGGTCGGGATGTATTACCACGACAGTGGTGGGACTCCAGGCGAGTAATTAACCTCTGGCCCAGAGCACTGAAGACCCGAAAGCAGTTGCTAGAATTTCCCTCATAATTTATGAGCAATCCATGCAATTCCCATAGCAAGCTTGGATCCCCTGCTGAACAAGCCCAGCTCTCCCTGATCCAGAAGCAGTGACCCCCAGCAACTGCTGGGCCATGTTGGCTGACCCTCTGAGTGCCACCTCTCATCTGACTTAGGGAGCCAGTGATAAATTACAGAGCTATAATCACGTGGACCCAAGAGCACCTCCACTCAGCCACAGCTGCACTGCGTGTCCCCTCACCCACCCCCCCGCCCCGGAGCCCACTGGCTGATGACTCTCATCATGTTCTGGTGATCCACACTCTGCTGCTGGGGCATATGAAGACAAGCAAGACAACCATGTGGATAGAGGGTCCCACAGTGAACCATGAGCATGTGCAGGCGACTGTGACCAAATGCAGGCAGAAACGGGCGCAGGGCAGAGGCAGAGCCTGTAGCAGCTCCTGTGACCTCACACATGGACACTGGGCACACGGGAAAGCTCTCAAACAGCACCTGCAGCTGGGACCATAGCTGTCCCCTGTTGAGCTGCGAGAACTGGGATTTGAAGAGGCGAAGCGACCTTTGGCGGCTGTGAGCTGACACTGTGGTCCACGGTGCGGATGTGCATAGACAGGGATGACACAGTGCAGAGCTGCGTGGGGTTCTCCATGGCTGGAATGGGGAAAGGCTACAGGCCAAAGGCTACAAGCTCAGCCCTCAGTTCTCAGGCCAGCACATTGATTCCCTACTGGCTGATACATCACTGAGAAGGTGTCTTCAACCGCGTGGAAGGAAGGGAGCTCAGTAATAGTAAGAGCGCAGGGATCCTATGAGGAAGAAGCAGAAATGCCCTCAGCTCTCTGTGAACCACACACATGCTGTGCCACCCTCGGCAGACCTCTCACTGCAGCTAGGCATCAGTGCAAATGAGAGGCTGGACACAGATGACTTTGCAGCTGCCCCTCACCCTGGAAGTCAAGGGCACATGCTTTTGCTTTGCTGTGCCTTCGCAGTGCTAGACGCAGAGCCTGGCATGCCCTCCCCTCTACACTCCAGCCCAGGCATGTGGAATTTCAAAGCCTATGAAGGTAGATGCACACTTGCCGTGTCCCTACTCTAATCACCAAGTTATAAAGAATGAGTGGACCTCAGAGGTTAGATACGAGGGTTATGAAAATTAACACTGCCAAGTTACTGGTAAACCAGCTGGTGTGATTCCACCCTCGCTGTTCAGACTGGTGGTGGAGGGAAGAGGAAGGAGAGGAAGGTCACAGGGAAGGAGGTGAAGCAACAACACCACAGGTGGCTAGTTAAGGCCATAAGAGAAAAATCAATCACTCCATGAAGGAAGTGGGGCTGAGGAAACTTCTTAAACATTGTTAGCAAAGGATGAAAATATGGACACAAATGTGAAGATTCCTCCCTGAACCAGAAGAAAGGCAGGAACCCAACAGCTAATCATCATGTGCTGGTGAAGAGACATCAGCCCTGAGCCAATGACCATGACCTCCTAAAGAAATTCATACCAAGGAGGCTGCACAAGGCCAGCGCTTCCTGTACCTGACAGAAACACTGAGAGACACCAACAGGCAGACTGTAAGCACAAATTAGAGCGGGTGCACTATTTCCTTCCCCTCAATAAAACTAAGTGGCATTTGATGTCATAAAAAGAGAATTGGCTTCCCAAATTATTGACAGTTTGAATACTATAAAAACAAAAATGAAACTGACCCTAGTACTCTGGAAAAAACATTAAATGACTGTTAATGTCCCATGAAAATCCCCTTGTATTGCCACGTGATCAAAGGTCCAACCACCCATCACTCATCTCTTCCTAGAAATAGAGAAGAGATCTGAAAAACTAAATCCAGTGAACATTCACTCTGCATGCTCCTGCCCGCTCCAGAGGACTCAGGAACAGATGGCCCTGGGACTGCTAAGGGAAAAACAGAAACAGCACTAAAGCACCTTCCAGGTGGCTCTAGAGCATGACACTCTCGCAGCTGAAATAAGCTCAGAGGCAGGATCTCACTCCTTGTCTTTCATGCTGGGGACTCTATGACTCTTGTGGTGACTGTAATAGCGTAGAGCAGAAAAAAGAACATGCAGGTACAGCAGAAGCTGGAGTCAAAGGATTTGGGTCTTTTCACCTTGATTCAGGTCATTTGCCTCTCTGAGCCTGGACTTCCTCCTCTTGAAGACGAGGGAAGGGCCTAGATGCGACCTTTGAGAGTGTGTCCCTTCTCCAACCCTCGGGAAAGGCAGGAGCCTGACCTGCACTGCCCTCAGCTTGGAGGCCTGGTCATGAAGGCACCGCACCAGCAGACTCGACCCTCACAAAAGCCCATGGAGCGCTGGTCAGGGCCAGGGTCCTCCACTTTCTTTCGGATGAGGAACTCTTGATGCAGCCACTCCACGCTAAAATCAGTCCCAGCAAGTCTTGTTGGCAAAATAATACTGCCAGCCTTTCCTTGGAGCCTCACAGCTGCATGGGTATTGAGCTAGGTCATATAATGTTCAACCAACCACTCAATGACACAGCAAGATGAAGAATGGGTAGCATCACAAATTGGGGGGGTCAGATTTTCTTCCTTAATGTTAGTATTTCTCAAAATGAATCCCACAGATTTTGGTAGATATCATATGAAAAAATTAGATTTGATGATGATCTCCTAGCTATCTCAAAGCACTGCAGCCTGTTTGATTGCGGTTCTCTAAGTGAAAGGGCTTTTGTTTACTCTGCAAGCATTCCCAGGCGCTTCCTCGATGCAGGCAGCTCTCTCAGTGCAGGCAGCTCTCCCAGTGCCAAAAATAATGGGCACAGTTCTAAGGTAAGAAAGAGCACAGACTCCTGCAGAGCATGGGGACACAAACACGGGGAAGAGCACTGTGGGGACAGAGGCACAGGGGCCTGGAGCACCTGACCTGGGCACCATGGCCAGGAACAGGTAGACAAGCATGAGAACCTGGGGCGCCTTGGCCCAGGGCTGGACAGGAAGCAGATCATCGACATAGCAGACTTAAATGGAGTCTGGGAGAGCAAAAGGAGCTCTGTAAGCAGGTCTGGAATATAAACTGGAGAGCAACTGATGCATCTCATGAGAACTTCAGGCCAAATTTTGTACAAATCAAGGGGAAGCCCTTGAGAAGCTTTTAGTCAGGTGAAGAGTGACTGGGTGAACCTGATCCATTTTCTATACTTCCTTTATAAGAAATAGATACACTTTCCAAAATCTCAAAACAAAAAAAAATCCTCCAGAAAAATCCCTGAGAATAGCAAATGCCATGCAGCTCCTTTTCACGGAAACAAACCCAGCACTCCAGGGAAGGGTGGAGGGTGAGGGTGGTCAGCATCTTCAAGGACTCGTCCCCTCTGAGCAGCACCACCAGGGGTACACGGCCACCTAGCACATGTCCCACCAGCTCAGGGAGACCTGTGCCAGGGAAGGCTCAGGACCAGGCCCTGCTACAGATGTGCCCCCATGCAGTCTCAGTGCTTCAGGGATTCTGCATGGTCGTTGTCAGAATAAAACAATACCAAATTCTTCAATCTCTAAGTTCCAAAGGAGGAAACACTGGAAGCATGGCACAGTGAACTCCTTACTGCACTCATGCTGACTCTGTCAGCTTGTTCATTCTCATTCCCATTTCCAATATACGTTTTTATATGCACCTCTTTTCTCTGCCTCATTTAAGAATAAGATGTTTAAGCATGCATCTTTAAATAAGTTATCTACATAATCATAAGATAGGTTAATATGCTCTAAATATGTCTACTATATAAGAAACTGTTATTATAGAAATTCAGAAAACATACAAAATTATAAAGGGAATTCAAGTCATCCATATTTACAAGACATAGAAATAACCATAGTTAATGATTTATAATTTGTAAGAGCATAATGTAAGAATACTTTATTCTTACAAAACATAACATTGTTTTATTGTTTTGATACCTTTTCATTTCTTTCATGTTAATTAACATGCCCTGTAATACCACTTTTATTACCTATGTGGTAGACGTGGACATACCATAGTCATCTCAGCCAATTCCTCACCATTGGCTCTATAGGACTGTCCTCAGTGTTGTTTTGTTACTATTATAAGCAGTCCTTCTAGGAACAGGATGATTCTTTCTATTAATAAAAATGTACTGTCCATAATCTTTATTGTATATATTCTCCTGATGCAAAAGGAAAAGCAAATTTCAAAAGCTAAAGACCAATTCTGCAGAGATAGGAAAAACAAAACTTAAGAAAGGTTATCCTGGGGGCCACCATGGTTTAATTTCAACAAGGAAATTAGTAGGGACACACAAATTTCAGGATGCAAATCACAGCCCCAAATACATTTTTCAACTGAGTTTCTTTTACATATTTATATAAAGATGGCTTAATTGGAAACATAGCCATCTAAAATGCATTTCTCCAAAAATAAAACATTAATATTATAATTGTGCCAAACATGATATTAAATTATCAAGAGTCAACTGGGATTATGTTTATGAAACTAAGTTATAAAAATTTCAACATGTTCAATATTTAAAATTTTAATAAAATTGGAAGAAAGCAAAGATATTAAAAATGAAAATTTTTAGTAATGCTAGAAAAAAGAAACCCAAGAAAAAAAGGAGCAAATAATAATATGAGAAATCATGCAATTAAGTCAAACCCTGCCATCCAGTGTTAAGGATCGCCATGCACTTAACTTGGGAAGCACAGTCTTAACAAGTGCCGGGTGACAGCAGGATTTTAGGGACCATGCTTGCCACAATCAATTGTCTACCATGAGCCAGCACTGAGTATCATAAGGATAGGATTTTACTCACCCCCTCACAAAGAACCCCCGAGGCAACCTGGGCTTAGAGAGGTAAGCAGCTTGCTCACAAACAGCAAGTAGGGGAGGCAGATGTGCCCCATCAGTGTCTCCAATGCCAGTGCTACGCACTCCCAGTGCAAGTGGGCAGACAATAGGAGCACCCAGGTCCAATGAGTGGGGCGTGGTGGCCATCTGGGCAGGGAAGTCGCTGAATCTCGATACAACCTTGGCTAAATGGTTTCAAGTATCAGTAACTGTCTTACTAATAGGATAATCATTCCACAAAGCTCTAATTTTGCTATCTACAAATAAATTTTAGAATGAGATTCAGAAACATACCTACAGATATGCATGCCTCTTAGAAGTCTTGATGCTTTTCTATTTACAACTGTAAAATAGAACATTATCAATCCAATGAGAAGCAGTCCCTACACAGAAGAGTCAGGCTGGCCAAGCTCCTACTCATTGGCTGGCTTTGAAGATCCAGATTCCAGCAAAGGCAACCAGGAGGGACAGAAAGGTGTCAGAGCAGCAGCTTCAGAAGCCCTTGAACATGCTGGGAAGGAACAGCCCAGCCAGGCAGACCCAACACTGCAGGCTGGGGCCATACTGCAGGAGCAGCTGGCTCTTCTCAGCCTGTCCACCTGGCCTGCCCCAGACACACACACCTACACATCACACATGCACTCACACCCGTGGGTGCTCTTTTGGCTAGGTGTTTACCATGCGAAATCCATCTGGAGTGTTAGTTCCCATAATGTGGCCTGAGCGCTCCTGGGCACCCACGACTCTCACCAGACCCTCAAAGGAACCAGGTTGTCCTGGGAAGGCCCGTGGAGGTGCATCATTTTTAGGACAGGAAAAGGCAAGTAAAGGGGAAGCAAACATCACTTGTCCATGCAGGAGAAGAAACCCACACCAGGAATGTGTGGAAGTCAGATGCCAGCTGCCAGGCAGCTGTGTCACCCTGATACTGCCTAGCACTTCCCATTTCCACCAACCCAGCAATGCCCGGTAGTCAGCACTGAACAGGTGTGACATGAGATATAAATTAAAAGGATTGTAAAATGTGCAAGTAAAATGAGACTGATGTTAAACAGAAAAGTCTAGTTACAAGTGGACAGCTACATCAACAATTAGTTGTACGACTATTTGTGTGGACACACACACACACACACACACACACACTCACTCACTTCCCATCTCAACATATACTCGTATTGTCATCTGTGGGTATATGTGCCTGTCTGTATGAGCACCGGGCCTCAGCATCTGTCTGTTCACATATGTGCTGGAATGCGGGTGTGGCTCACCGTGGCTTGGCAGGGCTGCTGGCATCGGGGAACCCTGTTCTCTTCATCAGAAGCCACGTGAATAGGACAATCTGCACAACAGGTGGCACAGATTCAGGCACACCATAAATCAAATCAGAGGTGAGTGTTCTTTAGCTTTTAGAATAAGTCTTTATGTTATATACAACATGGGACAAAATACAGTACAACAACAAAAAACATGATATAAAAATTCAATATTTTATCAGAGGAAATTCTTGAATCTCAAAAAATGCTCTTATTACTGCAATTCTGTGGGGTATAATCATTAAAATTTTAGGAGCCATTACGATTGTAAGAGCTTTGCTCCACCCCACTGTTCACCCATTCTTTGTTATGAGTACATAAAGTATGGGCATAAGGACTCTCACATTCGGGACATCTGAACGCCAAGGGCTGGCTGGCATCACCCTTTCTGTGCTGGAAGCTATCTTTGTGTGTTCTAAGCAACACAAGTCCCTGTATTGAATGCTCCACACCAGACTGACTCAGTCGCACCAGGATGTTCCCAGGCATCACTGTGAACCTGTCACCCTGATATGCAGCTACCACACGCACTCCCTCTTCCCTACTCTCTCCTGCACACATAAATGGTGAGCAGGAGTGACTCCATGCAGTCTGCCGAGCACCCTCAATCACAGCTCTATACAGCCCCAGTGCATAGGGCAGGGCTGCCTAGGGACCTCAGAGCCTGCCCAGGACCTCCCCGCTCTCTGCAAGCTGCATACAGGCAGCCGCCATCGACGTGCTTTCCAGAGCACATGACTAGATGAGGCCCTCTGCTGCCCCTATCCTGTCCAGCTCATCACTGGATGTGGTGCTTTCTCTTGACCAGTGCACGGCAGAAAGGCCTCTTCTGCTCTGCGGAGCCCCACAGCCAAAGCCATCCCACAATGCTCAGCCACGGTGCTCACGTGTGTCATTTAGAAGCATCTAGTGGCCCCACAACAAATACTACAGTGACTACATGTCCATTAGCTTAAGGCACAAAATACCCAAAATAATAAATCATGCACCATTGTCCCTCCTCCTCCGTGTCCAGCAATCACAGACGTGGTTCTTTGGCCACATGTGTGCTGGCATGCCTGCCTTCACAGCAGTCGCTGTGCTACACCGACAGGTCCTGGGGATATAATTGTCAATAAAAAACAAATCCCATGGCCTTGAGGAGGAAGCTTCTTGAGCACAGTCAGCCTGCGGATTTCCCCAGGCAATACTATCCAGTCGCGAAGACGGGTGAGCTGAGGGGTGGTCAGAGCCTAGAGCGTGCCCACTTTCTTGACAGGCACTGCACAAGATGCAGTCAGAAAGAAGGGGGCCCCTGGGAAGCAAGCCAGTGCATAGTGCTCACCCAGTAAATGCCCAGGGCATCCGAGCACCTTCCACGGCTTCTCAAAGGTAAAGGGGCCACATTTGGTGACAGTTACAGGAAGGGGTGGAGAAGCAGCCCCTCCGCCTTTGATAAAAGGTGACATCTACTCCCTATTCCCTCATTTTGAGTCCTAAACAGGGCAAGCCAGGTGCGGATGGTGCACACTTGTAACCCCAGAGGCTTGGGAGGCTGAGCAGGAGGATGGCAAGTTCAAGGCCAGCCTCAGCAACTTAGTAAGACCCTGTCTCAAATAAAAAATAAAAAGGGTTGTTGGTATGTCTGAGTGATTAAGCAACCCAGTTCAAGCCCCAATACAAAAAAATAAATAAAAACCAACCCCACACAGGGTCAACCACGGCTATATCACGACTTAACATCAACAAAATTATTTCCACTGCAGGCATTTTACTTTTTGGGGGAAATTCAGTTATTCAAATCCAGTCTAGAGTGAGGCACTGGACGTCACAGCACTATGGAAGGCAGCCTCCAGCTGGGAGCTAATGTCTGGGTGTCTGGCCCCAGGCCCATGCCCTACCTGTGTGGCTCCGGATGTGGACCCTCAGTGTCCCGCTGCTGGCGAACTTCTGGCCACAATATGGGCAGACCTTCTCCTTTTCTCCTGTGTGTGTCTGAAGGGAAGGGAGACAAGTAGTAAGAATTAGGGCTGATTAAGTGTCTCTGACAATAGTAAATCCTTATTTTCCAGGATTATGTTTCATTAAAATGATTTAAAATCACAATGAGATTTAAACAATTTATCATGGATATTCCCATGGGTTCAAATGAACCCTCAGAACTGTGTGTTAGTGTTAATTTGAAAACAGTTCTGTAGTTCACTTTTTAAGGCTTTATGGAGCACCCACCGAAATGTGATGAAGTTACAGGAAACCACATAAATGAGCAAAACCCAGAGCCAGGAGGGGCAAATGCACCCACTCTGCCAAGACCACTCCTGGAAGCACCTCCTACATTCTGTGTGCATTTAACTCTTGAGGACAGAATTAATATCAATAAAGCCATCTGTTACTTAATTATGATTATCTGGAATGATTTTACTGCAAAGCAGAAAGGGACACAGATCTAATGAGACCTCAAGCCAGCAGGTGTTAACTAAATATAGTCAGTGTGAAGCCCTGCTCTCAGTACCTTTCATCCAGGCATAAGACCTTCCCACCAAGAGAAGTGAGTGGTGTCCTCAAAAGTGAGTAGCAACCAATGTCCATAATTTAAAGCAAAGAGACCTTTCCGGAAAGTAGAGGTATGAAACTTGGACCCCTCTCATCAGGAGACCAGTTTTTCCACCAATATCAAAACATATTGTTCCAATACATGAGAGGTGAAAGCCCTCTGTCAGACCCCAGTGTTTCTCATGGGAAGGCTGGAGGGGAGGCATGGAATTCCTGCAGGTATCTGCACGAGGTCTCTGAGACAATTTTCAGGGTGTTTTCCCAATGATAACCTAACAATTAAAAAGCAGGGAGTGAACCAACTGGGCTACCATCGCCGAGCAGAGCTTCAGGACCTGAGCCTGCATCTGCTCTCCTGCAAATTACTGGCAGTTACTGCTACGCGCATTGCCATGGACCAGCCAAAAGGGAACAGGAAAGGGGTTTTTAATGGAATGTTCTCAGAAGGGAAACGGGGGAGAGCAGAAGAGACAGCAGACACTTTGCCACCTGGCCACCCCAAAGGACTGACACAAACACACTTCCATCTTTCAATCAATTAGTTACTAACTCTAACATAGTTAGTTTCATGTCTTATTGGTATTTAATTTGCAAATTACACGATGGTATAAAAAAATGTATTGAAATGTGCACAATTGGGTTTGTGATTTTTAAAATGGCTATAAACTAAAATACCTTATTAACATTAGATAGCTCAGTCCTGCACAACTGTTTCCCTTGAAAGGATTCATACTACAAGCAAGTTGGAGAAACAGCCTCATCAGCCCTGTAACCCACCAAAGGTGCCATCTGCGATGGCACCCTTAATTCTGCATGTGGCAGGTACTTGACTTTCTCTCTCACCAAAAGTCCTGCCTGTGCACTAGGGAAGAGCCTTTGCCTGGCACCTTGGGCCCATGTTGAGGGAAGGAGGAGCCGGCCTACAACAGACCTGTCTTCTCACGCCCCACAGAGGGCAGGGGACAGCAAGTCCTCCCTGGGCAGCTCGAGGTCCTCTGGAAAGCGTGCATCTGCTATTATCACCCTGGCTGCTCAAACAGGAGGTGGCCCGCTAACTGTGGCATCTCCAGGAGACCCCAGCAATTTTGCTGCCATGACACTGCCTCACTATTCAGTTACATGTTACATGTGCTGAAATCCCAGATAGTATGGAAGGTTTCAAACTAGACACTAAGGCTGCATCAATAAAACAAATTAAAATATTTTTTTAACTAAAAAATGTATCTTATCATTAGCAACAGAATCTGCTTAGACACCTTAAGACACTGAAAGTACAAAACTCAACTACCTGAAATGTGCCTAAGAAAGCCTAGAAGCCTCTTACTGGAACGTGCCATGTACACATATGAGATGAAAGAGAGCAACGCACTGTCACGACACACGACTAAACCAGTGAGGGTCATTCCAAGTGAATTTGGGGACTAAATAAAGACACAGACACAGACACAGAAAACACCTTTTCTTTGAGTTCAGTGACGCTCCTAAGCCACAGCTCCCACAAGGGGAGCAAGGCAGGCAAGAAAGAAAGAGAGCACACCTGGAACCCGGGTTTTATTGGGAGAAGCCTTTAAATGAGGCAAGGGGTCAGGTTTCAGGGGGTTGAGTCTAGCTTCCTGATGTCTGCTGACTGCTTGGAAGGCCACACCCATCTCAGATGCTATGTGATGATCAAAGGCAGAATAAGCAAAAGGGACACCCACGTGCACAGCCCAGACAGAGCAGCATCGTCAGTCCAGTCCACTTTGTGTTCAAGATGCGCACAGCTCACACACAGCCCATGGCTGGCTCGCCACAACGCACCTCTGTGTGATGGTGTGCTAGCAGACAACAGCAAGATCACCCTTCAAAACCCATTCTTATTTTCCTCACTTACCACAAATTTTTTTTTTAAATTGTAAATACATGCAAAAAAAGTAATGCATCCAAAAAGCTTCATTACCCTTGAACATTAGAGACATGGAAGAGACAGCTGCTCAGGTCCGTCCTTCTGAAGGGGCCAGGTTAAAGACAGGCCCCAAAGTCCCACATCTCCAACTCCCTTGGTAGCACACTTCAATCATTCCTGAGCTCAACATTAAAACCTTTAACTGCATTTGTTACAAAATGAATTTTGCTATTTCAAAAGTGTACTTTAAATGCGTGTTTTCAACAAATGGAAAACAAACTATTGACATGCTTGAGGTACCATGCAACTAGCGTGAGGCAGATCACACCATCCCCACATTGCTCTGAGTAAGGCACCACCTTGTAGGAGCTGAGCAAAGACTTATGAAATCCCTGTCCTTGTCAGGAACCTCCCTGTGCCCTAGAGAGTGAAGACAAAGGGCCAGGCCAATCCAGGAAGGCCCAGTCTAATTACTTCAATTATTCCCAACACAATCTGAATTACCTGGGAAAAAAGAAACTTACTAAGGAAAAATGCATAGTTTTTAAAAGAAAAAAAATCTACATTAACCCCCAAATGTGTAAAGATGGATAAGCTCCTACTCACTGAATATCTGTACGACCCACTAATCCACAAGGGTCATGTAGAATCTATATCTGACTCTGAGCTTCCTTCATGGAGAAAACACGTCTATTCTGAAAAATGGGAAAGCTACGTTTACTGAGGAGGTGGTATAAACCTGTCATTTTGTTGGAACAGCTGAGGGGTTGGGGGAACTGGCCTGCACCCACAGAACTCTACCCTGGGGAGGCTTCCACTCACCTTCTTGTGGCTTCTGAGCACAGACGGTGTGACGAAGGCCTTGTTGCACAGCTCACAACTGTACTTCTTGTGTCTCTCGTGGACCACCTGGACGTGGACATTCAATGTGTCCTTCCTTTTGAAGGTGGCCTCACAGTGGTGACACTTAAAAGTCCTCTCACCTGGGAAACAGAGTCAGATGACAGAACCAGGAACAGGCAGGGCCCCATTACCCCCTACCAAGTTCCTTGTAGCTCTGGTAGTTTCTCGTAACCATGAAAGCTCACTGTATGCAGCAGCTCCCATCCACCCGTACTGACTCACTTGGTGGCTGCAGAAAGTCCCCATGACCCAAGGAAAGCCCTGGAACCTATATTGTCAGTCTCCTCCACTGGAAAACATGGGAGTGACTCAGCTGATGCTCCACAGGGAGAGCGAACACACTTTAAATATGCATCTCCAGTTGACATGCTCAGCTTGGGTGAAGGAGACCCTGGCAGTGACATGAGGCCACTGTCCAGCAAGGCCAGTGGCTTGGCCCCTCCCACACTCCCCTCAAAACACCCCATGTGGGCCCTGAGGCCTCCAGGACGGGGCCCAGCAAGCTGGGCTGCAGGGTAGAGCTCGGGAGGAAATCCCAGGAAGACAGGCCCACTCAGGGCTGCCTTGCACTCTGAAGAGGGAGGAGATGGCAGCTGCTCACCTACCAGATCTCAGAACCCCTCAATGGGCCCTGAATGCTGGGGCAGCTCCCCAGGCCCTTAGAAGGGGAGAGAGGGATGGCATTCCCCTCCCTTCAGTATGCAGCCTAGGCCCCAGGGGAACAATTCCAAACAACAACAACAAAAAAAAAAAAACAAAAACACTAAGGATCTTGGGGAGCTTGAAACCTTTCCTAAAATGCGTCTTTGACACTCCTCTTAAGACGTGGGCCTACTTTAGGTGATCACTCTAGTACAGCTTCAGCAGTGAATGTGCATAATTAAGAGACAGGGCTTTGTAACAGAACATTATGAACACACGCAGACAGGATGCAACTGGACTTCCCCTTTAGAGAACTAAATGGGCACGTGGCCCACGGGCAGACCATAGGTCCAATGGAGAGCACCTCACTTTCAGCCCAGCCCTCTTACATCCTCCCTTCCCCCTGCACCAGCACTAAATTTAGAAAGGGGAAGATTCTTGGGATTTCTTCATTCTACATTTAAGAAAGGAAGAACAGACAAAAAGAAGGAAAAAAGAAAAGGAAACCAATTCCCTCCCTTGTCTTGTCTTGTCTTTTTTTGGTACCTGGGACTGATCTCAGGGGTACTAGACCACTGAGCCTTATCCCCAGCCCTATTCTGAATCATTGAGAAAGTAAGGAAACACCAACTGATGCGGGATCATGAGTGCTAATGAGAATGATTTCAAATGAATTCAGGAGCTGGAAAGATCTTAGAAGTAAAGGAAAAAAAANAGCCTTTGTGTTTTAAAGTGAATGGGTTTGAATTTTCATGATGTGTGAGACAAGACAGACCTAGTGTTTGGTCCTCTCTATTCCGCCCACATCTGTTTTCTCAGCTTGCTAACTCCAAGCCTTCACTGACGTCTACCTTTCCCTTCAAATCAAGGTGCCTCTCCTGACAGATGGCACTGGGTGGCTTCAGGAAGCCTCTCAAAAGGTGCAGAGGGTGCCGAGGACACCACAGAGAAGACATGGCACACAGAACCCACCCTTATTTCTCAAGATGATAAGAATCACACGCCTTGCTGTTATGAAAAACAAAATTTCACTTTGCACAGAAAAATATCCCAAGCATCACAACCAATTTGGCTGCAGAAATCTTAAAATGAGGCTCCCTTCTTCAAATCCCTATCTTAGAACCCATTAATCTCATTTGCAGCCCCTTCTCTTAGACTACGCAAGAGTGGAACAGGCAGCAGCTGCTACTGTCCCACAGGCTCGTCCTCTGTGAGGGAGTGGGAGCTGTGCTGGAGGTTCCCACAGAGCCTGGGGTGACAGGGCAGGTCTGAGAGCCTGGGAGCTCTCCAGGGAGGTGACACACATCCTCACCCCACCTCAAGGCACTTGCAAGCCTCTGTCTTCACCACTTTTCATCATAGACACTTGAACTTGACAGAGAAATTCCTTCCAGGACAAAGCTGATGTCCTATTGTCCCAGAAACTCAAGGCTTCCGCAGTGTCAGGAACTTGCCATGTGCTCAGGGTTTTCGACTGATAAAGGGTCTCAAGTTAAAAGAAGTGTAAATATTCCCCACGCTGCGCACTGTTTTCTAGTTTCTGATGTGCTAGTGCAGTGCATCTCTGGTCACTTTAACATCTGAATCCACCTTAAAACTCAGCTCAGCAGTACTGTTCTCCTTCCCAGAAGTGATGTTCTTCAGTGGTTAATTCTGTAAAGTTCTAAAATAGCGTCTACTATAACTCTTAGACTCTCATAGTGTGTTTGTGCAAACATTAACCCAAAAGGAAAAAAAAAAAAATCTCTGCCAAATCTGTGAGAAATCAGAGGTAGCACAGCAGGGAGCAACACCCTGCTGTCAGAGACCCCACTCAGGCCTGCTTCCTTAGCCTCAGTAGTCTCGATTCCTCTCAAATTAAGGTTCTAGATGATGCCAAGTACAGTGGCACATGCCTGTAATCCCAGTGGCTTGGGAAGCTGAGGCAGGAGGATCACAAGTTTGAAGCCAGCTTCAGCAACTTAGTGAGGCCCCAAGCAACTTAGTGAGACCCTGTCTCAAAATAAAAAACAAAACATGCTGGGGACGTGGGTCAGTACTTCAGTGCCTCTGGGTTCAATCCCCAACCTCCCCCTCCAAAATCCAATGTGCACTGTGATCCTCTCCAACTTTAAAGTCTATAAGTTGTCAAATCATGTCACTATGCCCATGCTTTAAAGAGGCATGCCTGCTCAGGGGTAGCCTGACACGTGTGAGGAACTGGGTTCAATCATCATAAAAATAAATTAAAGGTATTGTGTCCATCTACAACCAAAATAAATTTAGAAAAATTTTCTAAAACAGAGGCAGGCCTGCTTTCTTGTTCGACACAACTGAGAGGGAAAGGATGTCTTCCAAACAAAACTCAAAGCTCCCCCACTGAGTCTGAGACTCACTCTATGTACAAACTATAAATCCGTGGAAGAAAAGACAGAAAATGAGGTACCTCACAAGACAACTGATCTTACTGTGGGGAAAAACCTCATGACAGAGGAAGTAAAGGTGAAAGGCAGGACTGCCAGTCCTCTCCTGTTCAGGAACAGATGCCCTAACCACGTACGGCTGGGCTTCTGGGAGGCCCAAGATCCCCAGGGCTCTAAGAACAGGGTGGGAAAGCCCCTCTGCTCCCCACTGCCCACACAGGCACTTACTGGTGTGTATCAGCAGGTGTCTCTGCAAGGAAAAGGGCGTCCGGAACAAAGCTTTGCACTCCTCACACTGGAAGGGCCTCTCCTGGGAGTGGGTCTGCAGAAGAGAAACATCAGAGTCAGGAGAAGGGCGGGCCAGCGGTCACTGCGGAGCAGAACAGGGAGGCACAATGCCAAGGGGTGGAGAGGAAGGAGCGGGGGTCCTGGCTCTTGCAGCACCATTCTCCCGCCACTCACACATGGGGCTGTGCGCACAGGCACAAAACAGGCGCACCATCGAACCCTTACATTAATCAAAAATGTGGTAAATAGCCAAGAAAATTGCTCCTGCTATCTTAAGTTGCTAATCTGAACACGATAACTTCCCTGGTTCTACTCTGCTTGGATCTACTCTGCAGAGTGAATGGTGGGCGCCCCCTCTCAAGACTCAACCTCCGGTAGCCAGGTGTGAACTACACTGGGACACTCTGGCCCTCTTCCCCTGAGCTGAAGCTTCCCTGAATGATTCCCAGCCCTCAGCAGGCAGCAGGCCTCAGTGCTGCCCATCCCCCTGTGACACCGGGGAAGGGGATATGCTCTGGTTAAGCCTATTTGACAGCTGCTAGATATTTAGCTTGTGTCAAATGCTAGGTGAACCCCTCATAGGAATCACTTCAATTAATTCCAACAGCAACTGGACTAATGAAACGCTGCTGTTGTCACCATTTCACAGAGAGAAAAGGAAGGCTTGAAAGGTGTCATTAAGTATCCAAGATCAAGCAGTGTAAGGGCACACTGACAAGCAGCAGCAGGGCAGGCCCCC
Source organism: Marmota marmota marmota (assembly GCF_001458135.2). Lineage (NCBI taxonomy): Eukaryota > Metazoa > Chordata > Mammalia > Rodentia > Sciuridae > Marmota > Marmota marmota. The sequence continues at coordinate 461,411 of NW_026000037.1, forward strand.
AGCAGATCTCAAACCCGGAGACAGAGACACAGGGCAGCTTCCCGCCCCTGCTTTCTGTTCCACGCAGGATAAGCCCACCGAGCACACCGTGTGAAAGGAGGTTCATTCTGCCATGGATGGCAGGATGAGAAGGGCCATAATTTCAAAAGAAAAAAAACTGAACTAGACTCTTATTACAATAAAGGAGACCACCTGAGTTCTGTGATATATGTGGTACAAAAATACAGAGAATACTTTTTTAAAGTCACTTTATGCACACCAGATTGCTTAAAATTTTCATAGCTTAATGGCCAGTCTAAAACACAAGGTCCAAGCATCATCTATTAACACAACATTGGTAATAAAGTGATTACTACACTGTTTTCAGTTGTGAAAAATATAAAGGATGGAAGAAATGGACATTAAAGTTAAGGATAAATCAAAGAAAATCCAACGTATTCTTCAGCCACAGAATTCTTTAGCACCAAAGTTAAAATGAAAGCATGGAAACAGATGAATGGAAGTCAGCACTAATGAGGACTTTTCCCTGGTTACACAGAACATGTGAACACCCAGGGCGGGAGTGGGCACTGCCCAACAGGGAACAAGCCCAACCGCTAGCTGAAGGGCTGGGGGCCGCCCTGTGGGCGTTCAAGGACAAGGCCAGGCCTGTTCTCACCCCTTACATTAAGATTCACACAGATCCAGCTCGCTTTAAGAACAAAACCTAAAGGTGCTGGAAGAAAGTATGAATGGATTTTTAAATGATTTTTGAGTGGAGAAAGGCTTTGTAATCATGGTAGAGAACCAGGTGTTCAGATAACAGAAATAAATGAACTCAAAACTGCAAAGTGAGACTATTCAGTGACAGGCAAAGGAAATATCTGCAGCAGAAAGTAAGAGTTTGATGTTGCGAATGCAGAGAGTTATGCATAGCAGCAAGGAGAGGTGAGCTCCAGAAGAACGTCAGCAGCCAGCTCGCTCCAGGTGGCCCTGGAACATTGCTTGTCACATGATGCCACCTGTCTAGGCTGTGTACCTCGGGGCACTGCGTGCTGGTTCTGGCTGTGATGACAGGGAAACAGCAGCAAAGAGAAAAGACATAGTTCCTGCTACCCTGGAGTGGGTCGCTGGTGGGGAAAGAGCCAGGGGAGTGACCTGTCAGGGAGGCACACCTGCACGGAGAATGGGCAGGAAGAGGTTAGATGGCCAGCGCTGCAGACAATAGGCTGGGACTCTGCAGGGAGGCCAGCAAGGGCAGGGGTCTGGGCCCAGGAGGGAAGCAGCCAGGGGGCCCGCCTGGTGCAGCACAGGAAGAGCAGGGAAAAGGGAAGACCCACAGAGGACCAGGGGGAGGCAGAGATGAGGCATGTAGGATGTGCTCTGCCAAGAGAGACGATAGTGTCCAGGGTTTGGGCAGCTGAGTGGCAACTCTTGCTTCACACTTAACAGAATGCCATGGTGACCGTGTTGGGAACAGGACACGGGGATCACAAAGAGCAGGAAAACTGGAGAAGAGTGGCAATAAACCAGCCAGTGGAGCTATCACTGAAGGTCCAAAAGCGTGTGCATGGCAGGGTGCCATGTGTCCTGGAGAAGGAGGAGGCTGCAGGAAGGGACAAGGACACAGAGGGAGCAGCATGACTTTAGGGTCTGCAGCCAAGTCATGCAGCCATGGATGGCCACTAGCAGACATGAGGGGCCAGCAGGCACCAAGTGGGTCCACGAAGACCAGCAGTCCATCTGGCCAAGTTCAGGTGTCTAGAAGGCAGGAAAACACTTCCAGTATGGACTACAGGATTCCAAGGTATCTACACTACACATGGTACTAATACTTAATTCTCAAATACAATGAAAAAGTGGAAAATTAGAAGCAAAGATAGTATCTCAGTGCCAAACATGAAGAAAAGGGGCATCTTTCAGGGCTGGCTGAAAGTGGGGCAGTCTCACCTGCTGTACCTGGGCTGCCAGCCTTCTGGGGGCAGGGTACCACTCTGCACCAAAGGACAAACACACACCCCACCTAGCCAGCTGCCTCTGCAGAAACACATCTGACAAGTGTTCAAACAAATTTTTACAAAAGGAAAATGCCTCAATGCCCACAAAAGATGTAAATGTGGTTAATTAAATTATAGTGGAACTCAAAACTGCAAAGTGAGACTCTTCAGTGACAGGCAAAGGAAATATCTGCAGCAGAAAATAAGAGCTTGATGTTGCAAATGCTGAGAGCTCTGCTTAGCAGCGAGGAGAGGGGAGCTCCAGAAGAACAACAGGAAAACAGTCACAAAACTAGTAAAAATAACAAAGATAAAACAAATTATGATTGTACTTTTCCTTTCTTTAATAAGGAAAGTCATCTGTAACATGTTTTGAGTGTCAAAAGTAGAAGTCGAACATTATGCACGGAGGACCACACTCTGCACACTCTGTAGAGATGGAGCCAGGGAGGGCTCTGCGGAACACCTAGGAGGGCTGGGAGCAGGAGGCGGCGGCTGTTCCACACAGCATTTGCATTCTTCTTATGCTTTTTTATTTATTTACTTATTTTTGATGTTTGGACTTTTTACAGTAGATAGTACTATTACCAAAAGATTTTTTTTTAGAGTATTCCACCTGAAACACGGGATTGCTTTGATCTTCCAAACACACCATATTCCCTCCTGATCAGTCTTCTCTTTTTCCAAATCTAGGACAAAGAAATCCTATGGAAATTATTTCTCAGCGAAGGCCAGCAATACATCTTAGGCAGCCCACTAGCAGCAGGCAGACGGCAAGCAACTGCTCTTGTCAAGAACCATCCAGCAGCACCACCAGCCAGGCCGCAGCACCTGTGGGAGAGCAGGCAGAGAAATGGTGCTGGAGGGACATGTGAGAATGGAGGTAGCACAATGCTGGCACATTGAGAGGAGAGAACTTTTGTGTCCAGCAGAAGGTATTTAACTTTTGTGTCCACCAGATGAAATTAAGCTTTTTTAGAAGTGTCTAATCCTTGAGTTTTTCATCTATAATGAGTGCCAAACTTTCCACTGATTTATTATCAGAAGGTCCTATGATAAGCAGCAGAACATCCCTGTTCAGGCGCCAAGTCCCTGGTGATACCACATCTGCCAAGGTGACAAATGAACTAGCCCTGGGCGAGTGCCATGAAACCTATCTCTTCCTATGCCAGCTACTGCAATGCACCAAGTCTGATGACTATTCCAGACGTAGAAAATGCTAGGAAATATGCAACTGTTGAGATGTCGCAGAATGCTTCAGGAGGTCTTTCCCATAATGTACAATAATTAGAAGATTAGTACCTTCCTAGTCACACAGCTCAAACATTTATTTCATGACGGTAGAATAAAATTTTTATCAGCACTATTCACCATTAAAAATTACAACCCTGGGGCTAGGGCTGGGGCTCAGTGGTAGAGCACTCGCCTAGCATGCATGAGGCACCGGGTTCAATCCTCAGCACCACATAAAAATAAAATAAAGATACTGTGTCCACCTAAAACAAAAAAATAAATAAATTTTTTAAAAAATTACAACCTCGACTTTCAATAATATGTACTGCTCCACAGTAACAATATTTACTGTTAGTGGCATTTTTTGATTTGGGCTATCTATGTTGCAGGAAAACAATCACAAGACTAGTAAAATTAACTAAAGATAAAATAAATTTGGAGCAAATATATATTTGTTACAAATATTCTTTCTAAAAAGGAGTTTTGCTGGTGAAGATGTTTTGTTGGTGAAGACCCAAGCCTGCATATCATAAGCACATTACTGTCCCACTGAGCCCCATAATGAGCCTAAAGCTATATAAATATGTGCTATCTGGCTGTTTACACAGATTGTGGATCAAAATTTTACTGTCAAATTTATAACTGGCTACTTTAAATGGCCTCCTCCTCTGAAAACTAAATTGAACTGAGAAAGATAATGAGAAATACACAAGTTCCTGCAGTAAGGAGCCGCTCATTCCACACTGCGGAGTTGGGAGTGCGTTCCAGTGGTGCTCCCACAGAAGCACATCCTTGCACAGCCAGCCCAACAGTCCCTGCCTGAGAGCTAGAACCCCGTTTCATACACCCCATAGCCTTGAGTGTGCCCCGAGCAGGACAGGGGATTCACCAAGAAGAGGAACAGCACTGGGCTATCAGAGCAGCCTGGGAAGGAAGCAGCTTAGACCCGCCCAGGGAGCGCCCCTCCATGGCACTGCCAGGACTCTGATCCAGGACGTTTCAACAAGCCCCACTTGGACCACACGTGGCCTCTAGGGGGTGAGCACCATGGCTTCCAAGTACTGCCTCTTTGTGACAGCCATGGTAATCACAGCTAATGTAGATCCACACAGACGCTCTTTGAATTGATGCCCACAGGACCTGAGGACGCCACACAGCTGTGCAGGTAACAGATATCTCTGGCTTCCACTCTTGAAGGAACAGGGCTCAACTCATCGCAGCAGCTGAAGAGCAGAACTTTCTGCATGACACAGGCATCTGTGTTATGGCTCACAGTGATGGCGCCAGCCCTCCACTGGACAGTTTGTCTAGGCAGCACGCCTCAGATTCAGATTCATGTGCCATCCATGGACAATCACGTTTAGGTTCCCAAAGCCAGCACACCAACAGCAGCGAAGCAATCTCTGTCCTGTTGAAAACACTGACCTTCCAAATATTAATGCCAATTCTTGAAAAGGAAATTATTTCCTATATAAGTCCCTGGAGTTTTTACAGATACTAAGATGATAATATTTGGTGAATATTCGATCAGGTGAAAATAGAACACACAGAGAGAAAGAGACAGAGAGAGTGTGTGTGTGTTTGTGTGTGTAGTATGTGTGTAGTGTATGTATATGTGTGGTGGGGAGGTGCGGTGTACATTTTGTGTGTATAGTATAGTGTATGCATGTGTATGGTGTAGTGTATGTATGAATGTGTGTGGTGTATGTTTACATGTGTGGTATGGTATGTGAGTAGTACAGCATATGTATGGTGTAGTATGTATGCGTGCAGTATAGTGTGTGTGTAGTGTATAGATGCGTGTATGGTGTGGTGTATATATGTGTGGTATAGTGTTTGTGTTGTGTATGTGGTGTGGTGTATGTATATGTGTGGTATGGTGTTGTGTGTGTGTGGTGTGGTGTGTGGGGGGTGTGGTATGGTGTTGTGTGTGTGTGGTGTGGTGTGTGTATATGTGTGGTATGGTGTGTGTGGTGTGTTGTGTATGGGGGGTGTGGTATGGTGTGTGTACAGTGTAGCATATGTGTGTGTGTGTGGTGTAGTGTTGTGTGTGTATGGTATGGTGTGTGTGTGCATGCGCACGCATGCATGATCAAGTCACCCCCCCTGCCCAGTTTGCTCAAGTGTGGCCGCTGCCCGAGGACACATTCCCTCTTACTGTGCTAAGCCCCACCATGATCTCTTGCTCTAGCTAAATGAAGTTTTCTCAATCCTCTCATTTAATCTTCTAAGGACAGAATGTGGCAGGGAGAGGGATCAGCCCTGCTGTGGAAATGCAGATGGACATGGATGAAATGGAACATCCAGGGCTGGAGAATGAAGTTGCTGACCACAGAGAAACATGAACCATGGTTTAATTTCTTGCTTTTTCTGCCAAAAATGAAAAACAATGGCCCGCCCATTTATGAACCTACTCATGCACAGGGGAAGTGTCTACATGAAGAACTTTGTGAAGCAGGTTGTTTTTACTATAGGCTACCCATCTCCAGGAAGATGGAAAGTAAGGCATAGTAGTCTGCTTGTCAAAAGTAACCTGTCTGGAACACCACAGGAGAGGGTGCTCACAGAGAGAAACCACAAAGATCCTCCCTAGCAGAAATTAAAACACTCTACAAATTGCAATTAATAAGACAGTAGGATGTTGCAAAACAGAATGGAATCCAAAAATAGGGTTTTTGTACTTTAGGAGTTTTATACATCAATATTTCATTCTATTCCTAAAAATAATAAACTCTGGAGGGTTAAAAAACCAACCAAAAACATGAACTGGTATAACTTTTAAAAACACTGATGAATATTAGCATAATCTTGGAGCAAAAAGTTTTGCAAATGAGACATTAAATACAGAAGCTACAGACTCAGAAGCCGAAAGTCCATGGTGCATATAATAATTCACAAAATAAAAAGGTAAAACTGTTTTACCATAAAGATGAAAGTTAGTCAGTGGGGGGCAAGAATTTGAAATAAAAATAGCAAAGGATTAACACCTGTGGCATGTGCACAACTCCTGAAAATCACTGAGAGGCAGCCAGTATTGCAATTTAAAGAAAGGGGGGCGGGGCAGGGGCCAAAAAGCATATATGGGAACTTTTCTGAGGTGGAAAATAAATTTATAAAAGAAGCACAACTTTACCATCATTGCCAAAATGCAAGGAGAGTCCCTTTTCAGTTCTGAGACAGTGAAAAGATGGCACCACCAGACGCTGGCGCTTTCCCACAGAGCTAGGAAAGAGCCGCTTCAGAAGGCAGCGGGAAGTGCAGAGGGCAAAACGCGCTCAGCATTAACCCAGAAATCCCATACTCGAGGCCCATGTGCAGAGGGGCCATCGCACACTGAGGGCTCCATACAGAAGCAGGTTCACTGTGCTCTATCCACAGCCTTGGCAGCCAAACTCTGTGCGGCTGAAGGGCACAGTCCTGTGGGTGGAGCCTGCTCCCTAGCGACACCATCAACTCTCAACACCTGTTTCCCAGGTGGGCAGCTGACTCTTGGACTCTTCTCCAAGCCACACTCTCTCCCACAGACAAGGCTGTGAAATGTGAAGGTGAGAGGAGGAAGGCCCTGGCCCTTGGGACTGGTCTCCTGGAAATGCCACACGTGACCCGACACTATGATGTGGTGTCCCCTTCCCTCCGACCCCTCCAGAGCCTGCCACTCCACCAGCAGTCCTTGCTGTTCCTCAGCATTCCCAGGCTGGAGTCCTCACCCAAGGTGACAGTAGTAAGGGTGGCCTTGGGTAACTCCCAACTGGGGTCAGAGTCCTTGTAGGGAACACCCACACTGCACCTGCCCCCTGCCCTGGGAGGATGTAGCACAGGGCCACCTGCAAGCCAGGAGGAACCAGAACCACCAGCACCCTTAGGTGGCCTGTCTCCCCCAGGGTAGTGAGAAGCAAGTGGTCACAGACAGGGCTCCAGTCAGGGTGCCTCGTGGGGCAGCCCAGGAACCCGCCTGCCCTTCTGTGACCCTCCACTCAGACCTCCAACACAGAGGGACCTCCAGTGGGGGCAGGCCTGAAGTGGGGCAGGGGGCCGAGGAGGCGCTGCAAATTAGTCACCGGAGCAGGCCCTTGGGACCTGTCACAGAAGCACCATCCCTCCGGTCTTTTTCCTCCAGGCTGTGAGGAGGTTCAGGAGTTGGGGGACGTGGGCCAGCAGGTGCACGGTGGAGAGCTGGGAAGGAGGGCTCTCGAGTGAAGTCAGGGGCCTCAGGGTAAGGAAAGGGGATGGGAAATGAGAGCAGCACAGGGTGCTTACACCTAGGGCTCCAGGAGCACCTGGGGTCTTCAGGCTGCCAAACTCACCCACGAGGAAGTGGGACTGTGATTTACCAGAATGCCACATGACCACGGGCATGTCGGCCAGTCCAGGGAAAGTCAGGTAGGCCAGCCAGCGATGCATGTCACGCACTGACACCCAGACCTGGGGCATCACCTGCCACAGCGACCTCAGCCTAGAGTGCTGGCTCTTCTGGGGTCACTTCTCAGGGCTTTCACTGGGTCATCATCATCCTTCACATTCAGCATGTGATGCATAAGTCGGTATAGCATCTCTCTCCTGTGCCGTCTCAGGAAAGAAGAGCATATGTCAGGAGAACCTCGCACATGGTCAGGATCTGAGCGAGCTCAGCCAAAGGACAACAGCATGCAGCCTACCAGAAAGCCTCAGAGGAGAACAGCCACCTGAAGGGCAGCCCAGGAGGGGCACACGCCCAAGGGGAATGAAGCCAAGTGTCCCCAAGGCACCCACGCACCCATGCTCACTGCAGGTTCAACCTGAGAGGCCATCGGCGGATGAGCAGGTAAGGAAATGTGGTATACACACACATGGAATAACAAGCAACCTTTGAGGAGAGGGACATCTGTCACCTATGATATGGGGGACAGTGTACCAAGTAAAACAAGCCAAGCGCAGGAAGACTGAAGTCAGGGGCCTCAGGGTAAAGAAACCACAGCGTGATGGCACTTCTGTGTGGACCTAAAAGCCATGCACACAGGCACAGAGCAGTGCAGGAAGGAGGGAGTGCAGAGGTGCAGCTGGAGGAGAGGCAGGTTCCAGCGCGGGGAGGCTGCGACGACAATGATGATGATGATGATGATGATGATGTAGGTGCTCCTGAATGCCAAGAGCGGGGCTCTTTATATGTGTGCACTGTGCAATATCACACTGGGAGCACACCCTGGAGCAACAACGTCAAGCTGGTTAGCACCCCTGTCACCCTGCACGCTAGCTGTCTGTGGTGAGGCCACTCAGAATCAAAATAGACCTCAGACCAGGAAACACCGAAGACAGCTCTGTCAGGCGGTGGCTGTGCTAACTAGCCAGACTGGTAGTCACTGTACACCGCATCCACATATGAAAACACATTTACACCACAGATCTACACATATTTTGGCAACTATTCCTCAATAATGAATAAAAAACACATTTACATTTTTTAAAACAAATTGAACATTATTATCTCATCATAATAATAATGAGAACATTATTATCTCATTCCAACTTAAACAAGGTAAGGGACTTGCCATTAGAACTTGGATAAGGACGGCAACTGTGCCCCTCAGAGCTTGGGTCCCTCAGCTGGAGGTGGCCTGTGCACGCACACAGAGGCAGACACAGCTCCACCTGAGCCGCTGAGTGCCCATGTCCTGGCCGGAGGGCAGCCGTGCTGCCATCACCAAGGCTGTCTCTACCTCGCACCTCATCTCTCAGGTTTGGGACGCCAGCTCATGACCTTTGGGGGAGGGGTCTGTCCTGTTCTAAGACCTAACGGAATTTCACCTAAGCAATTTGATGGACATGAAATTTTTTTTTCTTTTCTGTTTTGTTCTTTTTTGGGGAGGTGGGAGACAGTTCCAGGAACCAAACCTAGAGCCTTTGCTTGCTAGACAAGCCCCCTATCACTAAGCCACACCCCAGCCCCAAAGGAATATCCCTTAATCAAAATTCAACACACATGCAGGCACACGTATATTATTTCATAAGTGATCCTAACTCGTACCCTTTCTATTTTTTAGTGGCTATTCAGGACCTCTAGTAAATTGGTTCCTAAGCTGGCCGTGGTGTAAAATTCACTACGACTGGATGAACACTGCCCTGAGGGGCCCAGTACAATCACTGCAAGAAAAGCTGTGACTAGTCATCCTTGGTGGCTGCTATAGTACCACCCTGGAAGGCCCCAACGGTCTGAAAGGTAGGCCTTTCTCTGACAGACACACACCCAGCCCTGGGGATTATCCATGCATTAACCCTCTGCACCTCCATCCTGCGTGGGAGGCAGGAGGCTACAGGTGCACCTGTTCCTTGCATTAAGTTTGAGAGGGAACGGAAGGCAGAGGAGGGTTAGCTATCTCCAGTGGTCCTGAACTTACTCAACTGAGATTTACATCATCAAAATAGAGCTGGAGCCAGAGAAATTATTTTTTTAAACTAGATCTTGATTTACAACTCCAGATCAAGTGAATATCAGAAAGCATGGGGTGTAGGAAGACTCACCGTGACCTACTGAGCCTACACTGTGGGCAAAGCGACAGAATTAGTGGCTGTGGTTCATTTTTGTCTTCCCCTTTTTATTGGTTCTTTTTAGTTACATATAATGTTGGAATTCATCTTGACATAATCACAAAGGCATGGCATATGATTTGGTCTGATTCAGTCCCCAGTACTCCCCCTTCCCCCACCTTCCCTCTACTGATCTTTCTGCTGTTTACTAATAGTTGTTTTGTCTGTTTGTCTATTTGTTGTTTCTGGGTCTCGGGGACCTGCATGAGGGTGAGTCTCACGGTGGTACACCCACACGTACACAGGAAAGTCAGGTGAGACTACTCCTTTTGCTGTTCTTCCCTCATCCCATCCCTTCTCCCTCTCCCTAAATCTCCTTCATCTAGTTCACTGATGTTTCTGTTTTGATAGAATTCCCTACCCCACCCCTTTTCCCTTTGTCTCTTGCTCTGTTTCTGTCTCTCTCATTCCTTACTTTGGACCAATTTCCACATTGCAGAGAAAACATTCAACCTTTGATATTTGGGGTCTAACTTATCTCATTTAACATGATAGTCTCTAGTCCATCCATTTACCAGCAAATGCCATAATTTCATTCTTCTTCATGGTGCTAAATTTTTAAATAGAAACCATTCCTTGAAACTTCACTATATAATGAATGATAATGTTCTTTTTTCAAGTAAATCTAAATGATAGAAGATAAGAATTGGCCCAAAATAAGACAAGTATAATGAAAATGCACAGCAAACCAAATACATACCCAGCAAACCAAAAGAACATTTAATTTATTTATAATAACAAACCTTGGGCCTGGGACATAATGAAGAGCTGATGGACTCTTAATGGTTTTTCTTCTGAGTTCCTTGGCATATCCTTATTCTGAAGTCTCCTAACTAGCCATGAATGAATAATGGTAGAAGAAAAGCTTGATTCCTTTCTCACATGATTCTTGGAGAACTAGTTCAGATATTTTCACATAACCATACCAAACACACAGCGGATCAGCACACCGTCAGGAACACATATGTCAAGGGCAGAGGATTGAATGTGCTTCCATGCAGGAAGGTCAGCCACCATGCCTCTGCCTTTCCAAGGCATCACCAGTACTTTCACGTGATTTATGACTGAGGGCATGAGAGACGGTGCAAAGATCCTATGCCGAATTCCCACATGGCACATAACACAGCCAAACTGTGAAAATCTCATAAACGTGGGTGGATCAGTTTCATCGAGAAAGGAGCTGGAAGTTCCAGAGAGTGAGCAGGAAACCGGCCAGAGAGTTTTTTACAGCCATGCAATTCCAGAGCAGTGGCAATGCACGCAGCTCTCCCTGCACACGTAACACCTGGGTTAGACACATGGGCAGAATGCAGGGACAGGCGGAGACAAGGAATACTATCAACAGTCTGGCTGAGTCTCCAGTAAACTGAAACTGCTGTCATAATTTTTAAAATGATTTCAAAGGAGGTCAAGTCATGTCTTTGGAAAGTCCCTCATAAATATACTGAGGTCACTATAATCCCCATAGAATACCGAAGGTGAAAAAATAAGTAATGAGCTGTTTTAAAGAGACGGTATGAGGTTACATAATAGCAAACATTCGTCACATCACAAGTATGTTTTCCCATGGATTTTTAGGACCTTGAGTATCTTTGGACACGTTTCCTGAATTTGACTCAAACACTATTTATCATCCTCACAAAACAGATAAAACAAATGTGTTCTGCAACAAGAACTGGAGCAAAGGTCAAGGGTAACATGGGAAATCAGCAGAACCAGCTAGGAGACCACGATGTGAGGAGGGAGAGGGAAGCCAGCCTGCAGCTGCTCCAGGGGGCTGCACAGAACCCTGAGCAGCAGCAGGGCATGCACTACAAACAGTGAGCATGGGAACCCCACTTGTCACTGGGAGTCATGACAAGGCTGGACTTGGGTGATTTCCCTGGAGTGAGAAGAAATAAAACTAAGAAGCTGACTAAATGGCATGAAGGGGCTGGGGTGGAAACCAACTATCAAGATGCTAGAATAGCAAGGGCAGGCATGGGCTAGGGTGCAGCTCAGTGGTAAGCACTTGCCCAGCACCTGCACTACCCTGGGGTTCATGACCAGCCCCAAAAGATATATGTAAGCAAACTGACAAGAAAGGGGCATTCGTGAGGGTAGTGAGAGGGTGCAGAAGGCAGGGTCTTCAGGATTTGGCCCTAATTCTGTAAAGACTCAAGACTAAAGAAAGAGACTTGGGTAATCATGTAATTCTGTCATTAACAGAAAAAGAAACTGCAGAAGAGCAGTTATCTGGGGCAAAGAGAAGGAAAAATCCACTCTGGAGCATGCTGAACACATTGTCAAAAGCATGCCCAGCTATGAATCTAGCAAGCAACTAAAATATGGGTCTGAAGCTTGCATACTATAGAAAGTGAATCATCTGGAATTCTTTAGTACAGTTTTGATGGCAACATTTTGGGTACAGTCAAAATCTTAGGGGGAGAGAGCACAGAAGATGTCCAGAGCACCCAGGCCATTCTCCTGGGCCAAGGGAGACTGACAGCATGGAAATGTGCCCAAAGGCCCTATATCAGAGACTTTGTCCCCAGCTTGGTCCCCAACCTTGATGATACTGGGAGGTGTCAGAACCTTCAGGAGATGGGTTCTGGTAGGGGAAGTGAGGCACTGGGATGTGCCCTTGAAGGGGACACTGGGACCCTAGCCCCTTCCCCCGAACCCAGCCATCTCCCTGCTGCCCAGCCACCATGAGGCCAGCAGCTCTGTTCCAGCATGCCCCAAGGAGGTTCTGCCTTCCCACAGGCTTCAGAGCAAAGGAAGCAACCTGGATGGAAGCCTCAGACACCACGCTCTAAAACAAATCTTTCCTCCTCATAAGTGGCTTATATCTCAAGTATTTTGTCACAGTGACAGAAAGCTGACAGAGACCAAAGAAGTCAGAGAAACTGTAAAAGACCTAGCAAAATATACCATAAGGACACCAAAGATGAGAACATTTCCAAAAGGCAACATAAGTAGAGATAAGTCTTTTTAAAAAGGAGGAGGACAAGGAGGTCTTGGCACTCAGCACCACCCCACAGCTGTCAAAATTAATTTAACAGCCGAGAGTTAGTTCATTTATTTAATAGCTCAGTAATGCTTGCTTATCAGACAGCTTCTGTAGAGAAGGGAAGCCGGAAGCCCCGAAGAGCCAATTGGTCTGAGGAGCCATAGGAGAGTAGAGCAAGATGTTCTCCAGGCTCCACCACACTCCGAACTCCCCAGATGCCTAGGGATAAGCAACTGAAAATCATCATCAGCAAATAAGTGAAAAAAATCTGAATATGCTTTTACCTTCTTGTGATTCTTGTAGACATTCCTGTGAGCGAACCCCTTTCCACAAAGCTTGCACTTGTAGGGCTTGTCTTCACTGTGAATGACTTTGTGAGCGCCCACTTGATCAAGCCTCTTAAAAGACTTGTTACAAATCTCGCAATGATAGGGCCGTCTTTCTGTGAAAAATGAGTGGAGAAGGCTCATGTCTACACAAAGTAAAGGGTCTGAGGGACACGTTCTACCCTCAAACCACAGGAGCATAAGTAATCTAAAACGTGGTTACACTAAAGGAAGCTGCCACCCTATCCATCATGCCAGGTACCGGAGTCTGTCTGCAAGTGGAAGGTGAGCTTGCTCTTCTGCAGGCCTGTTTTGAAAACTAAAGCTTCCATGTGAAGAAGTTTAAGTTCAAAGGCGAAATCCAGATGAAAAATGGGCTGAGATGTGTGAGTTTAATTCAGACCCTAAGGCAGGGAGGAGACCCTGCAGCAGAGCTTCCACTTCCACCTTTACCCCAGGTAACCTGAAAGGCTTGTTACAAATGATGCCCATAACTAACTTAAAAAATACCGTGCCAATCAAAGCACACCTGAAGGCCACCAGTTTTTAATCTGACTTTAATTTGCTAAAACACCTACATCTACCTCCAAAAAGGGTGGACATTAGAAAATATCCTGACTTCAAATGGCCTCAAATTGGGCATCTTGACTTCTAGAAGAGACTTCATTGAGAAAAAAATTGTTTCCAGAGTTGACTTTTTTTAAGTCTGCATAAGTGCAGCTCCTGCTACTGAAACTGGCTTCAGAAAGATACTCCAAAGCATATTTATAAATCCCTCTTGACACTGACTTATTAGGGTTGCATTTAGAATGTAAGGTGTCCATCAATGTAGACCCTGAGACTGCAGAGCCTCCCAAGTGTGAGACACTGCCAGCAGCATAACAGGGACCTCACCTAGCCTGTGCAGGCACCAGGATTCTGCTGCACAGATGAAGAATAGAGAAACTGAGATCCAGGAGGTGCAGGTGAGGAACTGAAAGGGAATGGTGAAGACTTGTATGTCCTTCAGTCCAACCACCTTTGCTTTATAAACAGAGTTCAAGAGCATTCAGTAATTTGCTCAAAGTCACATGACTAGTTAAAGCCAAGCCAGAACTCAGAGCAGGGCCATGACTCTGAGTCCTGGGAATGACAGGATCTTCTTCAGGATCTCAATAAATGAAGAAGCAGCATTACCTGAGTGGGTGATGAGATGGCGCTTTAGCTGATTGGCTGAGACAAACTTCTTCATGCATTCTTGACAATCAAAAATCTCATGGACCTGCAAGAGGTTAGTGAACAGTTAATCAGCCGTTGAAGCCTAACAAATCACATGAAACCCAAGCAAAAGCACAAACATAGGGGCAGCTGCCACTGCCGTGTCCAAATGACCCAGTAAAATTCAGCCCTGATTTGCTCATACTGCCCTGAATAAATTAAAATGCAGTGAATACATTCCTAGTAAAAACACATCATCCAAAGAAAACAGACTAAAGCTGCTTAAATATGCAATGACTGACCTACTTAGTTCATGTCAAATGTATATGCTCTATAAAAAGTACAGCTAATACATTAATTCCTTTGTTGTGCACAAATTTAGACTTAGACATCTGTAAACTGCAGGTAATACTGTTCCTTTTCTAGTAACCAAGGATATTTTAAACTTAAATGTATGTAGCACAGAGCAAAGTATTAATTACAGCAGAAGACCAGAAGAGAGATGATTCTGAAGGCATTTAGTTCTCAGTGCAAGTGTCCAACGACAAGAGAACCCCAGCCAAAAGAAAACGGGAGACACAGGTCCAGGGAGCCAAAGCCAAGCAAAGGAGGATGAAGCATCTAAAGGTCTGACCTAAGACCTGAGGACTATAGCAGTGATTGCATAATGCACTCAAGGTCTATTTTAACCCGAGTAGGTCACGCTGCCCTTGCACTGGAATGGGGGTGGGTGACTCTGAGATGGTGATAAGTTAATTTGTTTCACTATAACAACTATTTTACTACATGTGTATGGGTTTGTATCCCATAATATCATATCTTAAAAATATACCATAAGATGTATATTTAAAAAAATCATAATAACAGGGATATAACTTTAGCTAATAATTACTTAATATAAATGTTACAGTTGAATATTACATTGGTTCTTTCCCTCCCAGACTCCAGATCACGGAAATGGGTCAGTGGCAAAAAAGTGGAAGTCCAGTTTATTACCAGAACCAGGATTTTAGGTCCTAAAGCAAAGCCCCGCACAAAGCCTTGGATGGGAAATGCTGATCATCAATGAACAAGAGCACCAGTAACTCGGCTGAAGACTCAGAACTGGTTTGGTGGAGTCATGTTCATGGCCCACCTCATCAAAGGCACAGTCGGAACATGACCCAGATAGACAAAGCATGCAGCCTGATGCAGAACAGCTGAAGACACACCCGAGGACCAAGACCCTGGACCGGTGTAGCACCACAGTGATGTGGGGGGATGGGCTGTCCCCTGCCACATTTGCCTAATCTAAGTGACTAGGACAGGACTCAAAGCTGAGAGGGGGAAAGGGGAAGACACAAGGATGAGGCCCACAGATGGGAGCCCACAGCCCAGGCCCACCATCACTGCCAGGCATGAGGCAAGTCCAAGGCAGCAACCCTTGCTGCTTCTGTCTAGCCTGACTCTTGGGGATCTGGAAACTTCACCTGAGAAAAGCCAAGCAAAGTAGAGAAACAGCAGCAGCAAAATCCACCCTTGTGGGAGGGCCTGACATGTGCTCTTTAGAGATGTACAGGAGCTATGGGGTCTGCAGGATTCCTGTACAAAGGCCATCCTGCAGAGAAGCATGGCCCCCACCTAACCAGGGTCCTTTCCAGAGCCCAGTGCTCAAGAGCAAGATACAAGTGTCACAGAGCTCAGAAGAAATGTGTCTGTGCAATGCGTGCCAAAGGCTGCCCCTTATATAATTTTGAAATGACCAATATGATAAGCCTCTGAGCCATACATAAATTAAAACTTTATTTCTTTTCAATCCAGTCAGATATGGTGGCACACACCTATAATCCCTGCCCCTTGGGAGACTAAGACAGGAGGATCGCAAGTTCAAGGCCAGCATGTAGCAAGAACGGTCTCAAAATAAAAAGGGCTGGAGATGCAGCTCAGTGGTAGAGCGTACCTGGGTTCAATCCTCGGTACCACAAAAAAAAAAAAAAAAAATCACTAGTCCACAAAGAAAAACAAACAATTAGACGAAACACTGCTGGATACTCATGTGTTCACTTCTTAATGCTCACAGCTTCAGAAATAGGAAAATCTTTTCAAGGTTGAATTAAAAGGATAGTCCCAAAATTACAAAAAGTGATCATGTACTGTACAAGAGAGCATGCCAAAGTTATTTCCAAATACCCAAGGCTGCTCAACAAACAGATTTAAAGTCAAATGATAGGTGACACTATTAGGATAAGAAATAATCCTCAATTAAGATTTTGACCCAGATGTAAAGGTCACTCCAAGAAAATAATCAAAAACATTCCAAACATTCTAGCCAAGCGTTTGTCCTGGAGCAGCAGGAAAAATGCAAGTGATGGTGGACCTGAATGGAGATTACAGGAAAATTCAAACTCAAGGGCTAAAGAATCACAAGGTCACCAGACAAATCAACATTGCTGGTACTTTTCCAAGACCTGGTTAGCCTGAATATTGATCAGTGCCCCTACCAGTAGCTATATATGCCCCTAAACTGTATATTCAGGCAGCAACCCCTATTGGGACACCCCTCTTACTCCTGTAGAAGCACTGTCTCTTTTCTTCTCATGTTACTTTGCCTTCTATTATTTTCTGTGGATTTCATTCTTGGAATGTGCTAGACAAGTACCTGGAAAGTGATTGGTGAGCTGCTGGGGTCTGCTGAGACCCTGGAGAGCACAATCCCCATTAACAGCTGCAACACATCACTCAATAATCGTAGAGAAGAACCTGGTTTTGCCAGTTGTGAACTCAGAGCTGACACCAGCAGGCACCCCCTGCCTTGATTAGCTCCCAACACTAAAGAGAGTTTTCTGAGCTGCAGAGACCTTCAGCTTGCACAGATCCACCCACCAGCAGAAGCAGAGAATCTAGTCTCATCTCAAATTGCAGTTTCAATACAATTTAATTACACCCAAAGCTATGTAGAAATATTTTGAAAATTATTAATTGGGAGAATAATATGTTACCATTTTTAAGTTCTAATAATTGTCAAGAGGGACCACAACATTCCTTGCTTTAATATAGGATAGTGTCTATTGTCATAAAGCACCATCTACTGGCAGGGTGATGCCGGGTAGCTAAACTCTATTAGACATTAGACACACCCAACCAAAGATGGCCGAAACTGTCAGCAATACAAGCTGCCTAGTATTCAGGAAGGTGAAACTTGAGCAGCGAGGCTATTAGGGAGGAAGGACTGTGTTAAGTCAATAAGGACTAGGGCTCCATAAGGGCTCACCTCAAAGACAGGAGCTATAGCCCCTCTACCAAGATGCTCCTCTAGGGGAGAAGCTCTTACGTTGAGAAGGAAATAAATGAATAACAGGACATAGTTCAGAAATATTCTCCACAGTGAACTGTGCTAAAATGCTCTATTTGGTAAACTATTCTAAATTTCAACCTCTTTAAACAAATCAGGGAAATAAACCATAAAATAATAAAAGTAAGAGGATATTTAGAAAACATCTATTCCAGTAGCTTGATCTTTTTGATAGAATAGGTTTTTCTTCCTGAAGCCAGACAAGAGATGGGAGGGGAATGAGATACCTAAAAGAAGGGACATCTGCAGTGGCACCCAGGCAAACTGTCCAAGGTAATTTCTGTACATGTACTAAATTCTGAGTAATACAAAGATCAGCAAGACCCCCGCAGAGGAATGATACACATTCACAAGACACTTCAATTTTTAAAATAATCTAATTAAAATCACTATCTGGAAACTTTACCAAAAAAAGAATTTAATAGCACTAAGAGAACAAAACCAAAAACTCAACACTGATGTGTTCAACACTGAGGGCTACTGACACACAGAGCCCCCACCCTGATTCACAATCAGGCTGTTCCATCACTTCTCCATATGAGGATCAAAACTGTTCCAGAAACCAGAACTGCAGACATGTCAACAAAATGATTTAACTGTCTCAAGTGCTAAATTAAGTCCACAAAAATGGTTGGAGCTACTAGATTAAAAATCATAATGAATTTCCAGTACCATCAAGTTATTTTGAAATATACCTATGTATACAGAGAGAGACAATTCATATTACAAAACACAACAAAAGTAATTTTTCATCTTTGTATAACAGAATGTAACATGTACATTTTGGACCCTAGAAATGACATTAATGAAAATATAAATTCAATTTTAACTCTCTTTTATTATACATTCTATTAACTAGAGGATAATATTCTTTTTTTTTAAAGAGAGAGAGAGAGAAAGAGAGAGATTTTTTTAATATTTATTTTTTAGTTTTCGGTGGACACAACATCTTTATTTTATTTTTATGTGGTGCTGAGGATCAAACCCAGCACCCCGCGCATGCCAGGCGAGCGCCCTACCGCTTGAGCCACATCCCCATCTCAAGGCTAATATTCTTAGGTAAGAATTACCATTTATTTTTCAGATTAATTTTTGCTACAAAATAATAAATTTTTATCCTTTTTGTAAAATGTCAAATTCATTTTATCCTAAGGAATCATTTGCGTCTGCTAATAACACCTAGATATACAATCGTATCAGTGCACGATTTACCACATCAACATGAAAAATAGAATGGAGTAAAATCAAACTCAATGGACCGTTACCTGGCAATTCACATCATCACGAAATCACACAATGCAGCTCTCGCCTTTGTTGTGCCAGACTAAACTATGACATGCACTCATTTCAAAACCAAAGGTCACTTGCCAGCACATTCCAAAAATGCATAGTTTTCTCACTGACTTATATTTCCTGAGCAAACAGCAACGGACAAGGCCATGAGCCAAGGCAGGTGTTTTAGGTAAAACCTCGGCCAGAAACGACACAGGGCGGAGGGGCAGTGTGTTCACCAGCGCTGAGCAATGACAGCAGCTCAAAGCCTCGGCAGCTTGCCTTTCTGCACACTGGCTCTGTGCTCTAGAATACGGTACCACTTAGATTCATGACAAAGCTCTGTCCTGGGTCAGTCAGCCACAAGTTCACATGGCAGACACCACGAGCTGCTGACAGGTCTCTGCGAGTGGGTTCATCTCACTGACCTTCCTGTGCTCCTGCAGGCTGGAGGCAGAGGAACACTTTTTACTGCATACCGAACACACGAGCTTTTTCTTAGGATCTCCTAAAAGAGAAATGAAAACCCGTCATGAATTAAATGAGACAATAAGGGGCACCACAGGGAGTTTCCACAGGGTATGAAATTCCACCCCATAACTCAGGCGCCAGCATCCATTCAGATCGCAGGGAGAACCATCCATCAAACTCACATAAAGAGCGAGTGGTATTTGAGACCCTTTCTTTCAAATGTAAGAGATATGCCGCTTATATTCTGCCTTCTACGTGCATGGAACAGACCTCTTTCCCTTTCCTATGTCCTAACCAAGAATTGCACATCTCCATGAACCATCAAGCCAAAGCTGAAATGAGCCAAATCTGCTTATGAAGGGAAAAACTGAATTATCAATTCACAAGTTGATTTTTTCTACTTCCTTTATATTTCAATAGAATATTTTATTTCATCTCATAGGGTTATGAAGATGGAATTCATAAATTAGATTATTCTATCATTAGACTTTAACAAAATCTATGAGCACACTTTTTAGCAAATCAATGTTAGGAAACAGAATAAGATAAAATCAAGCAGGATTAAACATTATATTGACAATCCACAACAAAACAAAGCTGACTTTTGTCTTCTCATATAGGGATTAAATTTATAGTGGTTCATTTTACAAGCTTCACAGTGGTTATAGAAATGAAAAGACTTGATAAAATATGTGAAAAGATTGATTAAATGTGATACAGTAACAGTATCATCTTTATCACCACAAAGAGCCACAAAATGATCTGTCAACTTTTAACTGATTTCAAATACACAAAAAGTAAATACATGGTACAGCGAACGGTGGGCCCATTACCCACTTGACCACAGCAGACGACACCTGCTCCTGTCCAACCTATACTCCCCTCTCCCTACTTCTTTATTACTTTGAAGCAAATCCAAAGCAAGCAAAACCGGAAATATGAAACAGTTTGGTTTTGTTATAGGAAAATGTTTATAAAAGAAAAACATACTTTAATAAAAAAAGAATAAAAATTTTCATCTTGAATTTCCAGGTATCCCGAGTAGCAGCACATCCACACCACGCCCAGCACTGCAGCCAAGAACACATCCTCGGTGCTGTACAAGGAGGAGCGCTGCTGAATAAGAAAAGGCTCCCAAGCAGCATGAACACCTGCCACATGTCCATCAACCTCTCCGAACACACAGCCACCTGAAGGGCCACTGGGAAGGAACATTCCCTCTCCAGCTCCCACCAGCTGGGACTGCCCATCTTCCACCCAGAATTCCTTTTCACCCCTGCCTCATCCGGCACTGTGGCTGTTCCCTAAGGCTGTGCCCTGTCTTCCCTACAGTGGGTGCAGGAGGAAGAGGGCAGAGAAGTGGGTTTCTTCAGGCAGCCCTCTCACCTCACTCAGCACCCCAGCTCGACCACATTCCCTGCCCACTCTCTAGTCTTTTTCCTCCTCCTCATATCTCCTCTTCCACTGAGATCTGGAATCTCAGTTCCTTTGGAAAAAAATGCAGAAAAAGCTTGTGGCTATGAAAACAGATCATCTTCTATAATTACACTCTCCTCACCAGCATCCATAGGACCTAGCAAAGGAGAAGGGCAGGAACTGGGTCCAGAAGCAGCCCCTTCGACTGTGGGCCCCTTTTGGCTAAGTGTAGAGGTTCTCACCACTCCACAAGCTCCCAGAGGTTCCAGGACAGTGGCACCTGCACAAACCCAAACTAGACCCTGGTGCCACTGTGGCTTTTCTGTAGCAAGTGAATCTGGTATTTGACTTGCATTCTTGGCTGTCAAGAATCCTCATCTGGGTGGGGGATACAGCTCAGTTAGAGAGGGCTTGTCAGGCATGCACAGGCCCTGTGTTCAACCCCTAGGGCCAGACAAAAAGAAAAATGTTCAGAAACACATTCCACAGTAGGCGACCATGAAAGGAATCCTCAACTGCCCCAAACACTTGGTCACCCAGGTTCTAGGACCACAGCACCCTCCCTGCAGGTTAAGTACCTTCAAGAGCTAGCCCAAGGACCTGCCCACCTCATGCACAGCCTCTGTGGAGAAGTGTGGCCCACACCCACCGCAGCAGGAGCTACAGACTCTGTGCACCCTGGAATCCCTTCGTCCCTTTGTACTGAAGGATAGACAACCATGGGAACGGTACTTCACTGGCCACTAGCAGGGAATGCTCTGTCCCAAACGTCTTCATGGCTCTCAGAGAAGAGAGAAGGCAAGAGAGAGGCCATGCATGAGACACTGAACTCATGTGCCAGACCCAGCAAAAGCACTGAATATTCTTCCTAAACACTAAGATTTCACATTTCACACAATCTGCAAAATGGAAAGAATAACAAAACTATTTCCTTTTATGAATTATTTTTGACAAAATCACCATGAATTTCCAGAAACTGCAATATTATAATATCCAAGGCCAGTTACAAGAAACCTCAAAAAACTATGCCCACAGCTGGGCACAGTGATACATGCCTGTAATCCCGGCAACGTGAGTAGCTGAGGCAGGAGGATAGTGAATTCAAAGCCAGCTTCAGCAACTTAGCGAGGCTCTGAGCAACTCAGCAAGGCCCTGTCTCTAAATAAAATACAATAAAGGGCTGGGGGTGTGGCCCAGTGGTTAAGCACCTCTGGATTCAATTCCAGGTACCACCACTACCAACAACAACAACAAAAAACAACTATGCTCACAACACAGCAGAAAGGGCACAGGCCCAGGACTTGGAACACAGATTTACAGGGTTTCTATGCTCATCTGGCTTCTCAAGTGGACTTTAAAACTGACTTTAGGGCTGGGGCTGTGGCTCAGTGGTACAGCTTTCGCCTGGCATGAATGAGGCACTGGGTTTGATCCCCATCACCACATAAAAATAAAATAAAGATATTATGTTCATCAACACCCTATTATAATAAGACTACAGCTCAAACAGCTCAAACCCTTCTTCTACAACTTCTGTTCTCTCAGATCACCAGAGATGTGATACCTTTCCTGCCAGCTGATGACTGGCCTTTAGAATCTTACTTTAACAAAACCAAAAAAAAGGAATGTTTAACCTATGTTAACGATTTCTTACCAATGCTTACTTAAATATGAGTTTATAGGTTTCATGATCCCGTGAAAGACAAGGATCACTTTCATGCTATTAACATACATTGCTAAAATAATAAAGAGTTCACAGTAAGTAGCTCAGAGCAGGGGATCATTTAACTTTATCACATTCTCACATTCTGGATCTATTTGTCTCTAGATTATCCTCCAAGACTGCTCTTGAACAAACAGTGCTTTCCAAAACCTCGGTGTATTCCTCACACTCTGAAATCTGCACTCCTTGAACTCTCAGCTGGTTCCAGAGGGGACATGAGTGGAGCTGACTGAGACTTGCTGTGCCACCTCAAGCCCTGGCTCCATCATGCATATCTGGATGTCAGCTAGTGAACCATGCAGCTCAATTAACAAGGCCAAGTCATTAAGTGGACAAATACAATCTACACCAGCAATGCTTACTTCAACTTCACAATCCAAACATGTAAAAAATAACATGCTACACTCAGAAAAGACGTTGGTGCCTGCCACTGTGGGACCCCACCCCTGCACGAGTCAGGTCAGACACAGCAGATGCTCTGTGGTGTACGCACTGTCTTTGCAAGGCCTGCTGGACTGGGAATTTCTTCCCACAGATCTTGCACTTGAATTCCTTCTCCTCGGTGGGCCTCTGGTGCAGCATCTGGAGGTGCTCAGCAAGAATCTCCGCACTGGGGAAGCTGGACTCACACTGTGGGCAGGCGAAGTCCTCTGTGCAGCCAAGGGGATCTGCGCCTTGACAAGGAGTGCATTAATGAGGCCAAAGTTCAGAGCAAGAGCTGCAAGCTTGTGCACCCGCTTTGAAATCAAATTAACTATGTATAACATGAACTCTTTTATGTCTATGAACATTAAGTGTAAACACAACAGGAAGTATTACTGGAGAGAAATACATTCTTTCTAAAATAATTTACTTGTGTTTCACCAAATTAATTCAAATTCAAACTGAATTTTTAATTTACCCTTTGATGCTAACTGTCCAGATCAGAGCCTTCAACTACAAAATCCTCCCTGAGCTAGGCCACCTGTGGCTCACTTTTGGCTTCACAAGGACAAGTGCAGTGGAGGCAAACTGTGCTGAAGCACAAGGGGGTGACACTCAGGTGGAAAGACTGCCACCAGGGCATAGGAGCAGAAGGACCTGCAGGGCTCTGCCCAAGTCCCTCAGTGTGCCATGTAACTCCACCTTTCGAATACCAGACTCAGAAAATGTAAGGAAAATAAAAACGACCAATGATCCCATCCAGAAGAGACCACGGCTCCCCTGGGGCTCCAGGGCCAAGGGTCTTCGTGCATGTGTATCTCATACACAGCAGAAGAACAGCTATGCTACTGTCATACTTCACAGGAAATGGTAGAGGCTTTTCCAACATCTTCTCAGGCCAGGTATGTTTTTTAACCCTAAGGTAGCAAATTCATTTAACCCAACTCTCCACTGTCAGATGTCAGGGCTTCTTGTTTCTCTTGCTGAGATTTTGCTTTTTCTTTTGCTTTTATAAGTGAGTCACTAAGAATTACAAAATGAAAACAGCAACAAAAAGTAATACCTGGTTCACACATTTAAAAAATCTTTTATTAATATATTTACTTTATTTATTTTTATATGGTGCTGAGGATCAAACCCAGTGCCTCACATGTACAAGGCAAGTGCTCTACTGCTGAGCTATAACCCCAGCCCCTTAAAAAAATCTTTTTAAGTATCTGCTAATTCTTATTACAAAGATGACAACTAATATTTTGATAACAGCAAAAATCAGGGCATTAAAACAGAAGTAGGATAAGTTATTTTTAAATTAAAATAACATATACAATAATAAGTCCTAGGGCAAAGGAGAAAAAATAAATAAAACAATACAGCCCAGTGGCTGCTCTGAAAAGCCATCTTTGCACTGTTCTTGGGTCCAGCTCCCTGCTCACCACAACCAATGCACACTCTGGCGGCTTCACTGCCAAAGTGCCTGAACTCAGTTTCCTTTTTAACCCACTGCATCAGATCACCAGCAGGCCCCACCATGTCAGACATAGCGTGGACATTAGCTTCAAGATCACCACCAAGGACTTAAAGGAGAAGAAGAAAGTTGTGAAGGAGGCAGAAAATGAAAGAGACGCCCCAGCTAATGGGAATGCTAATGAGGAAAATGGGGAGCAGGAGGCTAACAATGATGTAGATGAAGATGAGGAAGAGGAGGAAGGTGATGATGAGGAAGAGGATGGAGATGAAGATCAGGAGGCTGAGGCAGCTACAGGCAAATGGGGAGCTGATAATGATACTGATACCAAGAAGCAGAAGATATCCGGATGAGGATGACCAGACAGCAAAAACGGAAAATTAAATGAAAAATAAGAGACCACCATGACATATTCACCCTCCACTTCCTGTCTCCAAATGTAAATGTGGTCGGTCACCTTTGAGTAGAGAGGCCCAGTACCTGTCCACTGTAGGCAGTGCCACCCACAGATGACACCTGCTCTTCACCACCCAACCAAAACCACAATATAAATTTGCAACAAGGCAGGAAAAAAAGAACCAAACCTTCCAAGGCTCTGCTTATTTTCTTAAAAGTAATTTTAAAAAGAAAAATTTGTATTTTTAATCTACATTTTATATTTTTGTGCATATTGTTAGGGATCAGCCATTTTTCATGATCTCAGATGACCAAAATAGCCTTTGGAGCATTTTCTGTTCTACTTCTTTCTGACTTGTGGTGTGACCATGTTCATTTATGATCTCAAAGGAGGGAAAAAAACTCGTAAAAAAAAGCGAAAACAACAACAAAAAATCTTAATTCTGAGCATTCGAGTAACTTTTTTTGTGAATTTACTTCAGCTCTACTGTAAGTAGTTGGTTTGGAAATCATGGTTTAAAAGGCCAAAGATAAAAATGTTTCTTTTTTCTTTTTTTGTCTATGAAGTTACTGGGTTTTTTTGTTTTGTTTTGTTTTGGTTTTTGCCTGTTTGATGTATGTGTGAAACAATGTTGTCCAAAAATAAACTGGAATTTTATTGTAATCAAAAAAAAATTGCTGTCACTCCAAATCCAAACAGCTTAAGGCATATTTGAAAAACATCATAGACCGAGCTTGCCATTACCTACCTCCTGAATAGTCACATAAACCACAGAAGCACACACTGGCACTGGGGGCAGCGCTCATGCCTCTGGCCAGCAACACAGGCACAAACAGGAACCTCCAGGAAAGCAGCTCAGGAAGCCTACCTGGCGTCAAGCTAGGACAAACACTAGTCCTGCTGGCTTCTACATCACAGCAGAAAGAGACCTCCAAAAGTCCCAGATTCCCAAAGTATCCCAAACTAGAGCAAAGCCCAGTGAGCAAAGCACACCTCACCTCTGCATTCACCTTCCTCCAAGGTGTAGAAGAGAAGAAAACTTTCCAAGAGCCAGCTCTGAGGCAGGTGAGAGGCAGCACCAGGGCAAGGGTGCGAAGATCCCACTGCATGTCACCCCAGCTCACAAGAGACAGGGTGAGACATAGGGACTCCCTGGCAGCCCTGGACCTTGGCCATCCCACAGGCACACCTGTCACCTCCCCCAACCCCTTTTCCTACATAAAAGATGAGCACACAGACGATGCCTTCTGAGAGAGCTTTTGACAAAAACTTTTCATCAACACCCTATTATAATAAGACTACAGCTCAAACAGCTCAAACCCTTCTTCTACAACTTCTGTTCTCTCAGATCACCAGAGATGTGATACCTTTCCTGCCAGCTGATGACTGGCCTTTAGAATCTTCTGCTTCTCTGATCACCGTCACAATCTGCTGCTCTTCCTCCTCCGCCTCCAGGTCACTGTCTAAGTAGCCAATTAGAAGCTCTGTGTCTGTCTCTATATCTTCCACTGCCAAATAGAAGATGTTCTCTCCTTCCTGAAACAAAGTTTTTTAAAAATGAAGATGACAATTAAGAAACTGTTTTAAGATATACTGAGTTCCATGTGCCCACCAAAAGATACCATTTCATTTTTTATATCCTCAGCTGATCTAGACACTGAAAATGGAAAGTGACAATGTTCATTCATCTGGCAAATAATACACAAACATATATTATGTAAATATAGTGAATTTATGTCTAAAGTGAAATAAGGAAAATGATACATATTTTTAAAGAAAATTTTGCAACATTAACTGGTCTTCTGCGGAGGTCCATAAAAGCAATTTGACAGAATAGTGCCATTTACAAACCCAGACAAATAGCAGAAATCTTACCAATGATTTCATTATGATTAACATTAAATACAAAACTGGAACAGGAAAAAAATTTTTGAAGTTCCTATCCAAACCAGAGGAATGGTAAACAAATTATTTTCTTGAAAGAATATTCAAAATGCAGGACCAAAAATAGCAGGAAAAATAGATCTTTAGGGGGTTTGAGGGGACAACTGAGCTGTCATGTGCACCCCACCACATCAACCTTCCCAAACCTCACTGAAATAAAAAAGAGTAAACAATTCCACCATCAACATACAAAAGAATACTTTAGAAAATTCCAGAAGATAGCAATCAGACAGTTGACACCATTGATAACTAATACAGAGGAAACCCCAGCCAGTAACAGACACAGAAGAGCAACACTGCAGAACCTTTCTAATGAAACCCAGAGAAACATCACAATTGGAATCGACTGGTACAAAATGTCACTCCAGGCCAGGGCCCATCACCAGGGAAGCGAGAACAGGGCTACTTAGCTGGCTATGCCAGGAGGAAGTGCCAGAATGCCTCTTTTACAGAGCTGAGCAAATGTTCCCAGTTTGGCTGCTGAGGACAAGAGAAGCAGAACACAGCCTGAATTTTTTGAGCCTTCATGGTGGGCAAAGAAAGGAAAGATCAAGAAAATAAGCTCCACTCAGGAAACTCAATGATGCACAGGAAAACACCTGCCTGACTTCAATGTATGAAGGAGGAGGAACAGCAGGACATGGAGCAGAAGCAGGAGGGAGAGGGGAAGGGAGCAAAGGAAGAGCACAGGAAGAGTATGTGTAACGAATGAACAGGCGCAGGTGCAGCTGGATCCTGAGCAGACCAAACCTGGGGCCTCCAGCTGCTCATACACCATCACTCCACGGAAGGGACAGGAGCTTGTCTACCTCTGATGTTGACCTAGTTTGGATTTTTTAAAAATATCTCTTTAACAAGGAGAGATTACTTTGTAATTTCAACAGAAAAAAATTAAAATTCCATGGAAGAGACAGAAATGATGATTATATGCTTCCAAAATTATGGAAAGGAGGCTTCATTCAAAGGTTCAAAACACTGAAAGAAATCTACCCATTAGATACAGTTAATTAAAGAGTGTTTGTGTAATATCAGGAACATCTTGGAAGTTTTTGAATTCTGTGCATCCAGAAACACACAAGTTATTTCTAATTAACAACATTAAATTAACTTCTATATAATTGTTACTCATGATGCAACAAAATAAGCAAAAAGCATAGACTTTCGGCAAAAGATCTCTTTAAATTAAATCAGAAGTGGACTCCCCAGGGGTTGGAGAACACTGGCTGAGGGGGTTCCTCAAAACATCTAAGAACTCACCCAGTAAAGACCTCAGCTGAGTTATAAATCTTAGTGCTTATCTGATCAATATCCAAGAAGTTGACTGAAACTTCTTTCTAGAGAGCACAGTGGTCGTTAATCTTGTGATGGCTTTCAAAATATGAAGATTTTAATTTTGAAACATGATAAGACTATATTTGAAAGGAAAGCAAGGAACCAGGAAACAGGAAAGCAAGAAGTGAAAGATGGAGACCAGACAGAGATACACAGAAGAGAGTTTATTTGTCAGAGGTGACAAATAAAGGCCATCTCTCCATAGTGGAGAGAGGCAACACAGGCTTGGGTTCTGGGGCTTTTATGGGGGAGGCTCAGGAATTAGAGCTGGGTGGGTCCTACAGTGGGTGATTAAGTTTGGGGTTGGTCTGCCCTTTGGTGAGAAAAAATACAGCAGCCAAGGTTTGAGGGCGTGGCAATACACCTTTGGGCAGGAAAACAGTGGCTGCCCAGATGCAAAGCAAGGAAATTACAATATTTTTAAAAAATATTTATATTTTAGTTGGGCACAATATCTTTATTTATTTATTGTTATGTGGTGCTGAGGATGAACCCAGGGCCTCGCACTTGCTAGGCAAGCGCTCTACCACCGAGCCACAACCCCAGCCCAAGGACCTTACAATATTAAACTGTAGTCTGAAGACAGCACGTTAATCAGGGTGTTCTGTAATGAAGCACCATTTTAATACCCCAGCCAAGCCAACAATGGGAGTGAGTGGCACCACCGCTCTGAGACCAGCCCCCTGCCCGCTGGGTCACCACAGGAAGAGACATAGCCACAACCCAGTGGCTTCCACCTGTGCATTAACAGGGGTGTCCTTCCACTGGAAGGTCCTACCACTGTCCACCGGGGCCAAGGGGCCTGGTAGGAAAAAGCAAGGTATTCTTAGGCAGCCCTTGAGGGACTGGGGCCTATGGGAGGAAGTGAGGTCATTGTGGGTCTGCCCTTGAAGGCAACACTGGAACCCCAGACCTTTTCAATCTCTTTTCTTCAGGCCACCATGGAGTCAGCCGAGTTGCTCCAACCTGTACTCCCACCATAGACACAAAAGCAACAAAGCCAGACAAACACAGACTGACACCACTGAAAGCATAAGCAAATATAAACCTTTCCTCCTTATGACAGAATTGCAAGTATTTTGCCACAGTAGTTCAAAGCTAACTAACACACTTACACTGCACTCACTTTTACTGTGCCCACAGTTCCTACAACTTTCCATTATATCCTCCTCCTTCTAACCCTCTGACTCTCAGACCCCAGCACTCCCTACTTTCTGGAGTCCCATGGAACTATTTTTGCCATGTGTGGGCTCATCCCAGGCCCAATCAGAAAGGATCCAAACAGGGCTTATGTGCTCTGTGACTCAAATCAGCTCCCTCTTGTCACTAGCCTGGCTACAACATTGTGCTCCATATCCAATAGCCACTTTAATCCATTTGCCCCATCATCCCAGATATGGAACACCTGCAAATACTTAAACATAAAATTTTAATACGAAGAAGAATAACTATATCATAATTATTATAATATTTTTAATTAACATAATAATATATAAGCTGTAGATGATCTCCGACCAATTTTGATGAGCCTGTGCCAGTTTCTTTGAAGTGTTCACAGACATGAAAACCAGGAACCTAACAGTTCACACTCTGATCCTGACACTCATTCCTGGGTAACCCACCCATCACTTCCATTCCTGGCTTACTCCCCTGAACAGGCCCCTGCACAGCAGAATCACTGCTGTTTGGGCCTCAGGACCAGCTGCCTCCCTGGGACTCCACGGGGTGGGGGGCAACATCCCACGTAAGGTTCTGCCTCAGGACACAGCTGATTTCATGAAAACACAAAGCTCTTTGCCATTCTGCTCTGCTCTGCTCAAAAGCAACATTCCTCAGTTACTGGTTTTTACAGAATTATAATTTGAATATGCCATACAATGAGTGATTTTATGATTGTTATTCATCTTTGCATGACTGCCCATACTTTTGAATTCTTTTTCTTTTCATTTCTTTTGGTGGCACTGGGGATTGAACTCAGGGCAATTAACCACTGCCATGTCCCCAGTCCTTTTCATTTGGAGACAGGGTCTCACTCAGTCGCTGAGGATGGCTTTGAACTCACCATCCTCCTCTCTCAGCTTCCCGAGTCACTGGGATTGTAGGTGTGCACCACCGTACCCAGCTTGAGTTTTCCATATTTGTAAGTATCCTTTCATTTTGCTCTATTTTATTTTCATTTGCACATCCTCTCTGGCTAATTATTTCTACTCTTAGTTGTTTGTAATATCAAAACTTTGCAACAGTCTACATGTCCAACGAGAAAATTAAAGGTTTGACAATTGGTTTCAAACGATTTATCAAACATCATATTTTGTTTTTGTTTATTTAACTAATTTTGTTAATTTATATATGACAGCGGAATGCATTACAATTCACATTACATATATTTTCATATCTCTGGATGTATACAAAGTATATTCACACCAATTTGTGCCTTCATACATGTACTTTGGATAATAATGTCCATCACATTCAACCATCATTCCTAACCCCAATGCACCCGCCCTTCCCCTCTCACCCCTCTACCCTATCTAGAGTTTGTCTATTCCTCCCATGTTCCCTCTCCCTAACTCGCTATGAATTAGCCTCCTTATATGAGAGAAAACATTCAGCATTTGGTTTTGGGGGATTGGCTAACTTCACTTAGCATTATTTTCTCTAACTCCGTCCATTTACCTGCAAATGCCATAATTTTATTTTCTTTTATTGCTGAGTAATATTCTATTGTGTATATACGCCACATTTTTTATCCATTTATCTATTGAAGGGCATCTATATTGGTTCCACTGTTTAGCTATTATGAATTGTGCTGCTATAAACACTGATGTGGCTGTGTCCCTATAATATGCTATTTTTAAGTCCTTTGGGTATAGAACAAGGAGAAGGATAGCTGGGTCAAATGGTGGTTCCATTCCCAATTTTCTAAGAAATCGCCACCCTGCTTTCCAGATTGACTGCATCAATTTGCAGTCCCACCAGCAGTATATGAATGTACCTTTTCCCCACATCCTCGCCAACACTTACTGTTGTTTATATTCATAATGGCTGCCATTCTGACAGGAGTGAGATGAAATCTTAGAGTGGTTTTGATTTGCATTTCTCTAATTGCTAGCAATGATGAACATTTTTTCATATATTTGTAGATTGATTATATATCATCTTCCAGGAAGTGTCTGTTCAGGTACTTGGTCCATTTATTGACCTGTTTTTTTTTTGTTTGTTTGTTTGTTTTTTTGGTGTTTAACTTTTTGAGTTCTTTATATACCCTAGAGATTAGTGCTCTAACTGATATGTGAGGGGTAAAGATTTGCTCCCAAGATGTAGGCTCTCTATTCACTTCACAGATTGTTTCTTTTGCTGAGAAGAAACTTTTTAGTTTGAGTCCATCCATTTATTGATTCTTGATTTTAATTCTTATGCCAAAGGAGTCTTATTAAGGAAGTTGGGGCCTAATCCCACATGATGGAGATTAAGGCCTACTTTTCTTCTATTAGATGCAGGGTCTCTGATTTTATTCCTAAGTCTTGATCCATTTTGAGTTTTGTGCATAGTGAGAGATAGGGATTTAATTTCATTTTGTTGCGTATGGATTTCCAGTTTTCCCAGCACCATTTGTTGAAGAGGCTATCCTTTCTCCAATGTGTATTTTTGGCATTTTTGTCTAATATAAGATAATTGTAATTTTTGGATTAGTCTCTGTGTCCTCTATTCTGTACTATTGGTCTACCAGTCTGTTTTGGTGCCAATACCATGCTGTTTTTGTTACTATTGCTCTGTAGAATAGTTTAAGGTCTGGTATTGCGATGCCATCTGCTTCACTCTTCCTGCTAAGGATTGCTTTAGCTATTCTGGGTCTAAATGTCCAATAATACAAGCTGGAGAAAGTTAAAGGTTTGACAATTGGTTTTGAAAGATTTATCAAACATCATATTTTGGAAAAAATATATATGTGTCTGTGTGTGTGTGTGTGTGTGTATATATATATATATATATATATATATATACACACACACACACACACACATATACACACCCTCAAAAAAAAGATATAGACAAAGGTATTAGTAGGCTTGCTTCTCTTGGAGAAACTGCAATATTTTGTAGTTGTCTTCTGCTAGAGTATATTTTACAATGTTTCTAGAAAAAAAGAAGAGTAGACAATAAATGAGCTCCTCACTTTCCTTTCAGGAGGGACTCTGTGGTTTCTGGGAGGAGAGGCATGTAAGTCCCACCTAATCAAAAATCAGACCTACACCAACCTGCTTGGCTCTGACTCTGAAATTTTGCTATTATTAACTTCAAGAGTTCTGTTACCTCCATCATATTTTCAACCTTTTATCCACTAGCTGAAATGGGGCAAGAGGAGTCAGAGGAACAAGAGCCACAGAGGGATGCTGCCTGAGCTCACCTTATCTGCAAGGAGAGCAGTGCCATGTCTTGCCATGAACTGAGGAAGGGAATTTGGAATCTGACAAGGTCATGGAACACAATATAAATAATTTTAATCTATGTTTTTAAAATGAGAGTTTGGCAATTCTTCGGCAGTTTCCAAACTATGTAATACCAACTTTAGAAACATGAAATACTTTTAAAATCTAAATTTACTCCTTCAAAATTCTTTCAACTCTTAAGGTTGAGAGAGTGCACAGCAGAGTCAGATTCCCAGGTTCCCCTCCCACCCTGGCTGCACAGACCCAGGCAAGTCACTTAGAACCTCCTGCGTTCAATTCTTTGAAGACAATGACAATCATGACTCTCCTGGCAGGGTCCCAGTGATGCAAGGAAAATGAACACAGGACAGCTTCTATAACTTGAGATGTTTCTAAAAATACGTATTTTCCCTGCTAATAAACCCCAACCTGAATAAAAATAATGAACCAATAAGTAGTAAAATCCTTCTATATGCAGCCACAAGCAGCATTAGTTTGGAACCAAACTAGGACCAGCTGCTTGCATTTTTATTGTTTTGCTTTGTTTTGAACTAATAGATAAAACTCTGTGTTTCCTGTGTCCAAAGTGACACTCGGACACACACACCCACACCCCGTGGGCCAGCTGCACACAGCCCTCACCAATGCGCTGCCCCGGAGCTGGCTCCTTCAGGAACACTGCTGTCACCACCAACCCCAGGCTGGCCACGCCTGGGGGGTGCCTGCGGGCACACAGCTCACTCAGGCAGACTTGCCAGTCACTAAAGTGGTATTTCATGTCACTACTGAGGACAATCGCTTGACAGTTCACCTACTGATATTTAGCAGATGGATTCGAGAAACCTGCAGGAATACAGGCCGTGCGTGATAAGCGGCAGGCGTGGGGCTCCCGCCACTGTCCAGGAGCGCGGCGCCCCCGGCGCAGCAGGGGTGCGGGAGTGCCCCGCAGCAGGGTTTCAGCCAGGACCGCCCTCCGCTCAGACCCACGTGTGACTTCGACCCCCGCAATACGGAAACGCCACGTGTCACAGAGCAGACCCCGCCTCACTGCCACTTGGCAAAGCAGAGGAAGGGGACCAACAGTGTGGCAGACCCGCTCTGCAGGGAGGGGTGGGCGCTGAGCGGCACCTGGAGTCCACAGCGCCCGCGCCTCGCCGCTCCTGGCCAGCCTCACCCCGGGCCGTCCACAGGCCGCCTGGGCCCCCCCCGCCACGCTCCCCGGCACACCCT
Source organism: Marmota marmota marmota (assembly GCF_001458135.2). Taxonomy (NCBI): domain Eukaryota; kingdom Metazoa; phylum Chordata; class Mammalia; order Rodentia; family Sciuridae; genus Marmota; species Marmota marmota. The sequence goes on from NW_026000037.1 coordinate 495,130, forward strand.
CTCCATCACGGCCTTCCGTCCAGCCCCCACGCTCCCCCTCACTTCACTACGTCACACCCTTCCGACACCCCCTCCCCGTCACCCCTACCCCACAGTCCAGGTCACCTCCTGTCACGTCCTGTCACGTCCCCCCACAGTCCCTGTCATGCTCCCGGTCACGTCCTTCCGTCACANCGGTCACGTCCCCCCCGCACACACACACACACACACACACACACACACACACGCTCCCCGGGGCCAAGCTGCCTTTCAGTTAGGCTGGTGAAGGACAGCAGAGGCCCAGGAAGGCCACGCCAGGAAATGTGTCCCTAGGAACCTGACAGGTAACCCTCCACCTCTGAAATTTCCAGACAATTCAGAGTTTTATTTATTTCTAAATAGCCTAATTCAGTAACTTTAACTGAATAGCATTAACTAAATAATTGTCTGTCAAAAAAAAATTTAAGAGAATACCAAACACGAAATCAAATGATTTTTTTTAAATACCACGTGTACATTTTTTTTTCCTTTAGTGAAACAAAATTAACACTTAAAAGAGAATCACCCACATCTTACAGAGCTTAAGCATACTTTGGGTTCGTTTTAAGCTGCATCTTTCATATTTAGGTTTTTCTCTCACAGTTGGAAACTTTCCAGAAGCATGAACATACAGTTCGACTGATTGTTCAGGAAAGTGTGCAAGTGGGAGGAATTGTTTGCTTACAGGATACTTTTTCTGCAATTCATACACTCAAATCATCATTTCCAAAACAAATTTTCCAAAATCAAATAAATTGCAAAACTAGAAATATGATCGCATCTCCAAGAAGGAGCTGCAATCCTCTGCCAAGACAGACCTCAAATTCTTAATCCCTCAGCCAAAAAAACTGGATCAAGTATTGAAGTTTTCCACCAAACCAGCCACATAGCCACAAATGTTTCTCATTTACTCCACTCCCGGGACAGACAGCTCAAATTAAAAATTTCCTGAATACCCCAAATTTCAGATGCAATTTGGAATGCAAGTGATTCATAATATAATGCAGGAAACACTGCAATCTTCCCTTACCAACTCAGTGTTCCTGGAACAGGATCCTCGGGAGACTGTCCCATCCAATTAGGAGGCTCACGTTGCTGTGACCCAGCTGTCATGCTCTTTGGCCCTAGCTCAAATGTGATCTTGAACCCTCAGCAATCCACTGCTCCAGCTACTGTGCTACCTCATGGGTGCTGACAAAGGTCCCTCTTGAGTTCCATGACAGAAACCATGGCAACAGTGCACTCAATCCCTTGCTACCAAAGGGCAAACAATGTTACAATCTCAGCCGCCATCCCACCTGAGCACCACACACCCTCGCAGTGCCTCAGCACATTTAGATTCCAACACATTTAGAGTCCAACACATTGAGAGTCCAAGAGTGAAACTTCACGGAGCTCTGGCCCTGCTCTGGCCTCTGCTCAGGCACTGATGCTGCAGGAGTCCTAAGCCACAGCTGTCATCCCTGTGGACACTTGTTCTTTCAGCAAAGATGCACGGTGGACACAGAGGAAGGGCAGTGCTGCACTGAAGGCACCTAGTGAGCAGGAGCACTGTCAACTCTCAGAAGACATGACCACTGAAACAGCAAGTGTCCCCAGGTGCGGCTCAGGGGCCCCTGACCAGGGCCCCTTGCAGGAGTCTAGCCAGTGGGAAGAGTACTGACCCTAAGGGAGGAACAGCCAGTGTGAAGGAATTTGGAAGAAGCTCAATACCTTTCTCAGCAAGGAAGAAAATAATTTAAATGACATTCTCTACAAATGCGATAATGAAGAACCTGCCAAAACAATAGCTTGGCTAAAAGAACGTTTCATGTTCTGTAGGCAAAGTTGATAACAGTAACATGTACCAAGAAGAACTGGGTCTGTAAGTTAAACTACAGCATAACTGAAGAGCCCAGGACAAGACTTGGCCTCAGGAAATCAGGAAAACAAAATAAATTTGAAAAAAAAATTAATGCCCACACATAAAGAAAAAGTAATCAGTTTAATCTGAGGCTGGATTGATATACACTGTGAATAATGTGAAAATGGCCTAAATATCTGCTTACCAAAGATCCTATTTTCCATCCCAATTTAGCTGCTTGATAAGGACTCACTATTCACAAAAAGAGAGGAATCACCCTATTACCAAGAGGAATCACACTATTGCAGTGAAAAGACTGGCTAGATAAAGACAGTAGGAGACGGAACACTCCCAGGGACTGTTCCAGGGACTGTGCTCCCTTTGCGTCAGAACCTGACTGTGTGCACCCTCTCACAGCTCTGAGCCCGTCCTCACAACGGAAGGACCAGAGCAGTCCTCAGCCACCTACCCGGGCGGGAGCCAGGGACCACCTGGTGGACGCTCACATTCTGGCGCACCCACCGCCCCTTTCCTTCCTGCTTGCACCAGCTGCAGCTTCACCTCCACTGTGGACCCCGAAGGCTAGGCGTGGCCACGCAGAAAATCAGCTCCCCCAGAATGTAAGCATTTCTTACACTCTCAGTCCTCTGGGCAGCGCCCTGTGATGACCGGGCCCTTTGATGCCTGAATTTTTTCTTGTCTCAATTTCCATTTATGAATCCCACTCCCCCACCACCCCAGGTAACAGAAACTTACATTATGGGCAGTGGTACATTAGGATCCAGGGAAAGGATTCCAAACAACATGTTTCCTACCTGTGGCGGTTTCTCTTAGGTGTCCACTCAGCTGGGTCCTGGGTCACGGTTAGTTGGGTGTTTTTGTAAGCATGGTTTTACAGGACATTAACATTTAAAATCTGTGTATGTGAGTAAAGTGTATTGACCTCCATTATGTGGGTGGGCCTCCTCCAATCAAGGGAAGTGCTGAACAGAGCACAGTCAGACACCCCCCCACACCACCACCACCACCGCAAGGATAGAATCTGCTGGACAGCCTTGGGACGGGAGCAGAGGCTTCCTGATCTGTAGGAGCTTCCAGTCTTTGAACTCACACTAAGACATGGCTCTACAGATCTTGGACTCTCAGCCTCCAGAGCCATGCGAGCCAATTGCTATGGTAAATCTCCACGGTAGTACACAAGTGCTCCCACTGGCTCTGTCCTCTGATTTAGTTACTGTTATCTGAAGCAGGTCCTGGGGACTGAGCCCAGCAGGGAGTGCAGTTAAAGCTAACTCACAAACACAAAGCAGCGTGCTCACCTGGATGGCTGCCAAGTTCTTCTGCTCTTGTGAGGGTGCCTCATGCACGAAGCGCAGCCAGTTGGAGTGTCGCGGGTTGGTGGCATCCAGGATGTACAGCACCTCCCCCTTACTCCCCCGGACCTGAAACGGAAGAGGCTCCTGAGTTCCCAGTTCAGGCCAGGATCCACCCCACCGAGTCTGTCAAGGGCGGGACATGAGGTTCTTTCTGTGGACCTGTGTGAGCAGGTCCTTTACCATGCTAGCATTGGGCCCAGGTTCCAAGGTGGCAGTGTCTAGCCACTCTCAGAAACGCCCAGTGCTACGGAGGCTCTGTGGTCCAGAGGAGCTCTCCTTCTAGTATTCACTCACAAGCACGATCACAATGGTGGGGGGGAATGCAGCCCTCCCCTTTCCCATGGACAGGGTGCTGCTGGGTTCCCAACTGAGGGAGTGGGGGGAGCAATCCCTTCAGTGCCTCCCTCCACCAGGGCATGGGGTCACATCCTAAAAGGAGAGCTCTCTTCAGTGATTGAATTAAATGAGTCCGTTTCCTCTTTCCATGGCGGCTCACAGACTGCTGAGATAGCCCAAGTTCTCCCCTGCTTCTTGCTTCACACCTACTCCACTTTGAATTGGAGAGAGGGGGTCTATTAGACATTCTTGAATCCAGGTTGCTTGAAATCTCGTTTTTCCAAACCCCTATGTTGTTGGTTACTGGGCATATGCCCCATTAATAAAATACATGCCCCAGGCCCTGTTCCTGCTCGTATTCACATACTGCTGGGATCCGGCAGAGGACACAGGAGGAAGGCTTGACTGGAGGATCAATTGGCACCCCTTCCCCCACAAGGACCACAGACTTTGGAGATGCACCTGTGCAGACTTGAGGAAAAGCAAACTCTATCCAATTTTTTTGTTTTAGAAAATAAAGGGCAACGAGTCCTATGAGGTATGTCATGTCATGATGCTTGGACAATCTTTCACTTACCCCATAGTCACTGAGTTCTTCACCACTAAGGATGAAGACTCTTCCTGTGAACAAGACAGATAAGCCCCTGGCCTCACCGCACTGAAACAGACACAAGACAATTCATGGGAGATGAGTGTGGCTGGCGATGAGGACATGAAGCCCAGCAGAGAGCAGAGAAGGGAGAGGGCTAGGCGTGGCACAGTCGGGCACAGCCTTGTTGCAGAGGGGCCTGAGTTCAGGGAAGAGGAGAGAAGGAAGGGGTGGCTCCCAGGGCAAGGGGACAGCGAGGAGAAGCCAAGGGGTCAGACCTAAGTGTGAGATAGGTTCCAAGCATGCTGAGAGTAAGGCAGTCACAGGGCAGGGACAGAAAGGAGCTGGAGAAGAGGGCAGCACAGAGTCAGACAGATGGGCAGGTGCAGAGCAGGCATGAGGCTGTCCACACGCTGACTCAGGCTGCACATGATTATTTTCACCCAAAATCGGCTGCAGAATCTTGTGGTGCACACACTGCAACAGCTGAAGTTCCATGATCCTAACACTGGAGAAATGTTCGCCTGCTCCTCCTGTCAGGCAGACTGCCCGTTTCTCAAACAATTCTTGATTTCTTAAATGTCCACAGAGTCTCAACCACCTTGTAAAAGTCTCTCTCATGAAATGCCAGACCCTCAGCAGGAAGCAAGAATTTAATATTCGATATTATAATTGCTAAAAGAGGAACGGAGGATGGTAAACACCCCGTATTTATCTTTCATTTGCTTAGACGTGAACCCGTGGGAAACTGCTGTACTCACTCAGTGACAAACCCACTCTGAAGTTGCCCTCACTCCCTGCTCAATTCTGAATCCCAGCCACCCCGGGGGAATGCCAAACCCAGGCCCTCTGCTATGAGAGACAGGCAGCACACCATGCCTCTCCCTAGACAGGACACCAGCGCACACAGTAAACAAGCATAAGGGTCAACCGTAAGGGTCAAAGTCCTCCCTCCCAGGCATCTCCATGACCACAGTGACCACTCACGTTGACAACAGTTAAGTTAAGCCCTGTAAAGAATAATAATAAAGAGTAGACAGACAGATACAGTGCAGAGGCAGGGAAGGTGGCAGATGGCTCCTTGTACAAGAGGCCATGTTTATTTATAACAGTAGGTTAGTACAATAATATAATAGGTCATTAGTACCATAACCACGTTACTGTTTAGAGTATCAGGAAGGTTGCTTGTTCTGCAGTTACATTTCACAGTTACAATATGCAATGTCAGGAGCTTTGTGCAGCTCTCAAGAAGGGCCATTGTCTGAAGTTACTGTTAGGCAGGCAGCTCCAGGAGCACGGGAGCTTGGTGAGACACTGTAGTTATCAAGCAAGCAAGTTCCTTTACTCCCGGGAGCTATGTGCCTAAGATTAAGGTCAAAGCTGATAAGACTGTAGCATGGAGGGCATTGCCATTCCAACCGGGCATCTTACACCTTTGCACAGAAACTTTCCCAAGCACCAAGCCTGCCATAGCCCTGAAGTCATCAGGGACCCCAATCCCAAACACAGAACCCCTACAGCTCCCCTTTCTTGTTTTTTAAGGCCTTTTGGATGAATAATTTTTGTTTTCTTCTTAATGCTGATAGAGGCAAAAAATAGGGTAGGTATTGACAACAGCACGCACAACATAACAATCCCAGCATTAGTAAACATCCACCTATAAGTAATTGTTTGACCCAATAAAGTTGGGTAATCACAGTTAACCAATCCCATAAGTCTAAATGTCCATCATCTTGTCAGACCTTATCAATGATATCGTTAAAGTAATCTAACTCCTTTGAAATAAAATCACTGTTATCACTTAAGTTAAAGCAACACATATTATTAAACTCCTGACATCCTTTATGATGTAATATTAGCAGATGATTAATTGCAGCCCAATTGTCAAGTATGGTTTGACAATCTTGTTTTTCTTATGAAGCAGGTTAATTGCCAGAGACGTATGATTAATGTCATTTACCATAGCACAGTCCAGTTTTATAGTGTTTTGTAAGCCCTGACAGCTAGTCCAGGGATGTCCGCTAAGGAAAATGTCAAAGCGTCAAATGTTGCCCTAGAGAGAAGGTTTAGTGGATCATCACAGTTTTTATCAAGGGGACTAGACCTTATGGATACGTTGTGTAGGATGGTGGCCTATGAAATCCTGTGGGGAAGGTAAGAACACAGTCTGACAAGACAACGTGGGTACCATGAGACACTGTTGTCGGTATACAACAGTTTCAGACAAGCAAACCCAGATATTGTAATGAGTTTTACAAGTGAAGGAGTCTGGCTGTACTGAACTTCCACAGCTGGGGGACAACAACAGAACAACATTATTGTTAAGACCAAAGCATGTACAGAGTTCTGTGTGAGTTTAGCGATCACAGCAGTAATTAAGTTTTCTGGGGTACATTTTAACCCCATTTGAGCCAAAAGTTGTTGAGCTGATGCTGTTAATGATTTTGTATCTCCCCAAGTCACTGGAATTCTAGTAGCTTGAGATCGTCTTTCAGTGTACCTTCTCTTTCAAGGAGAGTGATCACTGTCCTTTTGTTTGGTGGGTTCTCCTCATCCACAATCAAATGAAACTTGGGGATCAGGTTGTGAAGTCCCTAATGTCCATTCATAACTGATAGGTCTCCTGCATGGAGCTGGAATCCAAACTGGACCTGCTGGTGTGAGCATAGCCGTCTCTTCTTCCCCATGTGATCAGAGGCATAGGGTCCTGTCATCCTGGGTATGGTGGAAACCTATATTTTACATAAATTTTTGGTAATGGCTGTTTGGGAATAAAATGTCTATCCAAAGCAGATGACCAATTGTGAGTATAAACTTTGAACTGTATGTTGAGTGCATAAACTGAAAATAAAACAATATTTAAAGCATTATTTCTATGAGAGAGGCTAGATTCCCCCTTTTTGTTTCTTTATTAAAAGGCAAATTTTAAGAGTACAATGTGCTTGTTTAACCAAAGCCTGTCCGATAGGATTATGGGGCATTTTATGATTTTATGATACTGTGCTATAACATTAGGGAGGAACTAGTCAAGAAAGCCAGCTGAACACAGATAAGACAGCCGGCCAAGCAGTTAGAATTTAAAAGAGACACTTTTTTCCTTTTGTCTTAACTGGTTTTTCATAAGTCTAGTAAATCTTGTTGGCCTTGAAATTTACATTTTAAATAAGGCTAGGAAAGTTAGAAACCAGCAGAAGTTAAAAGGTAAGTAAAAAATGTTGTAATCATTTTTTTTCTTTTCTGTTATAATTTGCTTAAAGCATGGTATTGTAGTTTACATACTTTATGGAGAGTTCTTTTTTCTTTTTGTTTTAAATCTGTAAATCTTGTAACAGTTTCCACATATGGTTGAGTATAAGTAATGATTTGTTGTGGATTGGAAAGTATAGAGCATGGTAGCCACAGGGAGTTTTTGAACATTTGTTTATTTTTGGTTCCTTTGCCCCAGACCGGGGTGGCCTCTTGAGGCCATGCATAAAGCAATACCATAAAAGTATTTATTGCCATGACATTAGTATTTGTGTCCAATAACCCTGCAATTGACTGCTCATTTAAACAAAGAGTTAATTTAGGTCTACTTTCAGTAACTGATAAACATGTTCCAGTAACAGTAGAGTAAACCTGTATTTCCCCTTTCATTTAAAGGTTGTAATTCTTTAAATATAGCAAGAGGTGACTGTTCATATTTTGATTGGTTAGCAGAATTTATCTTAATGGACAGACAGGTAAGTTATTGAGATTCCCCCTCCTCCACAGCTTGTCCCAAACACACAGTTAACTGGGATCTAGCTGGGGGTAGGGCGCTGCCATAGCTGGCCACGGGGGCAATGGCAGAGAGTTAAAGAATCGCATGCAACATGCGTGAGAGGCTCCAGAAGAGCTCCGGGCAGGGTGTTGTTGCTAGGGCTGTGCCACCGCTGCAGGGGGAGCAGTAGGGGACTTAAGGGTCACAGAGCCAGGCACAGAAGGAAGAGCAGGCAGGTTGATAAACAGAGGTTTTATCTATTGCATCTGTACAAAGAAACCAAGTTTGAAGCACAGGAATAGAAGTTCGTGTCTTCTCATGTAGTGTTTCACCTATTTTCTCCCATTTTCCAAATTTAGAGTCCCACTTTCTGGATAAAAAGGTCAATAAGAGCTTATCTCTGACAGCAAGGCGGTAAGATCAGCATTATTTACGGTATGTCCAGCCTTACTAAGTAGAAGAGGAAGCTCGGCCTGATGGCGTCATTTAGCATCAGACAGAAATAGAGAATTACCCATAGCCTACTGATTAGGGATAGGTACCAGCCAATGAAAGAGACACATGTCAAAAGCCTGTCCCGGGCATAAGGAAGCTACCCCCTTCCCCCATTACCTGTCAATGTCTGTCCAGAAGGGTCTCTATTAAGGCGGATTCTGTTGTCCCAAACTCTGTGGACTGGGAGGCTTCTAGGGAGAGAACTCTTCTTGTGCCCCAATGTTGGTTGCCAGTTGTAATTAATAATAATAAAGAGTAGACAGAGACAAGGTGCAGAGGCAGGGAAGGTGGAAGAATGGCTCCTTGTCCAAGCAGCCACATTTATTTATAACAATAGGTTATATTAGGTCATTAGTACCATAATAATACTCTAAACATTACTGTACAGAGTATCAGGAAAGTTGCTTATTCTGCAGTTACATTTCACAGTTACAATATGCAATGTCAGGAGCTTTGTGCAGCTCTCAAGAAGGTCTATTGTCTGAAGTTATTGTTAGGCAGGCAGTTCTAGGAGCACCAGAGCTTGATGAGTCACTATAGTTATCAAGCAAGCAAATTCCTCTATTCCCAGGAGCTATGTGCCTAAGATTAAGGTCAAAGCTGATAAGACTCTAGTCTGGAGGGCATTGCCATTCCAACTGGGCATCCTATAACTTTGCACAGAAACTTTCCCAGGCACCAAGCCTGCCATAGCCATGAAATCATCAGGGACCCCAATCCCAAACACAGAACCCCTACAAAGCCCCTAGGGAGTGACATCACTGGATATCTGAAAGAAGCATCTCAGGAGAACAACTGTAACTCCTGGGGCTGCTGTGGAAACCCACAGGGGGCGCTCTCCCCCTCTGCACCAGCCATCCCCCACTGAGCTTCACTGGGTTTCCTGATTCCCAAGGCAGAGAGGGTACTCTCTGCCTTTGACCTCACAGACACCAGGCAGCATCTCCTGGAACCAGGTGCAAGAAGCGCGTCGTTGTCCCGGTTAGTTTCCCCTCAAAAGGTTAAGAGAATATGCCCACCAGAACCTCAGGGGCCAATAGCTGCTCCCAGGACAACATCTTGCTTTAGGTGGCATGCCTGAGAGCACACAGGCCTCGTCCAGCCATGTCACCTGTCAAGGACAAACACGAATGTACCTCAGCACTACTGGTTCAGTCAACTTTTTCACTGCTGTGATTAAAAGACCTGACAACAGTAACTTTAGAGGAGGAAACGTTTACTTGAGGGCTCACGGTTTCAGAGGTCTCAGTCCACAGACAGCCAGCTTTATTCCTCAGGGCTCGAGGTGAGGCTGAACAACAGGGCAGAAGAGTGTGGCAGGGGGAAGCAGTTCTCATGGTGATCAGGAAGCAAAGAGAGGTCGCCACTTGGCAGATACAAATGTACCCCCCAAAGCCACGCCTCCAATGCCCGCCTCCTCCAGCCACACCCTCCCCTCCGGCTCTCCAGCTATCACTAAATCCATCCCATCAGGAGGTCAGTTCACTGACTGGGTTGTGGCTCTCACAACCCCATCACTTCTCCTCTGAACCCTCTCGCATTGCCTCACACATGAGCATTTGGGGACACCTCACATCCATAACAGCTACTAGTCAAATCCAAATGCAGATCCACACAGTATTTGCAGTGTGACAGCAATGTGACATGGTGGCACACCAGGAGTGGCTTCTAGGGCTCTGCCAGCCATATGCCAAGCTGAGGAGGAGCACCGTGACCAGGTCCCCCGCCCCAGCACACCCTCCCATGCCAGGGCACTTCCCCTACAGAAAGCCTGCAAGCCTAGGCAGGCAGGAGCCCTTCGTCTGCTTTCTCTTCCATATGGATCGCTCCTTCCTGTCTGAGGGGACGTGAGGGTCTTCAGCCTCCTGGGGGTCCTCTTACAGACACGCACTTATTCGTCCAGGTCCCCTTTACCTGCAACAAGATCAGCACATCAGGGGAAACGGGCCCCCTAGTCTGGGCATGATTTCATTGACTCAGCTTAAAATCACAAAAGCTTTTGGGAAGCCAGGTGCAGGTGCGGTGGCACACACCTGCAATCCCAGCAACTTGGGAGGCCGAGGCAGGAGGATACAATGCGAGGTCAGCAAGACCCTCTCTCAAAGTAAAAAACAAAAACTGCTGTGGATGTAGTTCAGTGGAAGAGCACTCCTGGGTTCAATTCCAGGTACCAAATGTGCGGACGCACGCACGCACGCACGCTTTCTGGGAGGCCACGCCTTACATCTGGCTGAGACCCCACAGTGGTTACAAAGCCTATAGAAGACACAGTGCTGCCAGGGACACACAGGCAGGTGGCCGAGGAGAGTGGTTGGGGCTGTGTAGCTCCGTGAATCTAGGCTCGGGCGTGACGGCAGGAAGTGCCGAGGTCCAGGACAGGGAGCAGAGGGCCGGGTTCCAAACAGACTTGGAAAAACAGCCTAGCTCAGCATCAAGCCCAAGTGGATCAGGCCAGAGACCCCAGATTCATGCACTTAGAATCTGCTCTCCTAAATTGGGCTGTTTGTGTGAGGGGCCGTTGTCCCTCTTCTCCCGAGACATCACTTTATCTCCTGATGCTCCTGCTCTTCTCCAGGATGAGAGCCCCAGCACCGCCCCCAGCCTTCCTTCCCATGCCTGCTGGTTCAGCAGATGACAAAGAAGTTATGAAGAACTGTTCTATATCACATTTCATTAGGGAATTGCAAATTGAAATAGGGAGCCACCTCCAAAGCTCCCTAACAACAGCCAAAATCCACACACTGGCACCACCAGGGTCATCTTCCAAGTCTTTGAAATATAACAGTATCTCATACTTGCAGCACATAGCAACTGCATTTATTCAAGGAACAGGAAACTCATTAACCCTGGGGTCGACGAAGATTAAATGAAATCACAACTGAAATAATACTGCATAAATGGGAAAGCAACACTGATCTTATCAGTATCAAAACACATTCATCACTGCGTATTTGAGGGTTTTCATAGCAGGTTCACATGACACCATGCGACAATGGACGCCAACTGCATACTCACTCAATGTTTTAAAGTGCAAAAATGCCATCACGGATTTGTATTATTTAGAGTTTCCACCACCAGCTGGGCTAAGGAAGAACTTCTCCTCTCTGTGAACTTCAGAGAAGCTCAGTCACAAGCAGTGCCACTGTGGGGACAACCTGAATCTCACACGGAGGGGCTTTGGGTTTGGGTTATTAGGACCTTCCACCTATGGTCAGCTCTGAGGAGCCATGGACTTCTGAGCTACAGGAAGGTCTCTGAAGACTGCCACCAGGGGATGTCAGTAGCCAGCTTTCCTTCTACTCGTCCAGCAATAAATCAATGTTAGGCCAGAAATACGGTGACGACCTGAGAAATGGGGAGAGGAAGTAGCTGATGCTGGAGAAAAGCTCAGAGGGAAGGGAGCGAGCATCAGGGGAACTGGAGGAACTGAGCAGCCCAGGGCAGCAGAGCTGCGGACGGAGGCCTGCAAGACGGATGGTCGTGTGCACTGCAGGCCTTATTGGAAGACCCATCAGAAACTGCCAACATCTGATATCTGTGAGTTTTCTTTTGGATGGAACCCAGCCACACGCGTGAGCAGCCCACACCCCCTCTGTGTAGAAACATGGGCCACAAGGATTGCACAAGCCACAGAATGCCACCCCAGTCCTGCAACCCTCCTCTCCCCTGAGCCCCAGCCGCCTGTCCCTCCCTAGCTCACAACCCGAAGCCCACTCCCCACAAGCCCAGGAGCTGAAACTGCACATCCCTCCACCCTATGCTCTGTTCAGGGATCCATGGGTTGGGACAAGTGCCAGCCTCTGCCTGCACAGATGACGCCAGCACTTCCAGCGAGACGCTTGCCTGCTGCCAGAGAAGAACCACAGGAAGCACCAGGCGACATTGGCAAAGGTGTCCCCCACCCCTGTGCTGGAGAGAGGTGTATGCATAGGGCCTCGGTGACAGCAGCAAGTCTGCAGAGGGCAGGACTGTAACCTTCTTCCTGGCCTTCCGGCCACTGTCAGATGCTCCACAGCTGCAGGACTGAAGCGTGGTATCAAGGGAATGAGCTTGTGAGCCACTCTGAGGAGAGCACGCAGGCAGGTCACCAGCACTCCAGCTGCCCAGACCCTCGCAGGCCTCCTTGGTTTGCTGAATGGTTCCCTCAGATGCACTCCTGGCCATCCCAGGTCTTCCGTTTCATACTGCACAAGTACTCTTTCATTACCCTGGGAGTGGACTTTTGTTCCTATAGACGCAGCGCTCACAAGGGCAGCAGACAAGGGCGCTTCCCCTCCACACAGCCGCCTCCCCGGCATCTGCGTCTGCTTGTCTGCGATCCTGATCAGGCACTAACTCCCACTTCCAGACTGTTCTGCTGTGGTGCTAAGGCAGGACGGAAGGAATAAAAGGCATGTGAAGAGGAAACCCAGGAAGGGCGAGCAGACAGACTGCACTCCTCCGCAGGCCTGTGCTGAAGCTCCGCCCACAGTCGCACACCAGCCAGCTTTTCTCCCAGGAAATCCAGAGTCTTCACTCTGATCTTAAAGTCACTGGAGATTGAAGCCTGATGTGGTGGCACTTGTCTATAATCCCAGTGGCTTAGGAGACTGAGGCAGGAGGATTGCAAGTGCAAAGCAGAAGAGAGGTGCAAAGCAACTCAGTGAGACTCTGTCTCTAAATAAAATACAAAATAGGGCTGGGGATGGGGCTCAGTGGTCAAGTGCCCCTGAGTTCAATCCTCATTATCAAACAAACAAACAAATAAAAACAGGTTGGGGATGTGGCTCCATGGGTAAGTGCCCATGGGTTCAATCCCTGGCACCAAAAACGAAATGTCACACCAACAGGGTAAAAGTGTTCCTTTTTCTGTACATCATCTCCAGCATGTTTTACTATTTGTATTCTTGGTCATTGCCGTTCTGACTGGTGTGATATGAAATCTCAGTGTACTTTTCAATTTGCATTTCCCTAATTGCTAATAATGTTAAACATTTTTAAATATATTTGTTGCCCATTTGTATTTCTTCTTTTGAGGAGTACCTGTTTAATTCATTTGCCCATTTATTAATTGGGTTATTTGGGGGCTTTCTGGTGTAAAGTTTCTTGAGTTCTTTATATGTTCTAGACATTAATCCTCTGTCAGAAGAGTAGCTAGGAAAGATTTTCTCCCATTCTGTAGGTTCTCTCTGCACATTCCTATCTGTTTCCTTTGCTGTTCAGAAACATTTTAATTTGATGCCATCCCCTTTATTTACTCTTGGCATTATCATCTGAGCTCTAGGGGTCTTCTGAGAAAGTCATAATCTGCGCTGACATGCTAGAGTGCTGATCCTATGTTTTGTTCTAGGAGTTGCAGAGTTTCTAGTCTAATTCCTGTCTTCAATCCTTTTTGATTTGATTTTTTTGATTGACAAAGGATAAAGGACTAGTTTCATTATTCTACATATGGATACCCAGTTTTCCCAGTGCCATTTGTTAAAAAGAATGACTTTTCTCCAATGTATGTTTACACCTTGTCAAGGATCAGATGCCATTAACTATGTGGGTTTGTGTCTTCTATTCTGTACCATTGGTCTCTGGGTCTGTTTTAATGCCAGGACCATGCAGGGGTTTTTTGTTACTATAGCTCTGTAGTATAACTGGAAGTCAGCTACTGTAATGCCTCCAGGCTTCTTTGGCTTAGAATTGCTTTGACTATTATGCGTCTCTTATTCTTCCAAATGAATTGTAGGACTATTGTTTACAGTTTTGTGAAGAATCTCATTGGCATTTTGGTGGGGATTGCATTGAATCTATATATTGCTTTTGGTAGTAAGTGATTTTAACAATATTAATTTTGCACATCCATGAACATGGTGAGTCCTTTCCATCTTCTAAGTCTTCTTTAATTTCTTGTTTCAATTTTCTATAGTTTTCATTGTAAAGGTCTGTCACCTCCTGGGTTAGATTTATTCCTTGAGTTTTGCTTTTTGGTGGGGTTTTTTGTTTGTTTGTTTGTTTTGAGGCTATTATGAATGCAACTGTCTTCCTGATTTCTTTCTCAGTAGATTCGTTGTTGGTATATAGGAAAGCTATTGAATTTTTTATGTTGATTTTGTAACCTGCTGCTTTGCCAAACTTGTTTATTAGCTCTAGCAGTCTTTGGTGGGGATTTTGCATCTTCTAAGTATAGAATTATATCATCTGCAAACAATGATAATTTGACTTCCTCCTTTCCTATTTTTATCCCTTTTATTCCCTTCTTTGCCTAACTGTTCAAGCTAGAATGTCTAGGATTATTAAACAGGAGTGGTGAGAGTGGATGTCCTTGTCTTGTCCAATATTTTAAAGGAAATGCTTTTAGTTATTATTTATTTTCCATTTAGTATCAATTAGATTTGTATTTTTCATATATAGTCTTTATGATGTAGAGGTAGGTTACTTCTATCCCTACTTTCTTCGGTGATTTTATCATGAATGGGTGCTGAATTTTGTCAAAGACCTTTGTGCATCTACTGAGATGACTAAGTAATTTTTGTCCTTAATTCTTTTTATGTGATTAATTACATTTATTGATTTGCATATACTAAACCATCCTTGCATACTGGAATAAAACTAACTGGGTCATCATGTGTAATCTCTTAATATGCTATTAAACATGATTTGCTAATATTTTATTAAGAGTTCTTTGCATCTAAATTCATCAGAGATATTAATCTGTAGTTTTCTTTATGTGTCCTTATCTGGTTTTGGTATGAGTGTGATACTGGCTTCATAAAATGAATTTGGAAGTGTTCCATCGCTATTTATTGTACTGAATAATTTGGGGAGTATTGGCATTTATTCTTCCTCAAAGGTTTGGTAGAATTCAGCTGAGAATCCAAAGCTTTTCTTTGTTGGAAGGCTCTTTATTACTGATTCTATATCACTGCTGGTTGTTAGTCTGTTTAGGTTTTCTATGCTGTCTTGATTCAGTTTGGGAACATAGTCTGGAAATGTGTCCATTTCTTCTAGGTTTTCCAATTTATTACAGTACAAGTTTTCGACATAGTCCCTAATGATCTGCTGGATTTCTGATGTCTGTCGTGTTTTCTCCTTTGTCATCCCTAATTTAGGTCTTCTCTTTTTTCTTTTGGGCAGTTAGGCTATGGGCTTATCAATCTTATTTATCTTTTCAAAGAATGAAATCTTTACTATAAATTGAAATGCATTCTGCTGTCATGTATAGCATATTAGAACAAATAAATTAATTATTTTTAAATGAAATCTTTATTTCATTGATCCTTTGTATTTGTTATTCTCAATTTCATTGATTTCGGCTCTGATTGTAATTATTTTCTTCCTCCTGCTCATTTTGGAATTGTTTTGTTCTTCTTTTCACAGGGACTTGAGATGCATTATTAGGTTATTTGGGATCTTTCTGATTTTCTTATGTAAGCACTCACAGTTATAAATTTTCCTCTTAGAACTGCTTTCATACAGTCCCAAAGTTTCTGGTAGGTTGTATCACTATTCTCATTTGAGTCTATAAATTTTTCATTTCTCCCTTAATTTCTTCTATCATCCATGCATCGTTCAAAAGTATAGTATTCTATATCCATGTGTTTATATAGTTTCTGTATGGTTTTCTCATGTCAGTTTCCAATTTCATTCCATTATAATCTGATAAGATGCAAAGAATTGTCTGTGGAAATTGTGAAAATACAACTCTTTTTGTATTTTCCAAGAGTTGCTTTGTGACCTAAAATACGGTCTGTTTTGGAGAAGTTTCCATGATCCACTGAAAAGAAGGTGTATTCAATTATTGTTGGGTGAAATATTCTACAGCTGTCTGTTAAGTCCATTTGATTTATAATAATTTTCAGGGCCAAAGAGTTTACTGAGTTCATGTCTGGATGATGTATTTAATAGTGAGAGAGGTGCATTGAAATCACACAATATTATTGTACTGGGGTCTAACTGATGTTTCAAATTGAATATTGTCTCTTTGATGTATCTAATTATACCCACTATGGGGCATAACTATTTATTATTGGTGTATCTTCTTGTTAGACTGTTAGCTTTACCAGCATGAAGTTACCTTCTTTATCTCTTCTGATTAATTTGAAGTGTGCTTGTCAGATATAACAGTAGCCACTCCTGCTTGTTTTTAGGCTCCATTCCCATAGCACATCAATATCCATCCTTTCACTTTCGACCTGTGGCTGTCTTTGTCTATAAGGTGGGTCACTTTCGAAAAACATATATTTAAGTCTTGTTTTTTAAGCTATTTTAATTGAAGAGTCAAGACCATTGACATTCAATGATGTTATAGAGAGATGTTTATTAATTCCTGCCATTTTGATTTACTTATGATGTTTAATTTGGTGTTGTTTCTCTTCAAATGAGATTTGTTCACTTGTGAACTCTGGGTGTTTTTTAGTTACTTCTGTGTGAAATATTTCTTCAAGTGACTTTTGTAGTGCCAGTTAAGTAGTAATGAATTCTTAAAATTTTTGCTTACCTTGGAAGTTTTTATTTCTTTTTCAGTTTTGAAAAACAGCTTTTCTGGGTATAGCAGTCTTGGTTTACAGTTATTTTTTTTTTCAGGACTTGTAACACATCATACCAAGGCCTCCTGGCTTTTAGAGTTTGTGCTGAGAAATCGGAAGTGATTCTAACTATCTAGCCTCTTGATTTGACTTGATGTTTTTCTTTTAAGGCTTTTAAAATTCTTTGTTTTGTATGTTAGGCATTGAAATTATAAATGTATTGTAGAGAGGCTCGTGTTTATTTTTTTTTTAATTTTTGTCTGCTGGGGCTCTGAATGCCTCCTGTGTCTGGATGTCCATATGATTCTCGAAGTTTAGAAATTTTTCTGTCATTAATTCCCTGAAGAGTTTATCAATTCCATTAGCCTGCATTTCACAACCCTTATTAATTCCAGTGAGTCTCTTAATGTTCTCTTAGAGTTTTAATATATTGTGATCATGGATATTTCTTTTATTTTATTTAAAGCTCTCTGAACATTCAAGGCTGGCCACTCTGTTTTCCAGCTCTGAGATTCTGTCTTCAGTGTGGTCTACTCCATTAGAGGTTTTCAACTGAACATTTTACTTGATTTAGTGTGTTGTTCATTTACAAGATTTCTATTTGGTTTTGTTTCAATTATTTCTGTCTCCTTTTTGAATTTCTCATTTATATCCTGCACCAACTTCCTTAATTCATTCAACTGTTTTTCTGTATTCTCTGGGAATTTGTTGATCATTTTTGTAATGACTGTCTTAAATTCTTTATGTGATAAAGAATTTAATAACTTCAATAACTGGGGGTCAGTCATTGCCATCCCTGCTTGCAGGAAGATGGAGAGGTCTTGGGTGGTGTCACTGAGCTCATCAGCCCCCCTTGCAGCCACTCACCCACCTCTGGACCTTCTGTGATCTGGCACGTGGACTGCCTCATTACTTACACAAGCTGGAGCTGGAATTGCAATCATCTGCAACAACAGATGCATCTATTTGGTAGAAATCCTGTAGTGCTGTAGGCTGTGGTCAGAACCGCACTGATAGTGGCACTCCTCCAATAGTACAGAAGCTGGTTTGGCTTTTATTTGTTTTTTCATCACAACCTGGTCATGAATTGCCAGCTCTCTCCTAGTCTGCTCAGGTTTGGCTGAGTGGCCAGATTTGGGTGGTGTGCTCAGGTAGGAGGACACAGATCACATCAGGACTTCACAAAGGCATGTGACATCCACTGACTTTGCTCTGCACCGACCCAGAGTGCTGGATCGGGGTGGCAGTGTGACATCTGTTTCAGCCATCCCAGCATTCAGGGCTCCCTGGGTGGTATTTTCCCACTAATGTCTACACTAAGTGGTTCCATTTGGAACCTAAAACAAAATGTTATCTTCTGCAAAAGAAAAACATTTGGCAAAGAGACTTCTTTGTTCCAAACACCTAAAAGGACTTCTATAAACAAGAAAAAAAATAAAAGATGTTAAACAATTGAAAACATTTTTACCAAAAACTAAAACACATTGGAAACCTGGTCCTGAGTCAAGTTCCCAACAGCAGAACAGCTGTAATCACAAAATAACTTCAAATAGAGAGGAAAACATGCAAACAAAATGTCCATTTTAATATCCAACAAATCACCTTCTTCAAAAACTGCATTGTCAAATCACCATGGTCATGAAAAAAAGAAAAAATATCTACAAAGGAGGCAACCCCAAGCCCACAAAACACTAAGGGATTCAATAAGCTATTTCTCTTTCTGTAATGTTCACGTAACATGTTTCCCAAGAACACCAGATAGTAAAAACAGGTCACACATTGGCTCGACATATTTGTTGAGTATATTTACTGAATACTGGATGTGAAATGAGCATTTATACAATTATATTTATGTCCTAGATACACTGTGCAAAGACCTGGGGAGTCTGATAATAATCAGACAGTGGGAAGTCCAGGCCCTCTCTGCAAAGTCCACCTCACATGCTCCAGCCCGTCCTCCCATCTCCCCCAAGCTCACTCTCCCACTGCCCTATCTCAGAGGTGTGTCCAGTTTCCAGCCATAGGGCCAGTCACACCATCCACGCAGGTCCCACCATGTCAGTTCCTCCAACTGGAAGCCAAGTGCCTCCTGCCAACTCCATCACCATGGCCCAAGTCCCCATCAGATCTCCACCACCCTTCACCAGCAGGATCACAGCAGGTTGACCGGCCACCTCACCTCCCACAGCCTGCTGCACGCAGGGCAGACACAGTGACCTGTAGCCATTTCTCCCATCCTGTCTACAACATGAACCCCGTCTACTGACTGTGGCCTTGGAGCCCCAGACATTGTCTCTGCTCTTAGAACTGTCCAAACTCACCACTCTGCCATGCTAGTGATGTGACCCAGGACTTCACCTGGCTGCCACTCTGCTCAGGTCTCAGCACTGACAGAGAACATAGAGGCCCCTAGGTCCCCAACCTTCGTGTCTTGTTTTTGAGTAAGCTTCTGACTGGAGTGCAGTGCGGTAGGGAGAGGTGCAGAAACTCTAAGCACACCACTGCAGTAAGTCTCGCACAGTGAACACTCACATGACCAGCACACGGATCAAAAGCAGCACTCCAGCCAGGCGTGGTGGCCATGCCTGTGGTCCCAGAGACTCAGGAGGCTGAAGCAAGAGGATCACAAGTTCAAAGCCAGCCTCAGCAACTTAGTGAGAGCCTGTCTCAAAATGAAAAGTAGAAGTCCTGGGCTTGGTGGCAGAGGGCTTACCTGGCCCGTGCAAGGCCCTGGGTTCCATCCTCGGCACTGCAAGAAAGGAAAAGAAGCAGCACCCAGAAATCCTCCCCGGCCCCTGCATCAGGGCCACTCTCACAGTGAGGCAGGCACAATCCCTGCTCATGACTTCACAGACAATTCTACCTGGCCCTGAACCTGGCATAAGAGAAGCGCATGTGCACACTCACAGCACGCACGTGTGTTTGGCTCCAGCTGCACCACTAAAGGCATTTCCAAAGCTACTGTACCGGTTCACACCCAGCAGCATTGCTTGAAGGCTGTGGAAAAACTCCTGCAAATGCTCGTCACCGCCTCTTTTCCATCAGTCATTCTGAGCCACGCATTGGCCACTGCTGCTTCTGGGGTGCATTTCCGGGTGATGGAAGGAGCTGGACCTTGTTGCATGGTTTACCGCCCACCTGGACGTTCACCTGTGTGACACACTTGTCCAAGTGTTTGCCCATTTCCTCCAGCTTGACCCTCACAGATCTTTAACGTGTTCCTCTGTAAGCCCTCTTCAGACAGAGGCATGGCCGAGGTCTCCTCCCCTGACATTTGCTTCTACATCCTCTTCACAGTCGCTCTGACCAACGGCTCTTCATTTTAGTGCTCTCCACGTGCCTTTCCCATCAGGGGTAGTGTTGGCTGTGCCTTGCAGAAGAAACCCTGCCTGTCCTAGGGCCACCAAGGCATCCATGACCCCTCCTAAAGGTCCCTGCTCTCACCCAACACACACTCACAACAGGTTCACCAACTTTTGCATGTGATGTGAACTAGGGGCAGAAGGACATCATCCTGACCTATGAAGCACCCATGATGCCTCCCTGTCCCAGTGATCCACCAGTGCCACTGTTGTCAAAAACATGGTCTCCTCGCCCACACTTGCACGGATCCATTGGCACTCCCCCGAGCCTGGGGTGGAGCCCAGACGGTAGAGCGCTCTGTCAAGGCCACCTCACAGTTCACAGACCTTCGGGTTCCCACACAAGTTTTAGGGTCTGTTTCCACCAAAGGAGGTGCCAGGATTTTTATTGGGATGCTACCTTTGAACTCTGTTTGCCTGCACTTAGGACAGCAGAGATGGACTGTGAGGCATGCTCCACCATGGGGTCTGACTTCTCTCCTCCCGCACAGTGTCCCGTACCTGTGAGGCGGGTGTAGGAATCGCATCTGTCCTCCTCATCTTCTCTGGAAGTCCTCCTCAATCAGCAGCCGCGGCGCGGGCCTCCCCAGGACTGTGCTTGGCATTCCTCCTCGGTGTGGCTACACTCGCTTGGCCCTGAATCTCCAGGGCCATTTCTTCCTCAAAGTCCTCTGCAGGCTGCTGGTAAGATGAAGCCTGGCGTCTCTTCATCTATATTTGCACTATATCTTTTTCTCCCTTTTTATTTTCAGGTTGTCTGTGTCTTCATATTTTAGAAGCTGTTTGTCTTTTGAAAATGTCTTTATTCATCTTTAGTTATTTTAACACTACTACTTATGAATCTAAGCAGGAAGATCTGAAGTCGGCCTGTTCTGAGGGAGAAACAGCCAATCCTCTACGTACACGCCTCATTTTGTTAGAACAGAAGAATCTGGAGAGACCCTTAGGGTTAAAGTTGAGGTTCTCACATGCCCAACCAGAAGAAAGCCAAGTCACTCTCCACGTATGTATAATATGTCAAAGGTCACCATGAAGGGGCTGGGGCTGGGGCTGAGCAGGGGAGCACTTGCCTAGCACATGCGAGGCCCTGGGTTCCATCCTCAGCACCACATTTTTTTTTAAATAAAGGCATTGGGTCCAACTACAACTTAAAAAAAAAAAGTCATGAAGACAGAATTTTATTTTAAAGGTATCATGCTAAATTTCAATAGGCATGCCACACGGGAAGCCAGCAACTTAATTCCATTATCAAAAGTGCATCGACCACACACACCCCTCCTCCAACACCAGAACCCAGCAAGGGCTCAGACCCACTGTCTCCCTTGATCCTGTCTCACAGAGTTCCATGAGCTGTCTGGAGACAGCATGGACGTGGCGCTGATGCTGAATCTCCATGGTCACGGAGACGCAGCCTCACCTCAGAGTCCTACGGAACGAGAAGCCAACTCGAGGATTTCAGGCACTGTCACGAAGGGAAGAGACCTCAGCCTCAAAGGGAGAAAACACCCTCCTTTCCCACAGTGCATGATCAGGTGCTGAGTCCACATCACCACATTCACTACATTCACTTTTTTGAGACAAAAAATAAAAATAAACTTGGACCAGAACTGGTAGAGATTTTTCCCACTATATTTTGGTCAAGATGATCTCACACAAAATAAGTGGAAAAGCAAATCAGAAGGAGAGAGAAGCCCGCATTAGGCAAAGGAGCAAAAAAAAAAAAAAAAAAAAGAAAAAACCAGGTAAAAACAGAGGACAGCAATTGGCTCCCAGAGAATGTGAATTTTCTAAAAATAAGACCACTGTGCCGTTAGTCATTTCTTCCCTGCCCCCTTCTCCCACAGGTCACGTCTCCATCTTCCCTATCCTCGCCCTCTCATCACACCCCGCGTCCTCGCCACCATTAGGAGCACCCCCTTCCCCTCGTGTCTTAATCACACACATAAAGATCCAAACTGTGCGCCCGTGTCTGAACCACTGGCACAGCAGGGAGGAGGGTCTTCCCAGGGCACTGCTCTGTGTCGGACGGGAACCTTTCGTCCAGTGCCTCCCAGAGTCACATTTGACTTCAGCCAACTTTGAGGAAGGGTCACCACTCTAATTGAGATGAAATTTATTGGACAGGACTTTATTTTAAAATGATGATTTTCAGCAGAATAAAAAATTCATTTTACAATTCAGTATCTTCAAACTCTGTCACTTCCACTCTGAAGAGGCACCCCAGCAGGAGAGTTGTCCTCACAAGGTTAGCAAACGCTGCCCACACTGGTGACTCAAGGGATCGGCTGTGACAGGTTTTGAATGGTTCACAGAGTTTGCTACATATTGCTCTACTTTGGAAATCTCCTAATTGCCTTGATGGTGAAATCTATTTCAATTCCATGTGTATAAGTGCTTCCTATTGGATTTTATTTTATTTTTTTTGGTCCCATTAGTGAATCTAGAGTAGCAACTTGTCCTCTGATTGTGGTTGGGAAGTGGTCTTAGTTTTCTCATTCAAAGACTGAGCAAGACCTTATGTTTGTGGCTAATGCTGTGGATAAAAGGAACTCCAAAGAATCAATCACTTGGGAAGATGGTCAATTTGAAGACATGTAGAGAACTATGCTTTCATTTTCTTAATGACATTCTGACTGGGTATAAAATGCTAGATTTGCCGCTACTTTCTTTTGACACTGTAAAAACATTAGTCAGGTGCCTACAATATTTTACCTTTAATGTTAAAAGCCAGCTGCCAATCTTACTATTGCCTTCTTATAGATAATGTCTCTCTGCTTTTTAGTTTCCTGGCTGTTTTCAATAGCTTCACAAAAATCTACCTAGGTGTGGTTCTAATTATATGGACCCTTCTTAAGGTTAACCGAACTTCAACTTGTCATAATGGTCCTGGCAAGTCCCCAGCCACTGTATCAACATGTTTGCTTCTGCCCGTCTGTTCTTTCTTCCCTTTCTAACACTAAAAGGCCCTGACATTACTATCCTGTGTCTACAGATGTGTACAAACATCCATTCTACATACTTTCACAAGTATCTAATTTACTTTAGTCTTTGGGCTTCATTTTAAACATTTCCTATGAACTTCTTTTCTTTTTCATTAATCCTGTCTCTTGCTATATCATATCTTCTATCTAATTCAAATATCAAATTCTCAATTTCAGTTCATTTTTTGTTCTACAATATCTATTTTCTGTTTATACAGCTTATTTTTTTCAGTAAAATGCTTCAGCATTTCATCTTCTCTTTCACATGATAGAACATGTTGATCATGATTATTTTAATCACCCTTCTTCCAATCAATATTTGAAACATCTTTAAGTCAGTTTCCATTACTGAGTTTTTCTCTTGGTTTTAGTCACATGGTCCTATCTTTTAGCATTTAGTCATTTTTTATTAAATGCTAGACATTGCATATTACAAAACTTTAGAGGATCCAGCTTTATTTCTACAAAGTAGGTTCCGCTGTCTCTTCCAGAGGGTGAAAGCTACTCTCCTAATGCCCATCAGGGAGGAAGAGGACGCAAAGCTGAACTGCATTGGTGGTTGGATGCAGGCTGCCTGGGCAGACGCCCTTCCAGCCCACAGTGCTTCCAGTTCACTGCAGTGTGGTCTGCAGCAAGGCCCTCTTCTCAGCAAGATGAGACAGCACATTGGGCACGGTGGCGCACACCTGTAATCCCAGTGACTTGGGAGGCTGAGGCAGGAGGATCGTGAGTTCAAAGCCACCCTCAGCAAAAGCGAAGTGCTAAGCAACTCAGTGAGATCCTGTCTCTAAATAAAATACAAAACATAGGGCTGGTGATGTGGCTCAGTGGCAGAGGGTTCAGAGAGTGCCCCAGGGTTCAATCCCCAGTATGAAAAGAGAGAGAGAGAGAGCAGAACATTTGCCTCTCAGAAGAGCACGGCTTGAACTCCCAGCCTCTGCCAGGTAATTCTACAAACGCCTTGAGGAGGAGCCAGCAATGTGTCTAGGTCCTTGGTGCAGCCCTACAAGACCTCCACAGCTGTCCTGTTTCTCCTCCCTCCAGTGCTGACCCTTCACACAGGCTGAGCTCAGATGTCCAGCCTCTCAGACTCCGTGAAAGGCTGACTAGGACCCCAGGAAAAAAAACCCTGTGGATTCTCAATTCAGCCTTCCTCCTCCTGCTGCTGCTTCCCACCCTGGGTTTTGTTTGCTCGGTTGGGTTGGGCTCTGTCTTTGTTTGTTTAATGAGGAATTTCAAACAAGTTCATCTTTGGTAAGAATAAGAAAAGGACTCTGACTAGGAGTTCTCATTGACCACCGTGCCCCTTCATGCTGCCTTGCTTCATCCCATGAAAGGAATAAACTAGAATACATATGCCTCAGTCCCTCTTCATGGCTCCTCCTTCAGCTTGGTGCTGAGACCCTGACAGTCCTTGGGCCAGGCACTTCTTGTGGTCGCTAGTCATCAGCCCCTGGGACACAGCCCTAGCCTGGGAGCAGGTCCGTTCTGCCAGGTGGCCTCTCTCCAGGCTCCCTGCCACCCTCTGATCCAGGCACTCTGCCGTAATTCCCCATGCAGACGGGTCGACATATTCAAAACCCATTCTGGGGACCACCATAGGTGGCAGAGAGACCAAGATTGAAGAAGCAGAGAGGTCCGCACGCTGACCTGGGTCTGTCACAGACTCCTGCCCAGCTTTTCTGGAGCCATGTATTAAGAGTCTTTGTATAGCCATGAAAAGTGGATGCCTTCCTCTCCATCTGTGTCCTATCTGTTCTCCATGGGATGAGCCACTGAGAGAGAGGGTCACTAATCAGGGACTGTCACCAGTGGGAAAGTGCAGCAGGGACCAGGGCTGGGAAGGACTTGCAGGAACCAGCTGAGTGCATTTTAACTGACACCAAGGGATTCCAAAACTCATCAGCTACAGACAGGGCCTGCTCACCTGGCATGTGGAAGCCTTCTGAAATAATAATCTACTGTAACTGCAGGAGATTGATAATTCACATAACAACACCTGGAAATCTCATAATTAGGTATTTGATAGTTAGGTTTTGAAAACACATTATTCATCCACAAGTACAAATTCTTTTCTGCTAACAGAAACAAATGAAACTGAGACCATTTGACAGGCTACTCTTTATAATATGCAGCTATCTGTTAGACCATGGAGACTGGTGGCCCTGATAATTCCACTGCCTCAGACTTAAAAAGTGGTTTTCCTCCTTGAGTCTCCAGGGGTTAGATTTAGGAAAACTAGCAAATGTGAACCTTACAAATGCCCATGTCAGGCTCACGCAGGAAAAGGTGGTGCTCCCACAGCCTCGTGTCCCACACTGTGCTCTTCTGGAACCGGTACAAGAGCAGTGGCCTCAGGAACAGCAAAACTAAGCTGTTATGAGAATTCTCCTGGAGCTCCTGGTGTTTCAGAAACATCTGCATAAGTTGTACATGACGTACGTAATACGAGGAATCAACCTGAATCTAAGTGAGAGGTGTTTTCCCTATAAAATCCACCCAGAATGTGGACATTTTACCTGAACCTTCAGTTTTCACGTGGTTTTCTGGGATCTGCAATGAGCCTTTTGCTGCCTAACCAGTAAGAACTGTGCCCACGGAGGGGCCACCAGCTCCCTCGGACATGGCAAGTGCTCTGTGGGCGCCAGCCACACACTAAGCACCCACCAGCATCTGCTGAGCCCTTTAAGGACTGAGGCAAAGAGGACCCACTGTGAGTGGGAGGGAGAGAGGGGGACCCGGCTGGGACCTTCGTGATCTCAGAGGAACTGCAGGGGCTCCAGTGGAAAGTCAATGTCGTCTGGAGAGCTCCCAGGCTGGCATCTGCCCACCCCTCTTCAGGAAGTGCCAGAGCACCACGCTGGGAGGGAAGGGGAGCCCCGCATCAGAGGACGCCCGGCCCCCACTTCAGAACACTCGAGAGACCAGCGGAACAGGGGCAGGAAGACACGCAGGCCCCTGGCACCCTCCAGGCCAGGACTCGGAGGCCCGTGCCAGTGACTGAAAAGGGGACACCTGAACTGGGGCTGGAATATCCGGGAAAATTCTGTGGAGGGTGAAAGACCTGGAGATTTAAACCAAAGTATCAGGGAGAGTTTGGGCAACGGCACACGGGTGGAGTTTGGTCCTGCGTGTGAGTGTGAGCGAGTAGAGGGTGAGAGAAATGTACCTTGAGGCCCAAGCGCCTGGCAGAGTTTAGGTGGAAGGGAGCTGGGAGCACAGCAGAGCACCGGCACATCCACGCTGTGCTGGTGACATGGGTGGCAGCAGGACGGCCACGTGCTGGCTCCCAACCTCCAGCTTGACTGCTGGCCTACGGGCTGAGAACCCAGAACTCCTCTGCTACCGCTTTTGATTCTAAATAAAAAGTCACGAGGGAAAGCTACCAAGAAGTGCTCAGGGTAGACAAGACTGAGTCCTAAGACGCCAAGCTCTGATCCTGGTGGCCAGGACAGCAGACTGAGCAACTGTGGCGGGTCCAACGTGCCCCAAGCTGCACTGGGGAGGGGGGCAGCCGCTGGCACACACCCCAGTGCTCCCGTGGTGGGATCTGACCCCAGGATACTGGCCGTGGCCCCAGGGCTCACAATAGGAGGCCACTCCCACCTGGTGCTTCTTTGGTAAGAACTGGCCTCTCGGGGAAGGAAGGAGCCCGCATCAGAGCAGCGCTGTGGGAGGCCCCGACCGGGTCCACCAGGACCACTGGGCTCCTGGCCGTGTCCACCAGGACCACTGGGGCTCCTGGCCGTGTCCACCAGGACCACTGGCACCACAAGCGAAGTGCGAGGATGATGCAGAAGGGGCAACGCCACGCACTGTCCCGCAACAGGGTCTCCAGACACGTTGCCACTCCTCCTCCGTCATCCACAGCCACAGCACTGGGAGCTTGACCTCCCACCTGGAGCTGCACTGTGGTGAACGATGTCCTCACAGGCTTGTCAGAAGTAGCACGTCCTAAGGGACCGGACTAAAGCCAGCTGTCCAAGGTGCCCAGTGCTTTGGACATTCCCACAGAGAACACAGCACCAGAGCAGTCTGCATCCCCCCTGCAGGACGGCTGCTGCTGCAGAGGGTGGCTGATGACCCCCAGGGAGGAGCGGCAGGAGGGCAAGGGGTGGGACCTGTGCAAGAGGCCAGCAAGGACCTGAAGGCCAGCCCAGGGAGGAGCTGCAGAAGGGCCCGAGGGCACCTGAACAAGGGGCCAGCACTGTGGCACTCCTGAGAGCAGGGAGTAGGCTCGGAGGGGCAGCCGGTGCCCGTCCACGCCTTCCAGACTGTGCAAAAAGTACACAGCACTCGCTCACAGTGTCAGCACGAAGTAAATACAATGGAAAGGTCATTCCTCGAATTTAACATCCCTGAACACAAACATGATCAAACCAACCGGTAAAACCAATGTGAAAACACAATCCTCAGGCAGAGATGGTGAGGAACCACAGACACAGGGTGCAAAGCTGACAGCCACTGCCACACCAGCACCAGCCGTGCAGAGGCCTGGCGTCTCCCATCTGCAAGCTTTCCTTTCCAAATAAAGGTCACCTCATTACCTGATGAGCTCTGCCTCGACACCAGCTGTGCAAACCAGGAACCTGCCACACCAGGATTTTCAGACCTAAAGCAGACACCAAAAGCCACCAACGACCTGTTAAATATCGCCATTTTCACCATTTGAGACTTGTTCGGTTATCTTTTGTCACATAAGCATTTGACTTCTGAAAACCTTCAGGGCAAGAGAATTAACTGCTGAGAAAATTAAGACCTTACAGAAGAACAGTGAAAGCCATTAAAAGTATTTTTAGATTTGTAAAAGTAAACTATTAAAACAGCATGCTAAATTAAAGCAGTATCTATAACATTCCCCACTTAAATTACAGGGTAGAGAGTGTAGTAATTCCCATCTCCATCACTCGCACTACAGAACCTTCTCAGAATCCTCTGGGCACCCCCACCTGACCCTGGGCAGCAACACAGGTGATGGTTATAAGTGTATTTTGCTTAGAGACCACACACTCTCATGATTTGTGTGTTGACTCTGCTAAAGCTACAGCTAAGCTAATGCAAATCCAGCCTTTGCTGCGCAGGGACTTCAGGGTGTGAGTAACCGCAACAGTGGGTGGACTCTGAGAGGAAGACAGCCTCCACGATGGGTGTGTCTCTGGGCCAAGCAGCCAGGCTTGAGAGCCAAACCGATGGCTTCCAAAGGCACTTCTGCCTGAAGACGGCAGCCTCCACTCCTCTCTGCCTGCAGGACTCCAGACTGGCCACCCAATAGCTGCGGAGACACCATCTTGCATGACACACATAAAACACCTCCTGGTTGCTCCTGGTCTGCTCCGGAGACCAGGCACAGACACCACAGCCCGAGAGCCTTTCCAGGTGGAGATCTCCACTCCAGGTCCCGCCTCTCACATTCCTACCTACACATTCCCTCTCCTGTTGTCTCCTCATAGAAACCGTCAGATATGATTCTTGGGGCCCAGTTTTCCGAATTTTTGTTGCAGCTGTCTCTGCCCCTTTGTCTCCCCGCTCGTCTCCTCAGGCCCTTCTCATACCCAGAAAGGAGCAGCCACAGGCGCAGCTGGCCTGCCAAAGCAGAGGGAAACTCCCTGGCGACTGACCCTTGCACACATCCCCACAGGCCGCTTCTCCAGTGATGAGCTATCCATTCCAGAGCTCTAGGAGTCCAATATCTCAGCAGTCTAATTTTATTAAATGCTAAATGTCAAAACTAAGATGCATATGCACTTAGATACTCAAGTGAAAATCAGCACCCACTCGTGTGGACTTATAATCACATTTCGTGGTTCACAGAGGGCCCCTGCTACGCACCTCCCACATCAGCCTGCAGTCCATGTTCTCATCCAGGTCTTCCGGCATCCTCTTCTCCCCAGCAAAGGGCCCAAACTTCTCACCCTGAGGAGCAACAGGCACACAGAAAAGGATCAGCTCAATCATCAAGTTACAAAAATCAACCCCCTTCCATCATCTGGGAGTCTTCTTCCTCAAATCTTTACTCTAGCATTAAGACATTTTAAAATATTAACTAATTTACAAAACATGAAGTATTTACATACGCAAAGCCCAACTTAATCTCCTTGTTAGCCTAGAAATCAGACTCCACCACACAGGTGCCAACATAAAAGGGTTAAACTGCCAAACTCAGATTTGAGGAGGTGGGAGCCGCTCCAGGCCGTCCACAGCCCGGGGCAAGTGGGCCTGAAACCAGAAGCTCCCAGTTTGCCGACTTGAGTGAGAGACAGGCCCACCAGGCAGAAACCCACCTGGTTTCCATAAAAGTCATAAATTCCACCCTACTTTGCACAAGAAAGAAGCAGGCTTGCCTTTCTCAGAGGACGACTGTTCATAAATAAAGTTCAGCTTCGCCTGCCAATCTTCAAACTGTCACACGGGCACTTGTTACAACCGGTTTCTCAAAGTGTGCGCTGTGTGCAAACCCATGGCAGGAGCATCACAGGACTTGTTTCAAACAGAGATCACTGGGCTTTGGGGTCCAGACCAGACAGTGGGGTGCGGAAGCCACACTCTGCCATGCACTCTAGTGAGACCCCCAAGTAGGCAGAGGCCTACTCCCATGGACAGGTGACACTGATTGTCTCCAGGGAGCAAGCAGAGACTGTGGAGTCAGAAGGAGTGGGTGGGAAGAGACGGAGCCTCTTGTCTGCCTCCGCCTCCCAACAGAGCACTTCCCCAGGCTCAGGGGACCTCGGCCACATGCTCCTGGGGAAAAGCCACCAGCACAGAGCTTCAAGGAACATGAATGACCCAAAGAGCAACAGAAAACCCATACCCTAGGATGAGCAAGGGCACATTGCAAAGCTTAAAGAAATCAAGAAACAACAAACCAGCCCCAAGGAAAGAGAGCCCGGAGTCAGACAGGAGGAGCACAATGATCCCCAGGACCTGGAAATACCAGGGGAGTTTTCAACCACGACTGCGATTCTTGTAAGGAACCCAAACAGATATCCCAGAAGCGGAGACCGCTGGCTACTTTTTTCAGGATACTGAGGGAATTTAGAGGGCAGGGGCCTCCTGTCCTCACTGCAGTTCAGGCTAACAGGGCCTCACATCACCTCTGGGACAGACACATGGCCCCAAGGGTTTAGAAGTAGCCATGTCTCACCTGAAGATGGGACCTAGAGATGGGGCTCCCACACCCACAAAGCCCGCGCTCACAGAGGCCTCCGCCTGAGGCTGGGCACCGCTGCCCACGCACTCTGACTAAGCCCACTGTGCTGGTATACTGACAGCACTTTCTTAGGATCAAGATCATGATCCTGCACTTCCACAGAGACTAACATAAGCAGGAGCCTCATCGGCCTCGCTGGTGACATTCAGGAGAGGAGAATGGGGCACTTGGCCACATGCTTGTGACTATTTTTTCTGTCAGTTGAATCAAATGAGCTGCCGATAGCCCTCGAAGTCAAGGCTCTCCCGGGGACTCAGGAGAGGTCCACCCCAGACTCTGATATGGGTCACCATTCATGATGGGGAAAACCCCCTTCCAGCTACCCTGAACGTCCAGCCTCCAGCCTCCTCCATCATCCCTGGATGCACCCAAGGCCACACTGCCCACGCTCTCACCCCCAGCAGGAAGACCCTGGCCGGGCCACGTTCCAGCCATCCAGCCATCCAGCCAGGCCTGTGTCTCCGGGCTCACCTTCGGTGTGGGGTTTCTTTGTGAGAAAGCTTCTAAGTTCCTGGCTTCTGATCGCCTCCAGGGTCAGCCCTCACTCAGGTACCTCGAAGCTGCCACAGGAAGGTAGCGGGTTCGGATCCCAGCCCAAGCACCACACACTGGAACACAGCCAGGTGAGTGGGAAAGGGTGTGCCTATCAAGAGCTCTTCACTCCAACCAAACGTCAGGGTGGCAGAGGGTGGCCCAAAGGTGCCCACTGCTTGCACCATTCCTGTAGGAGTCTGACTCAGACTCGTGTATGGAATCACTACATTCCTATATTGGCAACGAATTCCAGCTTTCCAGAACTGCACACCTGCAGCACAACGTGACTCAAGGCAAAGTCCACCTGCACAAACCAGCCTGCAGGAGGCCGAGGCCTGGGCCAGGCCCCCCAATGCCAGACTGCAGGGTGCCTCTCTGCAGCTACTCAGACTGCTTCTGAACTAAGGGTAATTAATCCACTCACCTGGCTGCCCACTGAACTGGACATGACTTTGACAAGCAGCAGTGTCTGACTGCCACACTGTGGGTCACTCTCCCTCCCTGGCTTGTGAGCAAGGTTCCTGCAGGCGCCTCTCGAGTCACAGAGAAGGCACTAACAGGGCTTGGAGTGGCTGGATGCTAGTCCTTGCTCCACTGTCAAGAGGCAGTGCTGCTTTACAATGTCACTAGCAGTCTGAGTGTTTCCTCATCCATAAGCAGGGGCTTGGCCTGGTTGACCCTAAGATTCTAAGATTCCTTCCAGCTCCTGGAAGGAAGGTGGTTAGAAAGAGCCCACAGACCACATTTGGAACAACTTGCCAATCAAGGAGACAAGAGTGTGACTGAAACACACTGGCAAGTCCCTAACTTCATAGGAACGTCCGAGAAAGAAAGTGAGAAAACACCAGCTTCAGAAACTAGTGTCCATTTGCAATCCATGTTAAAAGCAGGAAACACAGGCCACTGAGTCACCACGGGAACAGGACGAGGGGATTCCTGCAGGCCGATGGCAATCACTCCTCCTCTATGACGTCTCCAGGAAGTGTAAACCAACATCCAAATTTGGGCCAGAATGTGGGCCCCAGGACAAAGCCACTGTCTCCTTAAGAGAGTCACCTCTGACCCTGTTGAAGTCAGCGTTTTTGCTGCTGTAACTAAAAGACCCAACAAGAACAATTTTAAGGGAGGAAAAGTTTATTTGCAGGCTGACGGTTTCAGAGGTCTCAATCCATAGAACCTGGCTCCATTCCTCAGGTCTCAGAAGTGTGGTGGAGGGAAGCAGCTCACAGGTGGTCAGGAAGCAGACAGAGATGCACTCACCCGATACAAATAGATACCCCAAAGCCACACCCCAATCCCCACCTCCTCCAGCCACACCCCACCTCTGTACCTACTACCAGGTGATTAGCTCACTGGCTGGGTTAGGACTCTTAGAACCAATCATTTCTCCTCTGAACCCCCTCACATTGCCTCACACGTGAGCTTTTGGGGGACACCTCACATCCAAACTATAAGAGACCTGATCAAGACACCTGAGGCACAACCTGCCTTCCCGGGCTGTCTGTGGCTGTGTCTGGTGGCATTGCCTCTGCCTGCTTTCACTCACTTTTCTTTTCACATTTTTCTTTCCCTCATTTTTCTAACCTGAAGTTCAACTTTTTTTTCTTTAGCCTCATTATATTTTCACGAACTAAGCATCCAGCCTTTACTCCAGGTACTTCTTACTTGAGGTTTTACCTCATGAAAACACCAGGGTCTGCCTGTTAGTGAGACAGAAAGTTGGCACCGAGGGTGACGATGACGAGGAGCCCAGAGGTAGCGGATGCCACAGGATTTGCAGACCTCGGGCTGCAGCCGTCTCACCTGCAAAACCACGAGGGTCTGTGGCGCAGTGCTATCGGACACCGCATCCAAATCCATTCCTGTCTACTCTGCTGCCCTTAGGTACACCTTCTCCTCCACCTTATGGAACCACCCACTGAGGTCTCCCTGCAGGGAGGCCAACCTGGCAGACACACCCACCCAGGAAGGCATCACAGTGCCCCAGGTAATCTGGGCCAGAAGGAATCAGACTTGGAACTGTGAGGGGCAGGAAATCCACACCTTGACCCCCAGAATCTCCTTGCCCTCTGACTGCCACTAAGGATCTCGACATGGGGAGTCATTCTGCATCACCTGAGCACACTCACTCACAGGGAGGGCAGAGTCCAGGAAGGAAATGCGCCAGCCACGGCAGAGCCCAGGAACGGTGTGGGGCCTGGAACCCAGGAACGTGGCACCCCGACCAACCACCAAGAGCAGGGAGTGGAGCCTCCCTCAGAGTCTCCCAGGACCCCGTGACCCCACCCTGTTTAGATGTTTGGCTCCAGATGCATAAGATAATAAATTGTGTTGTTTTAAGCCCCAAAGTTTGTGATGATTTGCCACAACAGTCATAGGAAACTAATAGCCCAGGACCGTCAATAGCCTTTGTCCTGGAAAACAGCTGTGGACAAGATCTAGGGCATCAGGAGAGTTCAAACTGGAACGTGGATTCATGAGAGAAGAGGGATTCATGAGAGAGAGCAATGAAGATAGCCTTGCAGCACTGGGCGCTGGGTGCCATCAGGAGCTCTTAGGCAAAGGTACTGAGCAGTGTGGGGAGAAGTGGCCCTGGGGGCCAACTCAACAGGCCGGAGTGTACCCTGTGAGACCTGGGCCTTAGCAATCTCTTCATGCCTTTACTGCAATTAGGGGACCAGAAATCGAGTGCAGACACATTTTATTTCATTTATAAATTACTTCCTTTTTGCTTCAGCTTTATTTTATTTTTTATTTCCTTTTAAAAATCCCAATCTAACTGCCAAATAGCTCCACTACGTTAAGGGTAGGCAAGTTATTTTCTGTAAAAGAAAATAACTATCTCTCTGAAGAGCAGACAAGGTTTTATCACCTTAATGAAGAAAGGCTTGGAAAGGAGAGAAAAATGTTAAAAGATCAAAATTAAGGAAAACTGCCACATGTGGTCAAGAGGTGATAAATGAGCAAGTTTCTTACCTGCAAAGTGGAGACAATCATCAACCACTTAAGACCACTTTATGACACAATGAGACAATATGTGCCAGCCCTGAGTAAACAGAACCTCAAATTCAAAACCTGTGCGGGCATACGGCAGTACCAGGCGCCACGGGCTCCTCTGTGCAGGCACATCCCAGTGGGGATGTTTCAGCAACTCTGGGGTCTGCTGGGTCTAGATCCCTTCAGCTGCACTTCCAACACTATGTCTACAAGCCATTCAGCTCTATTCTGACCAATGAGCAGCACAGCTTCTCATCCAACCAACCCCCTGAGATCAAAGTCACAGGGCCACCACATAGTGTCATGCTCGCTGGCCCTCTGCCTCAGGTCCCCTCTGAGAGTGGGCTTGCTAACAGTTCCTACAAGCTAATGGAAGAGTTGAAGGACACAAGGCGTGTGCAGGAAAATGCTCAGCAACCTGACATGCCTCCTGCAGCCCAGGGGATCTGCCCTGCACCTGCGGCTGGTTCCTGCAAAGTCCACAGCTCTCCTCTTCCAGGTGCACATGACCTCATTATAGCACTGGTCAGACTGTCCCCAGGACTACTGAGTCCAAGCCCTCTGAACTTCCCTTCTCCAGGAGTGCTACCACTGGTCAGCTCCTGCTGTCAACCCAGGAGGCCACCCTCCGTACTCCAACCCTTCATTTAACCTCACACAGGCCCTTGTTGTCTGGGTAACCCTCCCATTTTAGCTGCTTACCACCATGTCCCAGTCTACCTCTGCACACAGTAAAACCATCTCCCTGTAAAACCATCTCCCTGCAAAGCCCTCTGTCTGGCAGAGTCATGGCCACATGTGAATGAAAACCTGCAGACTAAAGTAATCCAAAGGGAAGGAAAGCTGGTCGCAGTATTTCCCCACCTGGGTCCTTTCCTTAAGATCACCAGATCTGACATCTGGAAGGAAACTTGAATTACCCTTCCCTGCTGGGACCCAAGCCCAATGTCAAACAGCACTGCCCATCACTCACTCCTATTGGCCAGCAAGAGAAAATGGCCATGAGGAAAGTCAGGAGCAAGGTATCTATTTAACTTTTGTTCATGTATATACTGGCAAGACCAGTTTTGAGCAGCTAACATTAATTTAGTGCTTTGCAACCTAAAATATCACATCTTTATGAAAGCATAAAGGTGTGCTCATGAAGTCACAGGGCAGACACTTAAAACAAGGTCTCCCACGGGGCATGTGAAAAGCACCCATGGTATTATTATTATTATTATTATTATTATTATTACTACTACTATTGCTACTATTATCATTGTCATCATCATCAATAGCAAATGGCAACCTGTAAGATTGTTTATAAATTCAGGCTTTTTTCTACTCAAGGGGTTTCCAATAGACTCCTTATCTTGTTCCCTCTACATGGAATTTACATCAAAAAAAAAAAAATAGAAGCAACAGGTCTGCAAAAAAAAAAAAGTAACTGCCAAGGAAATTCCATTAGGACCATTGTAGAGCAAGGGAATTAGGTGATTAGCTGCAGGACCAGCTCCCGAGACCCAGCCAGAAAGGGATGGCTCTAGAGAAGAATCATGGCACTCTGGAAAGGGAATCCCAGATCCACCTGGTGAGTGTCATGGGTGGAGTCTCCAGCAAGATTCCCCAAGCTCAGTCTGGATTCAATTCTGCATTTGAAATCACCAGATGGCTTGAATTGTAATGGTTCTGTAAAACAGGAGTGTTATACCCGTATACATGTAATAAAAGTGTGATGAAGCATCTGGAATTTCCAACACAGATAGCTGAAGTAGCATATTCCAAAATTTGTTTAGAATGGAGAACATGAAACTTTGAAATAGGTGCTTAACACCACTGTCAATCTATCTTCCCAGACCCCTTGATTTATGGTCACCTAGACCTAGGGTAACTTGGGAAATATTTAAAAATTGGGAGACTAAGCACCAACAGGTAAGGGTGCCTTGCTGACATTCACTCTAGCCGCGTGGCTCAGCTGAAATCTGCTCTCCAGGGCCAGGCATGCCGTTGGACTTTAGCAGGTAGAGCTGAAGCTGACTTTAAGGTCATTTCTGGCACCTGTGAATAGTCTATGACCTTGTGAAAGAACATCTTAGGATCACAACTAAACTCTGTCAATCGTTGTTTGGATTTAGTGCAAAAATCTGCATATTCTTTAAAATATAGATAAGCATTCTATCTGCAATCTCGACAGAAGTCTCTGTTTTATATATTAAAATTACACTAGCCAGGAAAAGATAAGCTTCCACTAATGCAACAGTTATGCTACAATAATAAAAGACCACTTCAGAAACTGTTTGCCCTCTTGCCCCAAAATAATTAAGTACTTCCAAATAACCAAGTACAAAAAAAAAAAAATGGTTGAAATTGATAAAACTACCAAAAGATAGTGCATTGGCCAGCTGTTTCTAAACTTTAAATAGTATTAAAAAACAAAAAACAAGAATTATAAGTCTAGTCTTTGAAACTTTGTTGTCTTACTATTCAAAACATTAAATAATCTTTAAAAACTATGCTTAATTTTGGGGGGTAATTACTTTTATGCCAGAGACCTTAAGAAAAAAAGAAAGAAAGAAAGTCCATTTGGGAATTTTTCACATCCTGTGAGAATGAAATGAAAAAAGCACTTCAACTCTGTAGGGAGAAGGCATTCTGCATGGCTGCCCTTGGGTATGGACGCTCCTATCTGTATTGTAACGTCTGGCCATTCACAACATTCATTCACTACACCTTTAATTCAAATAAAGTATTTTCCTCTGTTTTTCACATTTATGCATTCTCCCAAATTCCCATTCCAAACAGTGTATTCCGGTTGATTTTTTTCCAACATTGCCCTGGAGGGCTTGTAGGTAGTGCCAGGAAGGGTCACTCTTTCTCCATTCACTTGCTCCCAGGTCAGAGCTGGGGAAAGGTCACTCAATGATAGGACGCTGGTGTCTCTGGGCACATCCTGGGACCCTCCTGGGGTCCTGCCCAAACCTGCATTTCTCCATCTTTGGAAACATCTGCAAACAACAGGAGGGGGTGGGAGGAAGGGTTGAAAAGGTGGCAGGGATAGGGGTTTATACGTCCATTGTTCCATAAGAAGCAACACATATTCCAGAAAGAACTTGAGCTTCAGACCTAACTCATTAACTCAGCAAGAAATGTAAGAATTTCCGTTTTCTCGCCTCTTAAATGGAGATTGAGGCTGATCTCTAGAGGAGTGTGGCGCCAGCGAAGTGAACTAATCGAGGTCACTACCCAGCGTGGGCCCTGGCACAGGTAGCCCGCAGGAGGGGCTCTGGGCGCCTGCGGGCCTCGCCGTGCGGCGGCGATTCCAGATCCACGAACGGACCTGGCACACGTCCGGGCGTCGTGGGGTCGGACCAACTCCAGAGACCAGAGACGGGGGCGTTTCAGGAACCCCTCCCCGGCCTTTGCTCCCACCATCCCACATCTCCAGCCCGTTCTCGGGTGGGCAGTGCACAGCGCGTGCCCTCATCTCGCGCCTCAAAATTTCTGCAAGAAAAGCTCCAAACCAGAGAAAATTTCAAAAAGGCAAAGAAAAAGCAAAGGCTGACAGATGAGCGGGCGCCTCCCAGAAGCCGCGG
>NW_026000037.1:532696-627758 GCF_001458135.2 Marmota marmota marmota
AGCTGCCGCGGGCTGAGCGGAGCCGGCTGAGCCGAGCCAGGCGCAGACCGAGCCGCCTGGTCCTGTCCGGGGCTGACCTTGCTCCCCAGAACCGCACCCCCTTCCGGAGGGTTTCCCGCTCCTCTTCCGAGGCAACCGGACCTGGGCCTTGACACAGCCGCAGGGCTGGAGTTCCCGGCCTGAGGGAAGTTCCTGCACTTTCAGGGCACACTCTTCCGAAGTTCTCCCGGGTTTGAAAACCCCCAGACCTGCTGATGCTGCCACCATAGTCTTGGGACTGGAGATCCTAAACCGTGGCTCTGGATCACCAGAGACCTGACACAGTGTTTAGAGCCTGGTGCACCTTCAGCACACGCCCAGAGCCTTCTATTCATTTCCTGGGGTGACTTTTCTGTAATTTTCTAATGCAGAGGTCTTTCCTTGGACACCATTTTTTGTTCCTAATTGATGTTCTTAAAGCATTAACACACAACCCACAGAAATGTTAACTATTTCTTCAGGATTGAGGAGAGCCTTGAAACACAAACCTTCCTAAATAGATTGTGATTTAAGACTAAAAAATAGAAAAAAAAGAGTATTATGAAAAAAAATATAATAGAACATTTGAAGAATTTAAAGAATAGAATAAACGAATCTTTCTAAGAAGTTTAAGGGTAGCAATGACTGTTTCAATCTCTTTGACTTGCCACAGATTATACCGGACTTCTGTATGGGGAAATGAATTCATAAATAAAACACAAAGTTTAGGGGAATCTGGAGTTGGATGACCTTGAAACACATAGTAGGTGTTCAGTAAATATTTCTTGAAAGTCATTTCTGAGTCCCAGCTGAGAATTTTAAACTAGTCAGAAATGAGACTGGAATTCACTTTGCTCTTGGTTGGGCCTCAGGAGAGTCTGGGAGAGTCTGCAGCAAGTGGGTTTCCAGGGGTCCTCTGAATCAGGGCTGAAGCCCCACCAGGCCAGATCCACAGGTCCCTGGAACCAGGCCCCATCCAGAGGTTGGGCTGCATCTCCCCAAGGCATGCACACTCCTTCAGACAGCTCAGCCATGACATGGGCCCACAGGCAAAAGCTCTGCCCTGTCTCTCTGGGCACAGAAGTCTCCACTGTCTCCATGGGTAGGAGGAGAGGGGCAGCTGCTTTGCACATGGCACTTCTTAATCATGTGCTGTTTCTGGGGAACAATGTCACCCACTTGAGACTATTCACCTGACTGTGGGCACCTTTACAAATTAGGAAATGGTAAACATAGTAAATGGCAAATATACAGGATTATACAAATTGTTAGATAAGTCTGAAAGCAATAAGAAGAAAAGCTTCATATTTTATGAATCTTAGCCAAAGGTTTATCTTAAAATGGACACAAGCATTCAGAATATTTCATTAAAGCATGCAGTGTTCTTTTTATCTATTAAATAGAATGTTCTGAAGACCTACCAAGTCAAACATGGTCATAAAAAGATTTTCATAATAAGTTCCATTACAACACATAAAAAGAGTATGTGTTTGCCAAATCAAAATGCACAGTGCTGACCGGAAATTTGATTTTGAAGCCCACAAGACACTGGTAGTACCATGAGTCATTTCTTAAAACTTTAAAAGCTTGAGTGACCTTTCAATATTATCTTTGAAAAACGGGAAATTAAAAGTCTGTTTTATATCAAAAGTTTAAATCCAGTCTTTAAAAAATAAATAAAATACAAAAGTCGATATTTAAAGTATGCCCGAGCACCTGACTTGCTTTTTCTAGAAAGCAGTGCATACTCTCCACAACAAAAGGGGCTCCAACACATTTCTCCTATTTCAGGTTTGCTTTGGAGGATTTTTTTTTTTTCATTGATATGCCTGAAGCAGGTTCTAGTTATTAAATTAAAACTGGCTGCTTATACGGGCCTTGTTTTTTCATTTCAGAGAAGATCTGAACTGTAATTCTATATTAATTGATTGTTTCACCACACATATTATTGAATTCTTTGACTGTGCCTCAATTACTAATGACAGTTTCTAAGTGCCACAGTAGAGTAAAAGCTCGATAGGACAGAAAAAGGAAAAGAAAACAGATTTATTTATGTTTATTTTCCTGAGAGTCAGAGGGATGTTGCGGTGAAAATATAAAACTGGGCTTCCGGAGCAGAAAAGAATAAGCTGAATTCGGTATAATTCAAAAAGCAAAAAGAAAGAAAGGTAGGCATGGCAGTGACGCCTGTAATCCCAGCCACTCAGGAGGCTGAGGCAGGAGGATCACAGTTCAAAGCCAGCCTCGGCAACTTAGAAAAGCCCTAAGCAACTCCGCGAGACCTGTCTCAAAATAAAAAATAGAAAGGGCTGGGGATATGCTCAGTGGGCAAGCACCCCTGGGTTTAATCCCTAGGAAAGAGAAGGAAAAAGAGAAATCCTGTGAAACAAAGCCACGGGGGAGTGGCAGGGAGTGGCAGACTGCTACTCTGGCAGGTCCCCTTCTCACACAGAGTCCACAATAGCAATAGCACCAGGGAAAGACAACCCTGGACCAGGGAAGAGGTGGGCGTCGCGCTTTCCTTCATCTCCTTCATCTCCTGAACAGCTCATACCGGCCAAAGGAGGACAGAAAGTCCCTCAACAGGGAAGACCTACAGGTCCCTGAAACCTCAGTGAGTCACCTGACACTCGGAACGTTGAGGGGCTGCTAAATAACCCAGGGCCCTCCCCCCCAAAAGCCAGCGCTGCTCCTGGGGCCCATGCCGACAGGTGACAGGAAGCAGAGCAGCCTGGGACAGCCTGGGAGCAGGACACCGAGGGTCCCTTTCCAGGTGCCACGCCCACAGGGAGCAGCCCAAGTTCTTCTGGTCCACAGCCCACTAAGGTCCAACAAGAAGGAAGAGGGAAGAATCTGTCGGTCAGCGTCGAAAAGGGTTCCCGTGAACCCCGACTTCCCACAGAGGGAGGAGCTGTCCAGACCAGGCCTCCTGGGAAACTGAGGCAGCACAAAGCCCCCCCCCCCCACAGGCGTGAGTTTATTATGGATGGGAAAGGGGGAGAGGGGACACTCTCAGGGAGAGGGTGGGTCCTCTCAGAGGAGAGAGGGACAGTCCACCTCTCCTGCCCTTCAGCTTTATTGGGGTCCCAGGGAACTTTCCAGAGAGTCCTGCCCAGTTCCACCTCTTGACTTTTGACTGACAGCAAGATAACATCAGACTTTCAAGTCCCCATTGCCATGACAACTCTAGGTCACTGGCCCCTGCTGACCAGTTCTAAATGGGACCTGTTCTTACAGATTTTGTGAGTGGGAAAATGATCTTCATGTGCCCGAGTTCTGGGACCTGGTTTGTAAAAGGGTCACAAAAGTCTCCCCATTCAGGGTAGAGTGCATTCCTCTTATCAGCATTATTTCAGGCCTACATTTCCTACATTTCTCCTGAAGGTGACAGGTAGTTTGCTGAGGAGTGTAACATACCCTGTCCACTTAGCCAGGCAGGGCTACAGGTGAGCGGCCTTCAAAAGGGAAAGCACGTGGGGGTCAGCAGTGGGTGAGTTTATGCAATTATTCCCTTAACCTCCTGTTCCCACCACTCCTGTCTGTCCTCTGTCAGATCAAATTGAAAGAATATGCTGCCTTAAAAAAGAAAATGTGTGTGTGTGTGTGTGTGTGTGTCTGAATCTCAGTTTCCAATTAAGCCAGTTTTGATCATAAAGTTCTAAAAAAGAAAGAAAGAAAGAAATCCTTTCAAATCTTTATTTATTTATTTTTTTTTGTAATGGTACCCCAGATTGAGCTCAGGGGTGCTTAACCACTGAGCCACATACCCAGCCCTTTTTATTTTTTATTTTGAGACAAGGTCTTGCTTAGTTGCTTAGTGCCTTGCCATGTTGCTGAGGCTGGCCTTGAACTCACAACCCTCTGGCCTCAGCCTCCCAAGTTGCCAGGATTGCAGGGTGCACCACAAGGCCACCCTTTCAGACCTTCTGATCAGGTTTCAGCTGGGCCAAACAGTTCATATTCATGGCAGTAATTAAACTCCTCTTTTTCTTATAAACCAAGAGATCTATCTGTGACTAAGAACTGAAATCGATAAAGCTTTTATGACTTAACTGTGGATACAAGAAGTGTCCTCAAAACAAAGTTTAAGAAGATGAGGCCCCTCCCAAGATACAAATCCATCTCAAAGACAGGCACAGCCCTCCGGCCCAAGCTGGCAGAGGTCAGCGTGTGCTGCGAGCTGGGTGCAACCCTCTCCTCAGCTGACGGAGGTCTGGAGCCCCACTGGGACCCGCTGACTGCACACAACACACAACCTCCTGGAGCCCGATGGCGGGAGTAAACAAGTGCCCACCAAGACACAGACGGCAGGAGACCCACAGCACCCTCTGCAGACAAGGATCGTGACCCAAGGGTCCCCCGATGCAGCCCAAGGCCAGAGTCCAAGTGGGGGACTCCTGCTAGTCTGAATGTGGGAAGGAAGGGGCAAGAGGCTTTTGGCCACCCACTGGGGCAGGCTCTGTGGGAGCTGGGAGAGCTGACCTGCTCTTTGGTAGGTTTGACCTGAGGAAGCCTGAAGGCCCGGTCCCCAGCCTGTGGCACTGTCCAGGCGTGGGCTCTCTGGGAGCTGGGGCCCAGTGGGAGGAAGGAGGTCCCAGGGTGTGCGGTCAGGAGGGTATTGGACTGGGATGCTGGTCCCCCGCACTTCCTGTCCACGGCGAGGGAGCAGCTCTGCTCACTCTCGCCTTGGAGTTCTGCCTCCCCAGGAGCCTAAAGACAATGGAGCCGAGTGACCATGACCAAAACCTCTGAAACCATGAGCCAAAATAAATCTTTCAAGTTGCTTGAATTGGCGTTTTGTCGCTGTGACAGAAAGCAGACTCACCGGAAGGCCAAGTCCTCTCTCCAGTGTCTGTCAGCCTCCCCAGGGCCAGATCTCCAGGCTCCAGGGCAGGGAGAGAGTCTCCTCGACTCTTAGTGGTCTCCCGAAACTGCAGGGAATGGAGAAGGGCCTTCTCCTCACCGTGGCAAAGCACATGCCCACCACCCTTGCTACTATAGACCAGCTGGCAACAGCCACACATTTATTTAATAGCTTTAATGTGGCCCAGGACAGACCCTTCCTAAGGAAATCAAGACCTCAAGAAACAAGGAAACCTGTGTCCTTGTTACCAGGTTTGATGAAGAAGTGGGGGTAGTTGTCCTAAGCCCGTCACCTGCAAGGCGTATTTTCTAGTCCCTGTTTTACACACAGGAGAATGAATCTTAGAAAGGTCACTGACCTTATTAGCCAATTCCCCACATCTAAGATGTGGCAGAGCTGATCCAAGCTGGGCTGCTGGTCCCAGTGTCCCTGGCTGCCCAGCCTGGCCACTTTCCAGTCCCACTTGCCCAGCAGGCCTGTCCAGGGCAGGCCAGCTTCTTCTTCCTCCTCCCCAACCCCTTGCTTGCCTCCTGCTAAGTCTCTACAACTGGGCTGGAAATTTGGTCAGCCAAGCTCTTTACTTTTGTTAGATAAATAATAAAAACCAATAGAATGTTTCCTGTGGTCAGCTGCTGCACTTTGGTCAAATCAGCTGTGTCTAAAAGAAGCCATGATTTCTCCAAGGATGTCTCCTCTGCAGGGAGGGACCCTGAGACAAGCCCTGCCGTCTCAGAAGGCCTCTCTGGGTCTGGCAGACTCCTGGCCTACTTAGGACTACAGTCTAACTTATGCACAAATCTTTTAATCCACAGAATGGAACTTAAGAAACATCTGTAGTTAACAAAGAAAATCAATCCCAATGTTCTTACATTAGACAGAACTGATCTCCCTTTTCCCCTATTAAAACAAAACCGTGGCTTGGGAGCTGAACTCCTCTGCGGTCAATGGCGCCATCCTGACTGGCCCTCCAAATAAGCAAGATGACACAGCTCACAGTACCGTTCTCTAGAAACCCCAAAACCCTGACTAAAGATTGGCTCAGAGACAAGGACCAACTTTTCCCTTGGAAAACGATATTTCAAATAAGCATTGTAGCTGGGTGCCGATGTCCTGGCCACCGCGCCATAAAAGGGATCCTTGCACACTGATGCGACCAGTTCCCGAGTGAGGCTCGGAAGCCGCCTGCAATTCCAGAGAGGTAAGCTGCCCACTCTCTCTTGTGTGCTGAATTGTGAAAGCACAGCAATTAACATTATTTAAAGACCATTAATTTTAGAATTTCTCTCTGTTGTTTGCAACATTGTAGTAACATATTTTGTAGTTGAATGAAGAATATGATTTTTAACAAGGCCTTTGAGTTCAAGATAATAGTCATGAACATTGGTTTCTAGTGTCTTAAAGTTTTTGTAATTAAGCAAAAGTACATTAATATTACATATTTCCGACACAGGGACAAAAGTGTCTCTTGATGAAACTGGCGTGTGGATTGGGAGCTCTCCTAACTTATGAAGTGTAGCAGGTAGATCTGCGGCTGCGATAAGAGACGGCCTGCGACGCGGGAGCCAATGGCACTGTCCCAGCAGCACTCCCCACCATTCCTTAGAAGTTAACACAAGGAGAAGCAAAGCGGAAGACCTCAGGCTGAA
The DNA here is from genome assembly GCF_001458135.2 of Marmota marmota marmota. Taxonomy (NCBI): domain Eukaryota; kingdom Metazoa; phylum Chordata; class Mammalia; order Rodentia; family Sciuridae; genus Marmota; species Marmota marmota. Next base: position 539,225 of record NW_026000037.1, read on the forward strand.
GGAGGGTGGACGGGTGTCAGCCTGGAGTGACCCACGGACACCACACACAGCAAGAGCAGCAGGCTTCCTGCCACGGGGTCCCACGTTCCCTCCGCGGCACGTCTAGACAGCTCCTGGGCCACGGGGGATTCCGTCCTTACAGAACTCTATTAAAGTGCTGCACAGCTACAGAGAAGAAATGGGCATCGCACTGATCCCTGAGTCCCCAGTCCCGGAATTGCTGTAGAATTTTACTACGAAGAGCCTCAGACCAGAAAGAAGCAAAATCACTTTCTAAAACGGCACAACGGCCATTCCAGACCTGTGCTGAGTGGGGAGGAGGCGTGGACACCCCACGGACTGGGGAGCGGAGCCCGCGAGGCCAGCGCCAGAATGTGAGCAGTATTAACACGGACCTTGGGAAAGAGCAAGGCCGTCCGTGACTCCACTGCATCTTCTACACAGCTCTCGAGCCCCACAGCCAGGTCCGACGGCCACCCTGCCCAGCTCGCAGAGTCCTCAGAGCCAGGTCAAATTCAGTACCTTGGATGAGGGCTAAGTTTCTTCACCAAGGCATGGGGAAGGGAGTCCACTACCTTGATGTAGCACACGACAGCCCCCGACCACCTGCCAGGGTGACACCTACACAGTTCTGGCTCTGCAGAGGTGGCCAGGCTCCTCAAGATGGCCAGCGAGGACTTGTAATAAATAAAAAAGTGATACATCTTGTGCAGTCCATGCTATGGCCCAACCTCAGGCATGGTGAGTTGGGGGCAGTGGGTGACGTCCTTCTTAGCAACAGGCCCCAGTGGCCTTTCTGTCACCAGAGCATTGATTTTCCTAGTAGGAAGGGGACATGGAGCTGGAGCAGCCAGATGGAGACAGCCCTCCAGTCTGCACAGCCAGGCACATGTCACTCGGGAGACCCTTTGCTGGCAGCAGTGGGTGACACAGCACTAACGGGTCACACAAGCCACAAGCCAAGACTGACCTATGACAGCAAGGTTGGTAAGACAGCCGACCCTGGAAGACAACCAAGGAGCACGGTGAGTCTGACAGACACAGGGAAAGATCACAGGGCCAGAATTAAGTTCTGGAACCAACATAAACAGGAGGTAGAGAACCGTGCACAGCAAAGCACAATCTACAGGGACAGTCGGCATGTTCACCCCTTGGGAAGGGTCAGCAAGATCACCCTAAGCCAACCTAAAATCAGACATCAACACTGTCCCCCCTTCCCAGGTCATCCAGGAGCCCAGGTGCACCTCTCCTCGTAGGGAAGAGGGAAACTGCAGACCCAGACACACCAGGAGACCCCGGCAACCCTCAGGTCGCGAACGCAGTGTGGAGAAGTCCAGGGTTCACACAGGTGCAGGAGCCCGTGTGGTACACCCCTTGCCCTCCAGGACCCAAGCAGCCATGGCTCAGCGTCACCTGCAGACATCCATCAGTTGACCCATGTCTGGAGAGTGTCCTGCCTGGAGCTCGTCACCACAGCCCATTTCCAGTCTGGAGAGCACTATCATTGCCCTGGGCTCACACAGGTGACCCTAGTTACTCAGAGCCTTACGCATCAGGAAGTCCGGGACCCCAGCTTCCACACCTACACAGTGCCCAGTCTCCCAAGGAACAGACTGACTCGCACAAAGTAAAAGTAGCCCACCATCCTGTGTTTGCCTGTGCCCAGCCTGGTGGCAGCCAGGAACCCACCCTGCCCTGGCTGCGAGCACACCATATGGCCAGCTGGATCACAGCTCTGCACACACGTGAGCCTGAAGCTGGCCAGGCAGCAGCCGTACTGTACCGGAGCACAAGTGGCCAGTCTAACAGAGCCCTGGGCCTGCACCCCACCTGACAGCAGGCCGGAGGTGCCCACTGAACAGCTGCCTGGGCTGCAACACCACATACTCCTTAGCATGGCTCTAAGCCTGCCTAAACCCCTAGCAAGCCCACTACATAGCTGGCTGGACTGTGGCACCCGTGAACACCCAAGTCCAGCCTGACAGCTGGACAGACCGTAGCCCCATCCACCAGGGAGCCCATTACACAACTGCCAGTCCCCAGGGTCTGTGGACGCCTTGCCCAGCACAACAGCTAGCCAGGTGGCAGCCCAACCCCCTGCAAAACCATCCTGTGCCACTATAGTTACAAATGCCTACAGCCTGGGCCATGGATCCAGGTACAGATATCACTGAGAAGGATCAAGCGGACTAGAATGAGCAAAAACCACACTGCCGAGTCAACCTAGAATCAAAGTGGACACACCACACCCAGTCAGTGCGCTGGCTCCAGGAAACAGAAAACACAGTTGGAAAGGTGACCCTTGCATGATATGCACACGTTAGTGTGGGGACACAGGACATGAGAAGGGAAGAGGACCTGGCCCCCAGGAGAACACAGTGAGTCTCCAGCAACAAAACCAAAGAAAGGAAGTCTGTGGGATTCCAGGAAGAGGAAGCACACCAGGTACAGGAGAGGACAGACAGACAGCTTAGTGAACCAGGTACAGGAGAGGACAGACAGACAGCTCTGTGCATCAGGTACAGGAGAGGACAGACAGCTTAGTGAACCAGGTACAGAAGAGGACAGACAGACAGCTCAGTGAACCAGGTACAGGAGAGGACAGACAGACAGCTCAGTGAATCAGGTACAGGAGAGGACAGACAGACAGCTCTGTGAATCAGGTACAGGAGAGGACAGACAGACAGCTTAGTGAACACAAGAAAGAGTTCATCATCTGAGTGAGAGAGACAAGGAAAGAACCAAACAGAGATCTTGCAACTGAGGACTCCAGTGAATGGAGAAAAAAAAAAATCTGAGCCACAACAACAAGATCAAGCAACAGAAAGAATTTTTGAACCTTAAGGTAGATCTTGGGATTAACAAAGTCGGGGGCAGGGAGAAAATGAGTAGAGAAGGGTTAGGAGACCTATGAGATATTTTCTTTATTGGAGGGAGAAGACATGAAGAAAGGCAAAGAAATTATATTACATGAAATAATAGCTGAGGACTTCCTAGGTCTTGGGAGAGATGTGGACATCAAATCTGCGAAGTGAAAGAACTCCAGCGAGACTGAAACCAAAGAGGTGCTCTCCAAGACAGCCTGACACCACGCTGTCAGCAGCCAAGGACGGGGTGGACTGCAGGAGAGAAGTGTCAAGTCACCTGTAAGGGAACCACCACTCTCCAATGGCAGGCTCCTCTGCGGAGACCTGTAGAGGAGCAGAGAGTCGAATGACATGTTCAGAGAGTTGGAAGCAAATAAGCAAAAAACCCAGAACTCCATCCAGGATTCCCATACCCAGCACAGCTACCCTTCAGAAATAAACCTCGTTTTTCTCAGACAAGGGAAAGCTGAAGGAATTCATCCCCACCAGACTGGCTTTATAACAAGCACTAAAGAAGTCCTCCGTCTAAGGATGGAGGATGTGCACCACCATAAGGAACATGTGAAGTTGCAAACACACTGGGTGACGCACAACTGAAGAGACGAAGCCGAACCTGGTCAATACGGACAACCACTAAGCCACAAAGAGAAACAATGAGAGGGAGAAATAAACAAGAGAGCACGAGGCAACCCAAACTAGCTCACAAAATGGCGGGCATACTTGGTCACCTGTCCATAACGACGAATATAAGCAGATTCCATTCCTCAATTTAAAGGTACAGATGGGTAAAAATGGATAAAAGAGTAAGTCCCAGCTGTATGCTACCTGCAACAAACTCGTTCCACGGGTAAAGACACGCTGGACTGCGAGAGGGGTGGGAAAACCTCCCCTGTAAACAGACGCCAAAGCAGGCAGGCGGCTCTCCACATCACATAGGCAGACTTCAGCTCAGAACTGTAGGGAGACACAGGCCACCAAGTCACGATGAAGGCTTCAATTCAGGAGAGGACAGAACCCGCAAACACTGCACTGCACACTGCACAACCTGATGTGCACACCAGCCCTTGTGATCAGACCTGAAGGCGGAGAGTCCAGTGCAGGACAGCTGGGGACTTCAGCACCCACTCTCATTAGCAGCATGTCACCCACAGAGAAAATCAACAACGACAACAATGAGTCAGGGTTCGAACGGGCCTGGCAGATGGGCCAGCAGCGCTGGGTATACATTCTTCTCATCTCCCCTGACAAGGACAGGTCATGTGTTATGCCACAAAGCAAGCCTGGCAAATCTTTCAAAACCAAAACCATGTCGTGCATCTCCTCTGAGTACAGTGGAATAAATAGAAATCAACAGGAGAAACTAGAAATTGTGCAAATACATGGAAATTAAACATGCTCCTGAAGGACCAATGGGTCAGTGAAGAGATTTAAAGATAAATTAAAAAATACCCGGAAACAAATGGAAACATGACTAGCAAAACAGTACCAGAGGGAGCTCACAGAACAAGCGTCTACCCTGGGAGGGAAGGAAGGAACCCCATGTTCAATGAATCTGAATCAGCATTGAAATGTCTCCAAGGAAAGTTAAGCCAGACGGAACAGCTTCTCTGTCAAATTTTACCAAGTTCATAAAGAAGAACCAAAGCCAGATCTTCTCAAACCATTCCAATAAATGGAAAGGGAACAAATTCTTCCAAACTCATGCCATGAGACCAGTATTGCCTTCATTCCAAAATCAGACAAGGACACAACAACACAAACACAAAGAAAATTACAGATTCAGCTATCTGATGAGCAGGATGCAAACATTCTCCACAGGTCACCAGCAAGCTGAATCCCAACAGCACACCCAAAAGAGGAAGACCCAATCATCAAGTGGGATTTGGTCCAGAGACAATTCAACACACACAGACCAAAACATCAGGATACCACATCTGCAGAATGAAGGAAAATACCCTCTGATCATCTTAGTGGGTGCATAAAAACCATCAATGAAACTCAATAGTTCCCCATGGTAAAATTTTTCATCAAATTAAATACAGAAGAAACACAAGTCAACACAAGCCACACAGGACAGACCCACAGCCAACCTTACATTGGGCGGGAGAAGGTGGAAACCCTTAAAATGTGGAACAAGAGAGAACAGCCACTCTCCCCTCACACCCAGCCCAGCCCTGGGAGCCCTGGCCAGAGCTAGGAGAGAGAGAGAGAGAGAGAGAGATATGAAGGGTGTTCAGGAAAGGAGGAGACCTGCAGGCAGAGACCTGCTCTGCACAGAGAAGAACCTGAAGACACCATCAAAGCTTTAGAGTCCTTAGCTAAACTCAGTGAAGTCAAGATCAACAACATGTCAATACACTGATCACAAACTAACAAAACAAACCAGGAAATCCATCCCATTTGTAGCAGCTACAAAAAATAAAACACCAAGGAACAGACTTAGCCAAGGAGATGAAAGAACTCCACAGTGAAAACCACAGCACTGAGACACTCCATATCGTGGGTTGGAAGAACATCATTGAAGTGTCCAGAGGGATCTGCAGGTTCACTGCGATCTCTACCCAGACACCGGTGACTTTCTCCACAGAACACCAAAGCATTCCCGAGCAAACAGGACAAAGCAGAGGAGGCCTCAGTCCACCTGACTTCACAATACATGACGGGGAAAAAGTGATCAGAGCGGCCCTGAGTGGCTCAAAGCAGACGCAGAGCAGCAGTACAGAAGCAGGCCTCCAAGTCAGCCCGCACATCCACACCGGCTGGGCCCCGAGCGTGCCGGGGAGCCCACTGAAGAGAGGGGTCTTCAGTCACCGGGCCCACGAACCACGCATTCACCCGCAGAAGGGTGGGGAGACCCTCGCCTCTCACCCACCAGCAGTCACGGATTAAAGATAAGGGTTAGGACCACGGATCTAGATTTGGAATGATGAAAGGAGGAGAAAGCACAGGAGAACACCCGTGACATCAGACCGAGCAAGGACCTACATTACAGGCAGTGAAACCAAAGAGAAAAATGAGGCTGCACCAAACTAAATGCTTTTTGCACAGCAAAGGAAACAAGAAGGAAGAGACGACCTGCAGAATGGGAGAGAGTATACATGCAAAGTGCACCTTGGGGGAGGGTTAACGTGCAGAATGTGTTAGGGATTCCAGCAACACCAACCAACAAACAAACAAACAAAAACCCTGATTTTTAAAAGGGCAACAGACCTAAATGGACACTTCTCAGCACACACACACCAGTGATCACAGGTCCATGACTAAGTGCTCAGCATGGGAACTCACCAGAGAAATGTAACTCCAGCTGCAGCGAGATATCCGCTCGCCCCAGTCTGAACGGATGCCACCAGAGGGCCAAAACCAAAATGCCGGCCAGGACGTGGAGAAGGCCACTCTCCTGCAGTCAGCATGGGAAACGGTGGGGTTTCCTGGAATACACTGGAAGTAGAACTACCCTGTGGTCCAGGGCCCCACTACTGGGTGTACCTGCATGGACATGAGCTCACCCACCGAGGACATGCCTACACATGAAGCTCCACCACAGCAGGACTCACCACAGGTAGGCATCAGCCTGGACATCCACCCATGAATGGGCAGATAAAGAAAATGCCGCCTGTGTACACGCAGTGGAAGAGCACTCATCCATAAAATCCTGTGTCCGCAACGCGGGCAAGCCCAAGGACAGTGGGTAAGTGAGATAGGGCACAGGGGTGTGAGCACCACACACTCTCACTACTGGTGTGAGCCAGTGGAAGGTCCTCCAGAGCCTGGGGCACGAGGCGGTGGGGTTATGGAGAGCGGACAGTAGGTGGGCTCCGGGTGCCATGGACAGAAGGAACCATTTCCACTGCTCCACAGCACAGGGGGGGCCTTTCCTGGCCCCTGGTGACTCCATATTTCCATGCAGTCAGTAGGAGTTTGAGGTGATGGATACATCTGATCATTACATGCTGTAAAATTCTGCGCTGAAATATCACACTTCGTCCCCTAAACACACACAGTTATTATGTGTTAATTAAAAAATAAGAGAGGGAAAAGACATGAGACATAATATACAATACCCTTCCAGAAATCTCTGTGAAGTGCACTCCCATCGCCGGCGTCGGATGCACTCAGCTCAGCGACCCCAGAGGTTGAAAGGACAAGATTCTGACTTGTGCCTCTCAGCTAGCCTTGGAAGAAAACTGGGTTTCGTGTTGAAAAAGCCCATTAAGTATCTACACTAGAAGTGAACATCCCCGGCCTGGGTTTTATCACCAGAAGGCTGGTGGCTGGAGGGGGTGTGCCACAGGAGACGACCCTGGAGGATTCCCCACTTCACAAGCCTCCATGTTGCCGAAGCCCATGACATTCAACACCAAAAGACAGAGGCATTTTAGATCTCTGTGGCAATTTCTGCCAAATGAGGTTCAGCAGGGGAAACGTGGAGCTGTGTAATTCTCCTGCTTTATATATTTTTCCATGGGAAATGGACATCGAGATTTGAAAAGTAACACCTTGCAGCAAAACATTATTTTTCTTCTTTTCCCAGTGTGCCTAAGTGGCATCAAGTTCAAACACTTTTCTAAAAATATTTTTCAGTTGTTGAGGGACCTTTACTTTGTTCATTTACTTACATTGTTGCTGAGAATCAAACCCAGTGCCTCACACATGCTAGGCAAGTGCTCCACCACTGAGCCCAGCCCCAGCCCTCAAACAGCTTTTACAGACAGTCCCTGCCCATGTGAAGTCCAATTTCTCAATAAAACACAAGTCAGGAAAAGTCAATGTCTTTGCAAATGTGATTGTGCATTTTGCCCTCAGAGAGTCTGACTGAGCTCCCACTACTTCAGTGGGAGTGGAAAGCACCGACCTAAGGCAGAGGAGAGTCGGGCGCCTGGTGGGGCGAAGCATTTCTCATGCACGTGCTGATACAGAGGCTGGAGAAATCTCAAAGGCAGATGGACAAATCTTATAATATGGCACAATTCAGTTAAAAGGAAGCTGTGAGTTGAGCCAGTGCTGAAGATTTAACTGACTTGAAGAACATACGTAATGAGTTCACTCGCAGTACTGATTTGTACCGACATCGCTTTTCATAAAGCATGGAGGTTGCTGGGACTCCTGTGACCAGTGGTCCCCAGCCTGAGCTGCTCCTGGCACTTCTGGCACGTCCTGCAGAGGAGCCTCACTGTCCCACGGGGGCCCCCAGCTGCCACCATAAACCCTAACACCGACTCGAGGAAGGACAGACACAAGCTGTCATCTGACCTATGACCTTTCCAAGTATACTTGACTTCACAACACGTTACCCCGGTCTCTCTGAAGCAAACCAAATACACAGCCCAGCAGGAAGAAGAAGAAACCATGCTGGTATAATGTTGTGATAAACAATAATAGCAAAACAAGAGCATTTACACAGTTAGGGGTATAAGATCTAAAAGACCTTCTCACATGCCAGCCCGGACGTCTCACTCCAGAGGTGCTGGCTTGGCGAAGGGAGGCCGAGCCTGTGTGGAGCGGGAGAAGGGCAGGAGACGCACCAGAGGCTTGAAAGCTTGGGAGCTTGATTGATGGACCAGTTCCAGAAGCTGTTGAAGAAAATGTCTAGATGTGTACGCTAAAACTCTGAGGATGCTCAGAGAGGTAGAAAGAGGGAAACAGATGGAAGGAAAGAATAATCAGGAGAAAAATTAAGAAGAAAAAGTCAAAACATGGGAGTAATTGCAATCAATATCAATGGTTTTAAAGTAACCGTCAGGGACAGAAGGAACCCATGTGCCCCTTAAAAGGTGAATGGATGAGCAAAACCCAGTAGGTACATCCTCAGAAGGAAGGCCACCCTGCCACGGGCCACAGTGTGGGTGCAATTTCAGGACACGGTGCCCAGTGGACCCAGCCGGTCATGATGTGGACTGCCAGAGTGCTCTTCAGTGGGGAGAGGTCCAGTGTGGCTCTCAAAAGCAGAATGTCCAGGGGACCAGGGACCCGGGGAGTGACGGGGTGGGCAGAGAGCTGTATTCTGGGAGGAGAGAAGTCCCGGAAGTCGGCTGCCCAGCATGGCGAGCACCCTCAGCACCAGTGCACCTCACACCTTCAGTGGCTGAGGAACAAGTGTTCGTGATGTTGTATTTATGGCAACTAAAAATTCAACAGTTGTTTAAAATCCTTGATAAAAACAGAGTCACTGATGGCTTAGAAAGCAAGGGCAAAGCAGGCCTGCTGCAGCAAGCTTCAACAGTCTTGGGGGGGCAAGAAGCCTTGTTAACCCTGAGCAGAAACCCGGGCTCCAGTCCCACAGACAGCACACCCTGAACTACAGGGATTCCGACCATGGAAACGCACAGGGAAGCAGACACCCGGGAAGTAACAGGCACCCTGTTTCCCACCCTTAGAATGCCCTGCAGTCTCTCCTAGGGACTAGTAAAATAACTAAATACCTGTGCCATGTCTAGCTGGTGTGGCAGTGTCCTGCTGAGAAGCCCCTGCGCTAGAGCCTCGCCAGCCTCCACCTTAATCTTAGGCACATAGCTCCCGGGAGTAAAGGAACTTGCTTGCTTGATAACTACAGTGTCTCACCAAGCTCCCGTGCTCCTGGAGCTGCCTGCCTAACAGTAACTTCAGACAATGGCCCTTCTTGAGAGCTGCACAAAGCTCCAACATTGCATATTGTAACTGTGAAATGTCACTGCAGAACAAGCAACCTTCCTGATACTCCAAACAGTGACGTGGTGGTTATGGTACTAATGACCTAATGTAACGTACTGGTATGAATAAACGTGGCCGCTTGGACGGGAGCCAGCTGCCACCTTCCCTGCCTCTGCACCTTGTCTCTGTAACTCCCCTTATCATTTTTTTACACTCAACAGGGCAGTGACACGAACATCAGCGGTGACCAGGTATTCAGAGGACGTTGACAAGAAGGGAAGTACATGAGCCACCTGGGGGAGCAGAGCACGGGGCAGGTAGCTGGAAAGGCGTGCGGCCGTGACTTCTGAAAGACATTTAAAATGAATGAATCACATCCAGCAATCAGGAAGCAAATGTCACAGGGGCGGAAAAATTATCCCAAAGAAATCAGAAGGAAGAACACAATGATGCTAAAACAAGTAATAAAACAGAAAACAATGAAAATGAGTGGGATGGGTGGAAACCAAAGGGGGTGTGAAAAACGGATGAGAGACAAACTTGGAGAACAGAGCCACCGCAGAGTGTCAAGAGGAGATGCGATTCAGGAGCCGTGGAGTTGTGAGAGCCTCCTCAGGACCCGCGTGATCTTGGACCACCAAATATGGGCATCTCACCTACGGGCATTGAATAATTTTTCCATGAAATACAAATGGGGTTTTCTACTACTTCCTGGCCCAGGAATTAGTAAAAAAAACAATAAAATTAGTTCAACAGGTAACAATTTTCCTAGGCAAAGTCTCCAGACTCAAGAAAGATTGAGATCAGCAAGTAGAAAATCCCCCTTTTATGTCAACAAATCCAGAATTTAGAACAAGCATTTATTCTAAACTACTAGTCCCATGGCCTTCCAAGTCCTGATAGCAAAAATGGACACTAACACTGTGGGGAAAATCATTATTCAATTCACTTTTGAACTTGGATAAGAAACTCCTAAATAATACATTAATACGTTAGTGAAGAGAATCCAACAATGGCTGTGTCGGATTTAAAATAGGCTGCGAGAATGATTCCATATTAGAAAATCCACCATTTTAATTCCCTATATTAACAAATTAACAAAAACTATTTTATCTAAATAGATGTCTCCATTCTTCAAATAATGAAAAATACCCATTAGACTTAATTTATATATAAATACACACACAGAGAGAGAATTGGAAAGAAAGGTCCTGAATCTGAAAATGGACATAGCCAGAGTCCGGAGCAACGCCGTGCTTGGGAATGCTGTGGGGCGCCACCAGCTGGAGCTCGCTGGGCTGCCTGATTAGGATCTGGCACCTCCTTCTCTCAGTGGTGTTGGGGTGAAGGCAAGGATGTGGGTGCATCCTACACCCTCTCCTCTTGCTCTGTTGAGCCGACATTTCCTCTGCCAGCTTAAATGTCCCCCTAGCCTCTTCCCACGCATGAGAGATGCCGAGGGGCAGAGAGGCCCCTCACCCTGTGTGCCGTGGCTCTATGGTGCTTCTGTTACCTGGAAGCTGCCATCACATGGGCTGCCCTGGTGTCCACATGGGGCTCCCCTGCCCAAGGCACAAAGGGTCACGGCTTGGTCTCCCTCTCCCAAGTAAAGTCGTAGGAAGCACTGGAATCTCCCAGGACTCAAGGCTCACAGGCAAGAGGGTGCTGGTGCCCAGTTTGCAGATCAAACCTCTGCACGCAGGTCTAACGCACCAAGCCCAGCCAGGAGGAGGCTCTCCCTCCTCGGGCCTCAGCAAATCCTGGCTTTGTCTCTGGCTTTGCACCCTCTATATCCTCAGTAGACACACCTCATTCACTCTCTCAACCTTTCTGGCTGGGGACAAGACTGGGCTTCTAACACACTCCCCAGCAAGGGCCGTCTCCTCCCACACCCTCTCCCTTGGTAAAGGTGACAAGGCATCAAGTAGTTTCTCTTCACTGGCACCTGGGGTCACACCAGGAAGCGCCCGCCAAGCACCAGGGCTCTGTTGGAACCTGACTTTGATCTCTGTAGGGATCTGTCTCATCTGCTGGGCCTCCACCGCTGAGTTCCCTGGAGGAACCAAGGATTTCAATCAGTACTTCACACCATCATATAACATCACAATGCAGGAAAATCATGACTTTCAAATTACTAAGGGAAAATACAGAAGACTGTATTGTGACCTTGGGACAGAGAAATCCTTAGAGAATAAAAAATTCAAAAAACGTAGAATCTTGAAATAGGAGAACATATGAACGTCAAAAATTCTGAACAGCTCATCATTAAGATGTTAAAAGACAACTTATGGACCAAGAAAAGCATTTGCAATATATAACAAATAGCAATCCGTAAGATGATGAAAATCCGAAGGGGAAAATGGACCAAAATAAAATGAAATTGATAGAAGTAAAAATATAAATAGCTGTTGAAAAGACGGTTCTCGTCCCCAGCAGCCAGGAGAGACCAGCTGAGGACCGAGATGGCACTTGTAACCCCACCAGCAGATAGAGAAGCCCAGCACAGCCCCGAGAGCGTCACAGCTGGGGGGCTGGTGCTCACGCGCCAAATAAGCAGACCTGATGGGCTCCTTGGGCGGGAAGCGCCCGCTCTCCCACGGCAGCTCTGCAGGCGTCCCACCCCACCGTAGCGCCCACGCTACCCTCAAGACCACCCTCCCAGGGTTCACTGCGCTGCGATGTCAGGCTGCCCCACAGGAGCAGAAGGCCAGCACACGAGGTCTTCACCAGCACGAGGAGACTGAATGCGCCAGATGTCCCTGTCTCAAGCACACACTATGGCACAGGCACCTGCAGAGCTGTGTGCACAGCGGGTACTTACGTGAAGACCGACTCACAAACCCTGCGAGGCACTGTCAGGGGCAGAGACGTGAGTGAAACACCCACAGGGTCTGAATCTTCTCAAAGCAGACTGAAAAGGGTCTAAAAAGGGCTAAACTCACATTAAATGTGTAAATCTGTTTGTTTAGTGAAAGAAATATGATCAGCACCAGAGGGGTTGTTAAAGGTTGTTAAAGATTTAAACATAATGTTTCAGTTTTTTTACCAGAAGAATTTTTTCCCCAAATTTTCTGTACAATTGAAATAATAAAATAAAGGGAAAAAGTGAAGAAAAATATAAATATACAAAGGAAAGTAAAAAAATGGAAAATACAACCCTCATTCTATGAAAAAGTATTGAATGTCTTTGAACGTTGGCTTGCTCTTTTATTAAATAGGGATACTGCTCTGTGTGTGTGTGTGTGTGTGTGTGTGTGTGTGTGTGTGTGTAAGTGTGCACTACACAGAGAACACCCTGTTCCTCACAGCAGGTGCTCAGACGTGCAGGGTCTCTCAGGCCTGAAGCTGTGCACATGCTGGCGTTTGAAGCCTCTCTGTGCCGTGCACCTAACGTGCTGTTCACAGTTCAGTCTGTCTGAGACACGCCTGACCGAGAGCTTCCAGGGTCCCGTACCTGAGTTCAAACATGATTCCTTGACCTGTGAACGGCCTTGGCTTTCCTTGAAAATTCATCTGACGTCTGAAAATACTAGTCAAAGGAACTGAAATAGTATTCACTAATTACTTTAGGAAACTGGAGAAAAGAACCCAAGTTCTTTGGGAGAAAAAAAAAACAAACCTTTTGCTCTTTGACAAATATTTCCAGGCACAGTAAAATTAAATATCCCATTATAAAAAGATAAAGTACCCCCAAAAGGGTCATTGCTTTCTGAATAATCCGGTGGACAGTCCCAGTCTGAGCACCAAACCGTAACTCACCAGAGGGCTGTCGGCTTGGTACCTGCCAGAGGGAGCTTCACGGAGGACAGAAGGACCGCGCACTGAGCTCGTCCAATCAAACAGATTAAATTCTAGCTCAGAATTCAGGCCAGCGCTGTGCATTACTGTTTTATTACAGAATAAACATAAATTTACCAGCACAGTGAAGTTTGCAGCTGGTGAAAGTCCACGGTTTTCCCAATGGAAACGTTTATTTATTTAACTCTGCTTATAAAGTTTAAAAAGCTTCTAATGCATCTGAGGCAAAAAATGAAGAAAGAAAACATCTGTAACTTGGAGATAAACATTGGGAACACGATTGATTCTCAGTTATTTGTGAACTATTTTAATTTGAATTAGATGGAAGAATTTGAGCTGCATATTATTTCCACAGAGTAATAAAATATATATTATAAAAACAAAGTACCAGTGTGCAAGTTGCAAAGGAGATAATAAATCTAGAAAAAAGTATGTTATTAAACTGTACTAATACAGTTTCATATGCAACTACTATTGATGCAAGATGAAGGTTTTGGCTTAAGTTGACCCATTTATTTGTTTGAAAAAAAAATTGTCTTAGTCTATTCTGACTACAAAGACAAAATATCTTAAACTGGGCAGTTTGTAAACAACAGAGGTTTCTCACAGTTCTAGAAAGCAGAAGTCTAAAACCAATATGCAGCACCTCTGGTGTCTGCAAGGGCCTGCCTCTGGTTCTTGTGAATGCCACCTACCGGGTCCTCACCTGGGGAAGGCAGACACTCGCTCTCAGGGCTCTTGTAGGAGGACACTAATCTCATTCAGGAGCTCTTGTGACCTAGTCACCTCCCCAAGGCCCACTGCTCAATGCCACCACCCTGAAGGTTAGGACTTCAACACATGAATTTTGGGGATACAACATTCAAATCACAGCAAAAGTAAAGATTATAATTCCCAAGGCCATAAAGAGAATAACAAAGTGGAGGAAGTGGAGGGGGGTCATGGGGGAAGGGAAGATGGTGGAATGAGATGGATGTCACTACCCTAGGTACATGTGTGACTGCACATATGATGTGACGTTACATTGTGTACAACTATAGAAATGAAAAGTTGTGCGGCAATTGTGTACAATGAATCAAAATGCATTCTGCTGTCATATATACCTAATTTGAATAAATAAATAAATTAATTAAAAATAACAAAGATAGTAATATAAAAAAAACGAGAATAAGTAGGTATTTGTAAAAATCTAATAAATTTCGGATGGGAAGAAAGAGTCAGGACAGGCATTATTTTTGAAGTGTTATTGCTTTAACTTGAATTTTGTTTGTCCTCGATTCAAAAAATAGCTATTTTCCTCACATAGCAACGTGAGATACCTGATAGTCATTGACACTTTGCCTGGTGACAACCTATATATAATTGAAACAGTAAGTCACCATCTTTCTGCAGTAATTGATGCATGATCTAAGAGGCTTTAAGAACAACATCCTAAAAATAAAAATTTTATGTTGACCTTGCAAGGATTCTTAATGGATGTGTAATAAAAATGGTTATTAGTGAGTCCTTGCACAGTATAAAACTTCTTTTAATATTTTTCCTTTTAGGAATCTTAAAGGATAAATAGAGTAATATCCTTCAAAAATCACCTCTACCTCTTGGGAATGATGGAAATTCTTTCTCATGGTTTTCCCAGTATTCTGCCCAGAAAAGCTTGAGGTCAGCTAGAATAGGCTGATGCTTTTCAAACAACAGGGCATTATTTGGGGGCTTAACTTGGAGGTCACTCCCATGCATGCCCAAACACACACACATTCACTCTAACACCCTTGAGGAATCAAAAATACAGGAAGATGATAGGGCTTACCAGATGCTGTTGTCAGATCTGAATGTCCACTGGAAGGACTTCTGCTAGGGAGACCCGTGGCCACCTGGACCCAAGTTGAAGCAGGTTCCCTCTCCAGCTCAGCCCTGTTCCCTAGCAATCCCCCCTCCCTGTCCAAACATGCCGTGTCCAGGCCTCCACCAGGCACTCCACTGTCCTGTCCAGGGGAGATGTCCTTCTTTCTCCACTCTGCCCATGGGTTTTGCTTGTTTTTCTAATCCCAAAATCAAGACAAAACACACACACACACACACACACACACACACACACACCCTGATTTCTCTTTAAGCCTTCTTTGATCATCCCACAGAGTGACCTTGGCCAGATCTGAATGTCGTCTCTCCCTCCATTCTGTTTATCATCTCCCTGGACTTGGTAATAGGTACTGTCCCTCTCATTTTTGGCAAGTAACCAAGCGAAGAGACCAGGAAACGTGAGCCTGCCTTGTTCAAACACCTTGTTATCTCTGCTACAGGGATCCCTCTGCAACTCAGAGGAAGAGAACTGAGCCAGGACATCTCTACGAGCCCTTCAGGTCCTCAACGTTCATAACATGTTGCTGGAATCAGTAAGTTCTTCTTTCCTAATTCTGTATTTTCACTCCTTGTGTTAGTTGTCAGGGCTGTGCTGATGGAGCACCAGGAACGGGGCCTGGGTGAGGACAGCAGAGGTCTCAGGGATCTGGAACCGGGGTTTTCACATGGCCTCTTAGGAAGACAACGGTCCTCTCAGGACAGAGGCCCACACCACTCCAGATGGACTTTATCATAAATAATGACCTTTGACAACCTGGCTTTCAACTAAGGTCCAAGGCACCAGAGGCCGGACGTTCAGTATAGGGATTTTGGAGAGACACAATTCAACTCATAGCATCCACCCTCCAAAGGAAAGGCTAGACTCCGATGTCCAGTAAGACTGACCGATGCCTGCTGGCCAGCCCTCCCCAGGTTGCGGTGCAGGCCTAACGCTGTAGGAGGAGCCTGGCGCTGAGATGGGATTCCTGGCCTTCCACTCTGCCACAACCTTAGATGATGATGCAATTTGAATTTCAGTTGGTTCTTCATTCTGTCTAGTTTCTGTGGTCATCCCAGCGCCTTCGTGCCTAAGTACCCCAGCTTGTCCAGGAACAGGAGTCAGAATCCAAGGCAGCTCTGATGAGTGGTGGCATGTGGAGGGCCTTCTGCATGCCCAGACGCATGTGCATGTGCATGCGTGCGCGCGCGCGCACACACACACACACACACGACTGGATGTACACCCCAGGCAGGCATGGCCAAGTGCCCTAGGGACACATGTAAAGACAGCATTCTAAAAATAAAAATCTAAAAATGGGTCCTGTGAGAGGTAGGGCTTATTATGGTCCCGTTTTCCATTGTGGAAATGGGAGCTCAGAATCGCACAGCTGGAGTGGGGAAGAGTCCACCTTCACATCCACACCCAGCCACACTGAGAGGTAGATGGAAGGGCTTGTCTAGTTTGTAGACTTCAATTTTCTCCTTCCCATGTCTTCCATCACTAAGTATAATTGACACTGGCCATAATCACCTGCCCCAGAGAATGTAGAGAGCAATATAATAACAAAGATTTTAAAGCACATGGAAGACCATTTCAGACCCGGCCAACAATTAGGGCTATTCACATCACAAAAATACACCAACTCTTTCAAGCCATGATAATTTGACCAGTAATTTGGGTCCAGATATTAAGCTCTTGTCTAATAATACTTAACTAAAAAGATCCCTTTGAAAAATGGTCTTGTCTGAAAAGCAAGTGTCAAGTTATATCACATTTCTTTCTCCAGTTTTCTTGCCCCACCTTTAATCTCCTGGAATTTGTAAAATGCGATATCTTTGTGGAGCTAATCTGGTGATGAAGATTTGAGGATGGATTTAAACCAAATATGAAGTACATTTCTTGAGTAATAAATGTAACATTGATAGATTTTTAATAAACGGGTTGTTAGAAGACTGACTCCTGCTTCTCTGCTCTGAGTTCTCCCATGCCCACTCTAACAGTGGATCTCGTAAGTCCACATTAGGGATCAAGCCTAAAGACACCGAGCCAGAGTCCCACAGGGCCCGACTGTGCCCTGCTGCCACAGCCCTTGACAGCAACCGGTCGCTGTCAAGTCCAGGAAGTGTGACACTTACCGAGACCAGGACAAATTGCAAGCTTTCTTGGGGGAAAAAATCTGCAGATCTGCATTCTGATTCCCCAGCACATCTGAGGGCTCCGGGGCACGTCCAGGCCCCCAGGGTGCTCCTCCTGGAGCCTGCCCCCACACGTGCCCTCTCAGCAACCCCTTTCTGCCCCACAGAGAAAGCTGCCAGGTCCCTCCCCCAAGCTCCTCCTGAAGTCAGCTCTGTCCCCTCTCCTAGCAGGCTGGCCACGGTGCCCGTCTGCGTCCAGGTTGGCTTTATGAAGTAGTTCACCTCAGATCTGCACTCTTCATGCTCAAATAGACAACTCAACATTTCAGTTTCACTTACTAAACAAGTACATGTGGACTTTTTGAGTCATTTGTTATTTGAATGGCTAAAGGTATAATTGTCCTAGACTTGCTTGGACAGTTAAATTTCTGATAAAGGTTTTTATTATAATATAGAATTGTGTGAATTGCAAGGCTCACGAGAGTCATCAGCTACAATTCACAATCACTATCAACATCCCACAAGTTCATGGTCTTTGGGAGACTCGCTGGAGAAAAGATTCTCTTTGCTGTTTTATACCTGCAGTATGCATAATGCCTGAGGACTTCAAGTTCGCTTCCACCCTGCCCTGGTAAGGAGGTGGTCCTACACTGACTGCTGGCCCTGCGATGGTGTGTAAAGTGCTGGTGATGTCTCCTTGTCCTGCTCTTTAACTGCAGACATGTTTTGTTACCGCATGTGTTAAAACAAAATTCCCACCCACCCCTTTCAGAAAACACACAAAGTCAACTGTTTCTCTTCAGCTGGGAGGCGGCTAAGCCCCGGATGAGGTGGTGCACTCAGGGGTAATAACTTCATAGAGTGTGTTGCCTTTATCCACTTCTATACAGCCGCGTCACTCCGTAGTGCAAAAGCAGCGATTAGGGTCTTTCATTAAGCCTAGCTCTACAGTGAGCAATTATTCACGAGATTAGAGAATTTAGATTTATGCAGGCTTTTATTACTTTAAAAGTTAATTCTCCCTTGTTTTGCCTCCGGGCAATCGGAAGTAATTCCAGTAAACACGCCCTGAATGGATCAGCATGTCAACATCGGGGTGTCCTCAGGCTTCCCCACACCTGCACCCTCGCGGGCTCACACCACCAGCCTTCCCACACGGCTCTCCAGCTTCTACATTTGATTATTGTCCACAAGCTTCCAGAACTGAGAACAAGTGTAAGAACACGGGGAGAACTAACCGCACAGGAAACACACCTTTTTGTGGATACTTTACTTGGCAAAGGACAAGTACTCCTCCAACCCCTCCTTCAATGGAGCTACTCCAAATTGTAATCGTAATGCCAAGTCCCAGTCATCTTTAATGGATGGATACAGTGATGTGTTTGAAGACAGTCTCTCTCCATGACGGCTTCCCAGCACTCCACCTGCCCAGCACTCCACCTGCCCAGCAGCCCACCTGTCCAGCAGCCCACCTGCCCAGCACTCCACCTGCCCAGCACTCCACCTGCCCAGCACTCCACCTGCCCAGCAGCCCACCTGCCCAGTGCTCTGCCTGCCCATCAGCCACCTGCCCAGCACTCCACCTGCCCAGCAGCCCACCTGCCCAGCAGCCCACCCGCCTAGCAGCCCACATGCCCTTTCCTCCCCGTCTCCTATAATGCCTCTACTTGTGGTACCATGTCTTTGTTCTTTCCTTCTTGTCTTTGCTCCTCTGAACCCTACATTGGAAATGATCTCTCCACTTCAGCTGGGCGCAAGCCTTGCAGGGCTGGACTCCTGATTACCAGCTGACCCTTTCTTCCTAGTGGTACACAAACAGGGGTGGAGCTGAGCCCTCATGTCCCTCCTCTAATCCTACTACAGAGAATCAATTTCACTGCACAAATAATTATAGTGTGTTCATATTTACATAGATCTTGCACAATCTTCCATGAGTGAAAAAAAAAAGTAACAGAACATCTCTGAAGAACAGTTCAATCCAACTTGGAATTTGGTTCTTCAGTGTTTGGCCCTGCTGTTATAAAGAAAAATATGGATTTGTTTATGCAATGTGATGTTTATGCATTATATTTACTGGCATTAATGAAATTATTAAAAAAGAAAATCGTATTTTTGTTTAAAGTAACAAAACTAAATATTTCTCCTGCTCCTTCTACAACCGTGTTCCCTTACCTAAATTACTGCAGTGTGCACACCAGCCCTCAGACGCCTCCACACACTTAAAGCCAACATTACTTTTTGCCAGAACACAATAGCACGAGGTATTTCACTTAAAAGATTCTTCCCCTCTTCACTAATGATGGCTGCTCTCTCTGGCTGAGTTTTACCGTGGCTTTTTAAGCCTTTGGACTTCAAACTCCATTTCACTATCTTCACGTGTGGTGCAAACAGTCTTATCATCCTTGAAAAGTTTAAGCACAAAGAAAAGTGTTCCTCCAAAAGTAACTTGAATAATTCATTTACGTGAAGAGTTCATGTGGAGTCTTCTTCCATCCCTTGCTCATGCGTAGGTGTCACTGGGGTAGGGGACAGCAGGCCCATCCGCCACTAGCCATCAGCTAACGCCATCATGAGCAGGCCTGGCTCTGCCCACCCCTGCTACTCTCATTCTGCCTTCAAATGTTCTGTCGGCATCTAACACACTCCTTTCCCCACCCCAGACCCCAAATTCCTAAGTCTGGGCTGCTGTGAGGAAGTCCTCCAGAATCTCTTCAAACAGACAACACGAGTTACTGCTTAAGAAAGCAGAGTGCTATCAAGTCATGTATACTCAGCTGAGATAGAAATCTCAACCACCAACTATCTGCCACTGATTTGTCTAGTTAGAAGTTTCTTATGGAATGATAACAGCCTAGCAATTAATTAATAACAACTATGTATGGAGCACTTAGTATAAGCTAGGCTATCTATGTTTTATAGTCATTATTTCATCAATTCTGCATAATCCCAATAATTATTATAAAATTTTTGATGAAGATTTGTGTTGAAGACATTTTTGCTCAGAGTCTTTGTCTGAATTCACAAGATACTGTTCTGACCTTGACTCTTTCAGGTTTGGAGGCCCAGGGCCAAGAGGCATGTTCAGTGTTCCGAGGGCAGCAGCATGCCCAGGGGCTCCTCTAAGGGACTCCTGATGGTTCTGTGACAGCCATGAGACTGTGTACTCTTGCTAGTGACCATATAGGGACGAGTCTGACAGCGGTCACCTTCTCTGCCTTGGTTGTAAATGGTTGGCATACACACCTTGGATCCCCCCCTTTGCTTTCCTTAATCATGTTTATGAATGATCTTTCTTTATTTAAAAATTATAAATGCAAAGCCTAGTGGTATCTGATTACCTAATTACCCACTAGAGATACAGCTTGCACTAGGCAGTCTAGAAACACAGTCCAAAATGTTAAACAGTAACATGTTTAGAAGGAGTATCAAGTTGGCTAAAATTATAGACATCAACTAAACAACACCCAAGAGAGAAACAGAAGAAATAACAAGAAGTATTAATCAGATGTTGATGTATTGTAAAAATGAGTTCTAGCTTGTCCTTCACGCCAAACCTTTCCCCACTGTTCAAGGGCGGACTGGGATTTCAGTCTGATCATTTACTCTGTCGCTTCCTCTGCTGACAACTCTTGGGACCCTCCACAGAGATGCTGCCGCTCAGCTGACTGACTCAACTAGGAACATTAGCAGCAGCACTAGCCTGTGGAATGCCGGCGACCAGAACCCTGGTCCATCCCTACGGGCTTTCTCTTCCATCTTCACAAGCACAGGAAGGTTTAGGTAGCTTGGGGAAAAGGTCCCGATACAGAACACTGGGCAGATTGATTCCCTCGATTCCGCAGATGCTCCCAGAGGCAGGCAAGCGCACCGGCGGAGCAGACGCGTTTCTGTGGGCATCACGTCATTTGGCAAAATATAAAGTAGGCATTTTGTCTCAATTACAGTATTGTTTGTATTAAGCCAAAATCTTCATCATAAATTCTATGATAATTATTGGGATTGTGCAGAGTAGATGAAATAATGACTATAAAACATAAATAGCCTAGCATACCCTAAGTGCTCCATACGTAGTTGTTATTAATTGCTAGGCTGTTATCATTCCACAAGAACGTTTAAGTAGGCAAATTAGTGGCAGATTATCGGTGGTTGAGATTTCTATCTCAGTTGATAGCACTCTATTTTCTTAAGAAGTAACCTGTGTTGTCTGTTTGAAGAGATTCTGGAGGACTTTGTCACGGCAGCCCAGACTCTTTGTGGTTGGTCCATCAGTATTTCCCCAGGAGAAAGAGCTGAGTGAGATGGGCAGGACCCCAGGGAGACACATAGCAGGCACCATCTGGGAAAGCAAGAGTGAACCCAGAGAGACACCAAGAGTGTGCAGCTGTCTCTCGGAAAGCGGGGCTTGGCTCCGGTGTGGATGGAGTGAGGGGAACAGTGCAGTCCCCCTCCACAGGTGGCCGTGAGGCGTACACCCCCCAGCTGCACACAGGGTAGAGGAGGCACAGCTCTACCGCCAAGCCAAACCGTGCTCCCTGAAGCTCGTTCAGTGACCAGGTCTGGGACCTCCAGTCTCTCCACTGTTGGCAGGCATGGCCAATGGACCAGATTTTGTAATAAGTGAATCTGTGAAGCGGAAGGAGGGTCTAGAGCCTGCAGCCTGAGCTTTGAAACCAAGCTTCTCTTAGGCTGGGAGGGCTAGGGTGGGGCCAGGGCTGCTGGTGCCCTGGGGTTTCATACAGGAAACTGGATGTTACGTTCCTCCTTTTTCCAACCAATGTGCCGGGCTATTAACTGAGAGTGAGTCAAGAAAGATGGTTTAGCAGGGCGCAGTGGTGCACAACTGTAATCCCAGGAGCTTGGGAGGCTGAGACAGGAGGATCACGAGTTCAAAGCCACCCTCAGCAATGGAGAGGCACTAAGCAACTCAGTGAGACCCTGTCTCTAAATAAAATACAAACTAGGGCTGGGGATGGGTTCAGGGGTCAAAGACCCCTGAGTTAAATCCCAGGTACCCCAAACAAACAAAAAACCAAAATAATATGAAGAATTTCCAGAATTCAGTCCAGTCTCAACTAGCTATTCAGCTTTATTTAATTCTAGAAAACATGAAAAATACTCAGAGACACATAAGACTGAAATTGCAGAGGGCTGGGGTCTTCAGGACAAGGGTCAGCTGTGGCGTTAGGTTATTGAGACAGAGGTCATGCCATGCCCAATACTGCGTCACAGTGCTTCATCTTTTGCCATTATTAATATTCCTGATAGAACAAGGAGTCTGCTTTGACTGGAGGCCAAAGGTCCGTACTCCACAGCTCAGACATTCAGTAGCAAGAAAGTGAGAAGTACTGGACCCCGAGGCTCCCCGCATGGGGCTCTCCTTTTACCTTAGTGATTGGGACAGTGCTGAGGAGAAAATCTGAAGAACTCCTGATTCAGACTCCTGAACCGAGGTGAAGGCCCCGATGTGTGCATTTCTCCAACAACACGGCTGCAGGTCTGTGACTCGGGAAACTGTGGGTTCTTTTTGACACAATCCAAGAGCGCTGTGTGAATGATATTCAGCAAATATGGAAATATTATTCCCTAATCCTGAGTTATATTTTTCACTTCTTGATTAAAATGGCAAAGCAGAAAAAGCAGGTTAAGAACACTGGAAACCAGGAAGGAACCCCTGGAAGATTCAAGGTTCAAAAGCACGAAATTAGAGCCAAGAGCTTTTCCGGATAAGGCCTCCTGCAAGGTCCTAAAGGCACCAGGCTTCTGTGATGCAGATGAGAGTGTGGGAAACTGGGGGCCAGTTGTGGTCTGAGTCTCAGCCTGGGGGTCTGGAAGATGACACCCCACCTTACAAAAATTGCTCTTGACAGACTTTGTACCGCCAGAGCCCCGTGTAGTGAGGGGTGTTCCCCGGAGACACAGGAGGGATGAGAATGGGTCAGGCCTTGGAATCCCTGCAGGGCATGGGCAGGGTCACACGCGCCTGTGCACTGCATTTCCTCCTGGAATAGCCCTTCTCCCCCACCTTGGCTCCTCCCCGCCTGGGGCTGATGGGGTGGGCAGTGGGGTCACAAGGCCTGGAATGAATCACACAGATGCAAAGTCAACCCAAACCACATGTCCCCTACTGCCTGGAACTTCCAGTCCTCAGAAGAAATCAAAGACATAATCTACTTTCTTAAACAATTAAGTGGGCCTTTTGTCACTGCTTAAGACGGCCCTTAGGGAAAACGCTACTCCCACCCCATGCCCCAGCTCAGGGCCTACACTTTCGATGATTTAAAGGACATGTTTTTTCCTCTAATACATTTTAATTTGCTACAAGCAAGTGATTTATAAATATGAAAGTTGGTAACGTTTGTTTCTAGAAGTTATTTCAATGCCATTTGACTTTCATCAGTACTTCATTGTAGCCTATTATTTTCCTAACCCTCAGAAAGGCGATTGCTGCTGGTAAGCTAACTAGGTTGGGTTGGATTGGAAGATCTTGTCTGCAGTCAGCAGGGAGGCTTGCTAGGTGACGCTCTGCTGCTGTGCAGGGGAGGCCTGATGACAGCAGTGAGTCAAGTCCCGTGTGCCGGCTCCTCCCCTCACACTACAGGTGACAGTGTCCATGGGGACACTGCCGGGCCACCAGCCCACCGTCAGTCGACCTCAAAAGTAAGTAAACAGGTAGACTCGGTGAAGGGACCAGTGCCCGTGGGAAGGGGCCCCCTCTGTGGCCGACTCCCCGCCACACGCCTGCTCTCTCTCATCCAGCTCTCTCTCCTACCCACATCTGGGCCGGACACGTTATAAAGAAGTCATGCTTTCTTTCACCTCGGGTACATGGACACTCAGGGTAATTAATTATCATCCTCATTATTTCTTTAAGTAATACCCCAGATCACAAAGGTATTGAATACAGGGTTCATTTTTAAGACACTTGCAGACCTAAGCCGATTGGCCATTGTGAGTCTCCAAGGAAGGCTATTGTGCTCGCTTCACAAAGGGCCAGCAGAGGTTAAGTGAAGAGGTTAGGCCTGCTGAAAGGGTGAGGCCCTTCCTGGGGAGGTCACAGGAACGCCAGGTCCCTGCCTCTAAGCTCCAATTAGAAGACCACATTCACAAGAGCAGCTCATTGAAATGTCTGCAAAAGGGCCATTTCATTAAGGGTGGTTCTCCTCCTTAAAAATGACTACATAAAAATATATGTGAACTGTTTAAAATATTTTTCTGAAAACATGTTCATTGTAGGACACTTGAAATACGTAAATATATGAAGAATAAAACAAAAGCTTCACACCACTCAGAGATAATCATTCAAATTTCATGCAGATATACATTTTCTCTACGTATTTTTTTGTTCTACAAAGTTGAGAAAACCCTAAAGTTGAGCTTTGCAGGCTGCGTCTCTCACCCGCCTCCCTATACACACTCACCTGGGCCTGCTGTGTGCTTGCATGTCCATGTCAGCTGATCTTTTCCTGGGTGGTCACCAAGGCCAGGCATAAAGAACGGGCTGAAGAGAGCGTGGGCACAGCTGGAGGAAGAAGCAAACAACTGGGCAGTGGATACTTTGAAAAATGCTCAGCAGAAGGATTGTGACTTGAATAAGTGAAGCCTCTGCGCCCAAGCTCGGCCATCTCTACCCCAGAGGGCGGATTCCACCCACAGGAGGACGCGGAGAGCAAGGATGGTGCTTTAGCTTTTTTAGAAGGACTTAGAGGAGGAAAACTCACAGCTTCAGAGGTCTCAGTCCACAGACCGCCGACTCCATAGCTAAGGGTGTGGGGGAGGGAAGCAGCTCAGGACAGGGCCACCACGAAGCAGAGAGAGCTCCACTCACCAGGGACAAAATATAAACCCACAGGCCATCGCAGTGACGCTTCCTCCTCCACACCGCCTGCCTTCAGCTGCCGCCCAGGCAACCCCTGCCACGGGATTCACCCACTGATCGGTCAAGGCTCTGTAGCCCAATCTTCTCACCCCGGGCACTCCTGTGCTGCCTCACACATGAGCTTTTGGGGGACCCCTCAGGTTGTACCTATAACTGTGCATTTTACAGAATATAAATTACATTTCAAATTTAAAAAGCCATTAAAATCACAAACATCCCAGAATTCAGGGGGAACCCTCGATGCTGGACGCCCTTCTAGAACCACCCATTGCCTCCTTCTTCTCCTTTTTGGTGGCTGCCTTTCGTGACAAAGCTTAGCAATACTGTTTTCTACATCAAGAAGAGACTGACATTCAGACCAACTCCAGCACAATCACCAGAAATTTGTTTTTGTTATGTCAAAAAAGAAAAATTCCGACACACTTAGTCTAAAAATCTAATTGGCTTTAATAAGCAACTCAAGATTGGGGCTGCACCCTCTCTCCCCAGAGCCGGCCGAGAGATGGCCTTGTGATGCAGCTTGAGTGGGAACAAGGGGCCAGCACGGGACACAGGGGGTGGACCATCTTCATCAGGGCACTCCAGGTCACCACCTGTCACTCCAGCTCCCATCTCCCGGTTGTTGGAAGCCCCGGGGTTTGGAAAACAGGGCCATTTTCCAGTTCACTCGGGCACTGTGCCCAGGAAAGTCCACTCTGGCTTCATCTAGGCTGTTGACCCTAAAGCAGAATCTTAGTCCAAAGCATAGTCTCCTGCAAATTTCATTCAACAATTACTCACAGTTCAGAAAAGTACTGTAAGCTGTAAACGTTATTATTAGTATGGCATCTAGATACTTAGGATTTTTGTTGTGAAATTTTGAAAAGGCACCTCCTTTTTTGTTCTATTTTTAACTTTTCTCCTCTAGGGCCTCAGTGGATTTCCAGTTATATGTGTGCAAACGTGTGCATGCACCAGGAAACAAGCACATGAGCTGATTCACCATGAGCCAGTTTGTTGTGGGTGTCCTCGGTCCTCGTGGTGTTTGTCAGTGTCCTATGTCACTTTGTCTCTGTATGTACCCTCAAATCAACAAGAAATAGAAATCCTGTCTAGTCTAGATATGACCTGCTTCTCTCTCCTAATTCGATTACCAAGTATTCTAAGTGTGTACTTATTCTTACATTCAAATCTCATCTCTTCCTTTTACTTATTCCTGGTTTTGAAATGATCTCACATATTTTACTTCTTAATATTGAAAAAAAAGTATAGTGGTCCCACTACTCACCTTAGTTTCATGGTTTGTTAATTCATATTTGAATCTCCCCTTACTTCTTTAATAAATAAATTAAAACATGACAAAGAAAGAGACCCTTCAATTATGTCCAAATGGGGACACTAGAAAAACAAGAGATAGTGGAACACACCACAGCATTGTATACGCTGTCTATGCTAAACCCCAGGCCCGCATCATTCTAAATGGAGGAAATTGAAAGCACTCCCTCTAAAAGCTGGAACAAACAGGGGTGTTCTCCTTCACCGCTTCTATTCAACATACTCCTTGAAACTCTAGCTGGAGCAATCAGATGAAAGAAATTAAAGGAATATGCAATAAGAAAAGAAGAACTCAAACTATTACTGTTTGCTGATGACATGGTTCTATGTTTAGAAGATCCAAAAAATTCCATGAGAAAACTTCAAAAACTCATAAAGTAATTCATCAAAGTAGCAGGATAAAAACAATACCCATAGATCAAATGCATTTCTATACATAAGTGATGAATCCACTGTAAGAGAAGTTAGAAAAACCACCCCATTCACAATAGCCTCAAAAATAAATAAATAAAATACTTGGGAATCAATAAAACAAAAGAAGTGAAAGACCTCTAAAATGAAAACTACAGAAGACTAAAGAAAGAAATTGAAGGAGACCTTAGAAGATGGAAAGATCTCCCATGCTCCTGGATAGGCAGAATTAATGTTGTCAAAATGGCCATACTACCAAAAGCATTATACAGATTTAATGCAATTCCTATTAAAATCCCAATGACATTCTTCATACAACTAGAAAAAGCAATCATGAAATTCATTTGGAAAAATGAGAGACCCAGAACAGCCAAGGTAGTCCGTAGCAAGAAGAGTGAAGCAGGAGGCATCACAATATCAGACCTTATACTATACTACAGAGCAACAGTAACAAAAACAGCATGGTGTTGGCACCAAAATAGACCTGTAGACCAACGGTACAGAATAGAGGACACAGAGACCAACCCACATAAATACACTTATCTCATACTAGACAAAAGCGCCAAAAACATACATTGGAGAACAGATAGCCTATTCAACAAATGGTGCTGGGAACACTGGAAATTCACATGTAGCAGAATGAAATTGAACATCCCTCTCTCACCCTGCACAGAAATCAACTCAAAGTGGGTCAAAGACTTAGACACTAGAACAGAGACCCTGCGTCTAATAGAAGAAAAAGTAGGCTCAAATCTTCACCATGTTGGCTTAAGACTGACTTCCTGAACAAGACCCCTAAAGTGCAAGAAGTAAAATCAAGAATCAATAAATGGGATGGATTCAAACTAAAATTCTTCTGTAATTTTTCACTTCCTTTACTGAGACGATTCATGTCTCCCAGGTTGGTTAAAATGATCTTTTAGAGCTTTGACAAACGTGACACAGACACCAATTAATTCATTAATTAGGAATTAATAAGAAAGCTTGGTACCTACATGTTGTGTATTATGGAGTGCACAAGAGAAATCAGCCAACACCTCCTCTCTATCAGGTCACTCACAGCCCCTCTACCCAGCGTCAGTCCACTCTCTGGGGGTGGAGCCCTCGTGGCTAATCAAGTACTGTAAAGGCCCCCTGCTCAGTACTGTCATGACCGCCAGTTTCAGCATGAGTTGTGGAATGGACAGACAAACTGCAGCAGAACACCTAACTCCAACTCCAGGAGTGAGTCCTGCCTGACCAGCCAGCGAGGTTCTCCCCTCCCCAACGCCCCAGGGCAGCAGGTACAGTCTTTGGCGAGCTGAGGGCAAGACATTTTCCGGGCCCTGGAGATGATTCCAAGAATGGTTTCATAAGCACAAAAGTCAGGACATTCTGGGAATTCTAGTATCTCTTTCTCCTCTTTGGGGATTGCAATTTATTTCATTAGGCAAAAAGCAGGAAGCCCTACCTGAGGCTCCCTTTTGTGGCTTCAAGTCCCTAAAGCTTGAGCCGCACCCAGGAGGAGCAGAGAGGAGAGATCACCGTCCTTCCAGACTGGGAAAGGAATGGTGCCCCAGCAGTGGGGCAACTGCACTCTTCTCCTGCAGAGACTGTGAAAAGAGGGGCTGCAAAGACACTCAGAGAGGCCAGCCTGGCCCCCAGAACTTGGCAAAGATGTCCGCACCCAAGGGTGGCACAGCAGGGTCAGAATGGCTGATCCTGTTGGGCCATCTAAGCTGCCACCCTGTGCAGGCATCTCATCAGTAACCTGCATGGGAAATGACAGCTGACCTAAAGAACCTTGCTGATATGTTAGCGCTTCCCTATAACTTTCAGGATCTTAGTTATGTACAAGGGACTCTGGTAAAGACCAAAGTTGAATTATCTTCCTGCTTGACCCTAAAGAAAACAAATGAATACAAGTCCAAAAGTATGCTTGCTTGAACTTGTGAACCAAGAATCAGACAACTTCAGCCATCTTCTGCATTGTGGTACAATCCATGACAACTTGTGCAGAGTGGTGTAAGCGCAGAGGTGCCCAGCAAGTGTACGGTTCCTGGGTGGGTGGGTGGGTGGATGGGTGGAAGGATGAATGGATGGGTGGGTGGGTGGGTGGATGGACGGTGTGTGTGGATGGATGGATAGATGGAAGGATGGGTGGATGGATGGATGGAGGGGTGGGTGGGTAGGTGGATGGATGGGTGTGCGTGGATAGATGGAAGGATGGGTGGATGGGTGGGTGCGTGGGTTGATGGATGGAAGGAAGGATGGATGAATGGATGGAAGAACAGAAACACAGCTTTTCAAAACTATATTTGAAAACCTGTACATTAATAGAGGCTGAATTCGTTCCCATTGAATGACTCTGAGGATAATGAGTAATGGCCGGAGATAATCCGGATTCTCGGCCAGTCCATGAGAACCAGCCCTGGTGGCTACCCTTCCAGCTGTGCTAAGCATTATTAAAGTATGTAACCTTGGCATCACCTGACGGCTGGGTCACTGAGGCCAAGCGAGACTGAGGAGAAAAGAAAACAAGAGAACTCTGAAGCACACAGAGCTCCACGACTCTGTCGCCAAGCACAGCAAGCACAGGTGCAGGCCCGGGTGGAAGTCAGAAAGAGCCGTGACCTTGGAAGTCACGGGGTCCACTCCCGGCAGAGCGGTTAGTCAAGACAGGGAGGGCTCCAGCGTGTCCTAGAGGCCATGGCTTCTGCTCCCCAGTGTAGGGTTGTCCCTTTGGAAAACCCCATAAATTTCGCTGTGACCCAGGGTCTGCTTCAGCCTGAGGTGAAGGCCCTGTATCTGGCAGTGCGCGGCACAGTAAATCCAGCAAGCACTCTCGACGAGAGTGTTAGGACTCGGCAGTTTGACAATGCTGTGGAGCAGGACGCAGACTTTGGATCGTGCAGAGGAGGTACTGCAGAGCTGAAGCCCCCCGCTGCTGTGCATATTGACCCGTTCCGGGAGAAGTGTTAGGGATGTGGGACACCCCGCCTCTGTGGAACTGCATTTGAAAGATGATGAACCCTTCATAGGATAGTTGTGATTCTTAAGAGACTGTGTTGGGTTTGGCCACGGGAGGAAGTGTCCTTGTGACGAGACGATGGAGACATTCGGAGCACGTTCATAGCTAACAGTACACGGCTTAAACATGCAAAGAAGTGCTTTATGTGAAACATGAGCTCACGCCTTTCCTGCTCTCCCCTTCACACGATGAAACGTGTCATACAAACTGACCCAGGGCAGCCCCCGGTGACGGGTGAGTGCAGTCACTGCATGCTGACAGAAGGGAACACTCCAAAAACACAAAGCTCCACCACAGCCCCGGGAGGGGGCCAGCTGTGGAAAGGACGGGGGTGGAGGGGTGGGGGGGAGCGTGTGCGGGACGGACACGCTGGGCCAGGTACCTGAGGGTGCGTGGCTCTGGGGGATGGTGCCACGGCCTCTCAAAGGCTGGGTCCTCAGCTGGGCCCTGCTGGGAGGCAGTGGTGCCTTTCTAAGAGGAGGAGCCGTGCGGGAGGTTTGACGTCCCTGGGATTGTGTCCTGGAAGGAGACCGTGAGACTCATGTCTTGCTGTCACTCTCTTTCTACTTCCTGGTCACCTCAAGGTGAGCACCTCTCCCCAGCGCTCATGCCCACCATGATGTGCTGCCTCCCAACCAAGGAATGAGCCCCCAAAACCATGATGGAACCATTTCCCCTTACAAGTTGGTATTTTGTCACCGTTAAGGGACTCTGACTAACAGATGGCGTATTTCTCAACCTCCAGGCACAAGTCTGTTCTGCTACTTGCCTCAAAACCATGTGTGTGCGGTTCTGATCCATTTTTATAAAGTTCAAAAAGTAGAGGTGACCGAACAACAGGGCTTTACAGAGCAGACTAGGGGTGACGGGTGGTTAGGGGTGCCCGGTCCCTGTGCTCTAAGTGTGGACTTCACATGGTCAGGCGTCATGGCCTTCAGCATCATTGCCTACAATTGGGGGACCTGACTTTGGTTTTCCGACGCCCTGGGGACAATGTGTTTATTGTGTAAAATGGAATGTGGCCCATAAAGGCAACGGGTCCGTTACTTTACCCTGTGGTCACCTGGAACCAAGGCTGGCTGGAGGCAAGGCTCAGGTGCCTGCTGTGGTGGACCATCAGGGCAGGGACCTGAAGGTGGGCGGCTCTCTGATTTCTCAGACTTAAGGACAAAGGCGGAAGACTCAGCATTTTCAGTTCTCAGTTCAGTTACGGGCAGAGAACCAGAGATGTGCTCTGAGGGGCTGGCACAGCCTCAGTCCACTCACGCAGCTCGCACAGGAAGCAGAGTCCACCATCTCCTGGACTGCTGCACGGGCCGCGGGACACTGGTTGAGGAAGAGGCAGAGAAGTGGAGTGCGGGACTGCGGTCCATGTTAGCTCCCTGAGCCCAAGCTCCCCTGACCCTTGCTTGTCAGATTTTCAAATCCAGGCCTTTCACATGGGACGCTTCCTTCTGAGCTGACGCCTCGGCTCAGAGAACACAGGAGCTCCAGAGCCAGGGCTGCCTTCGTCCCTGTGCTCCTCGCCTCGGCCAGCGTGGCTGGCCGCTCAGGGTACCCACCTCTGCCTCAGAAGAGCTGCTTTACTGGCACGTGCGGTCCGGTCGTGTCGTGGACCCACTGCTCTAGTCGGGGTTGGGCACGCCCCCCTCCGTCGAGCCCTCTCCCCCTCACTCAGGGAGCAGATGCACCATCTGGCTCCCGGGGCCTGCTCCCAGGGCGGGCTTAGTTTGGAAGGGCGGCAGGTGGTGTGCCTGTTCCGTACCAGACCATGAGGATTTCTGGGAGCGACGCACATGAGAAAGCCCTCTGCTTCACACCAGAGCCCAGTGAAGCCCTCCTGCTTCACACCAGAGCCCAGTGAAGCCCTCCTGCTTCACACCAGAGCCCAGCGAAGCCCTCCTGCTTCACACCAGAGCCGAGCAAACCACACATCCAAGCACAGAGGAGGCTGTCGGCAACCCTCATGACTGGAGCACCTCAGGTGCCGGCACCAACAGGAAGCCTCCTGACCTGACCCACTGGTCACTACATGAGGCACACCCATTGAAGGCCCAATGCAGCTTTTGCTAAAGTCATGGCCGCAAGCGGGGCTGCTGCTCTCAGCTCAGGACACGGATCTGAAAAATACTTCTTGTCTGTCCAAAGGAGTCCAGAGCACTAGCTCCTGCTTTGAAGGATAGATAATTGATTCTGGTAACTTTAGTTACTTCTCATTAGGAGACTGAAGATAACCACCACCTACAAAGGGTCAAGAGGGGTCCTTTCTCATGGAATAAGGTCACGTCTCAGCTGCTATTGCAGAATGAGCTGTTGAATCAGGTGATGCTACAGTGGCTGTCCAGTGGCTTTCAAGGTTCAGGACAGTCGACCTTAGCTAACTGCAGTAGAGACTGTCACTGGATGCAGAATGGTCATTGTTCATTAGAAGCAAGTAAGAGGTCAGGAGATTAGACAAATACACTCAACCCAGGAACGGGTCCTCCCTGGACCCTACACCAGATAGGACTGTTCTAGAGAGTTTGACTGTTCAAATGGAATCTTCCTTAATTCTCGTCTCAGAATTTTCTACTGGACAGTGATATTTATAGAGGTGCAATGGGGAGGTTGAGCCGAGGCACACACTGCCCTGTGTCCAGCCAAGGTGACTCGAGGGCTGTGTGATTTCCGAGCAGTCCTCATTAAGACGTTTAAATCAGTTTCAGAGAGAACCTCAGGGCACTTGCAGTGCTGCTGATCACGTGATAAAACAGACAGTTTTGTTCATGATTTTCTAACTACATCCTGCCTGCTGCTGGAATAACAGCCCTGGCCCTGCACCCTAAGCAGGAGGGCAGATGTTCCCTCATGAGTTTCCCTAAGAAATTCTTGTTTTTCACTCATTTTTCAGGCTTCTAGACATCCATCTCTGGAAGTCTCTAGCTATTACATCATGTGCAGAAGTTGTCGAGATGTAGAAGTCCGGTGTCCACGTAAGAAGCGGTTTCTCAGTAGGGCACAGGTTGTAACAGATGATGTTTAGCCCCTGGCCCTTGTTACAGAGCTGGGGACTTCTGGGAAACTGAGGCAGTGTGAAGACCCCCTTTCAAATCTCGACTCTTGCCATCTAGTCAGAAAGACTTCAGACATGTCACTCAGAGTGACAGACCTGAGTTTATTGAAGGGATCGGAAAAGGGAAAGGGGACCGACCTCTCAAGGGAGAGAGCGGGTCCTCAGAGAGAAGAGAGGCAACCAGTCTCTCCTGCACTCCAGTGTTACTGGAGATTCCAGAGAGGTTTCCAACAGTCCCTCCCGGGTCCACCTCCTGACTTCCAACTGACAGCAGGATGATTCAGAGTTGAAGTCCCCTATGACAATTCTAGGTCACCTTAGCCCATGCTGACCAGTTCTAA
This sequence comes from Marmota marmota marmota, assembly GCF_001458135.2. NCBI lineage: Eukaryota > Metazoa > Chordata > Mammalia > Rodentia > Sciuridae > Marmota > Marmota marmota. The sequence continues at coordinate 572,496 of NW_026000037.1, forward strand.
TTGGATTCTTAACCACAATTCTTTAGATTTTACGGTTAGAAGGAACCATCCTTATCTCCCTGAATTTCCAGATCTGGTGTAAGGTCACAAACATGGCCCTTCAGGGTCACTTGGGCTCCCTTAACATAATTTCAGGTCTGCATTTCTCCTGCAGGTAACAGGTAGTTTGCTGAGCATTGTGACATATCCTGTCACTTAGGCCAGGTGGGACTCAGGTACATGGCTTCTTGGAAAAGGAAGCACATGGGGCAGCACAGTGGGCCCATCCATGAGCCTCATGTCCCCACCACTCACATCTGCCTGTCCCCTGACACCGACTGGCAGTTTTCTTGAGCAGAACTAAATAACTGCTGCAGAGCAGCCTGGAGAATCTTAGGGGAAAAACCAAAAACAGTGTGACTTATGCAGCTGGAAGGGACAGACCTGACGTCTGCTTCTAAGCCTGGCTGTGGTGGGTGTCCCCTGAGCTCCAGGGCTGGCAGTGACAGCTCAGGAGGTGGCCTCCTAGGAGCTCTGCAGAGGTGAGGCAGCTTCTCTCTCCCTCTCGCTCCGCCTCCTGAGGAGGCAGCAGGGCCTTCACCTGTCACCAGAAGTAGCACCTCCATCACGGCCTACGCCTCGGAACCGCAGGCTCCTCACAAGTGGCAGGCACGTGGCGTTTGGTGAAGCACAGAAGGACCAGGGCAGCGCTGGCAAAGCCACACCAGTGACAGGGCTGGAGGGATGTCAGGAGAGGGCTCGTCGGTGCTTCCTCCCGGAGCTGGAGATGCAGGGCCCACAGGGAGAGGCAGCACCGAGGACCCGGCAGAAGGGCGGAGGCAGGCGAGGTGGCAGGGCCCAAGCACTGAGCCCCGGACTCTCTTCTGGAATAGGGAGAGGTGGCAAGGCTGGCCTCCTGAGAAATGGCGTTCACAGACTGCTGGAGGTCTCTGGGGAAGCTCTAGGGCTCATCACAGGACACCAACAAGTGTGAGTGACTGTGAGAGGGACAGGGGTGCAGTGAGATGGCAGGTGGGATTGTCTCCCCCGGTGGAGCCGGCGGCTGGCGGTCAGCCTGGTGGATCCGCATCCTGGCTCACAGCCTCGCCCTGAGCCTTCTGCCTCTGGAGGATTCAGACCCTTGGCTCAGGGTGTCCAGGTGGATGCACACCAGTGGCCCTGGGAAGACGGGGTCCACGCCTGGGACTCCCTGGCTTTTAAGGTCACAGTGTCCAGAGGTCTTTACCAAGGTTGAGGGCAGCTTCTTGCAGAACCTTGGTCTCTGGCCTCAGGTTACCGGGGTCTCTTCAGCAGAAGGCTCTGAGGTGGCTGTCACTGTTGCTGATGAGGTGGGTATGCCTGGAGGTGTCCTGGGCTGGCCATGTCAGCCTGCAACTCGGAGGGAGGTGGAATTCCTGTACGGAGTGGCCCCTCTCAGTGTAAGGGGAGGCTGAGGAGCCCAGGAGGCACTCCATCTTCCCAAGGCTCAGAGAGGGCCGAGCTGGGGACGCTGAGAGCCTCCCGAGGCACTGCTTTCTTCAGGCAGCACGTGCCTTCTGAGTCCCCCGGTGTTTCCCCTGAATTGGGCTCATCTTTGGTAATTAATCATGGCCTCTCGGAGGGTCCCCAAGGCTTTCCTGTGTGATGCGAGCAGCAATCTCAGTCAACGCCGGTTGGTTCGGTGGCCAGGTGGGTCACTCTCGCAGGATCCTGCATCATTACACTTTCAAGGAATCTCCACTTTTACGGTGGCTTGAAGTTAACTTTTTCCCATCTTTAAAACAAATCTCTCTAGAGGTCAGGTATTGCCTTTGCTTCCCAAGATTCTGAAGCCTGCCCTGCCACGGCCACCTCTCAGCACACCTGCTGTTGGTGTGCTCACTCTCCAACGCTCCTTACTCAGTGGTTCCACTGCTGTGACCAGAAGACCCGACGAGGACAACGAGGAGGAAAAATCGGGGTGGGCTCATGGTTTCAGAGTCTCAGTCCATAGATGGCTGACTCATCCCTCAGGGTCCAAGTAAGGCAGAACATCATGGCAGAAGTGTGTGGCAGAGGGAAGAGCTCGGGACATCACACCAGGGGGCAGAGACAGAGAGAGAGAGAGAGAGAGAGAGAGAGAGGGAGGGAGGGAGGGAGGGGTGGGAGAGAGAGGTGGGAGAGAGAGAGGAGGAACTCTGTTCAGCAAGGACAGAATATATACCCAATTAGCCCCTGCACCCCCAGGGACCCAGTTCCTCCAGCGACAGCCCACCTGCCTTCGTGGCCACTCAGCTGATCCCTTTTAGGGGCTAATTGGGTTGAGGCTCTCACAGACCAGGCATTCCACCTCTAGACCTTCTTGCACAGCCTCACACGTGGGCTTTGGGGGCCACCTCTCTAGAGCAGGACACTTGTCACTCGCTGTCTCAGCAGAGTGATGAGCCCGCCGTTTGCTGGGTTTCACTGTTGGAAACAGGTAGTATTCTAATGGTGAATTTGGGTTTGTGACCATACAGCCTGTTAACAATTCCATTACTTATATTTAGGTACAGCAGAATTAAATCAGAGTTATCGAAGGGATTTTTATAAAAAGGAAGGAGAAGATGGAGGGAGGGAGTCAAGGAGGGAGAAGGACAGAGAAAAAGGGGGAATCTCCCCACAGAGGCCACTTGGACAGCTGTGGGGTCTTCCTTCCTGTGTGGAGGAAGCCGAGCGCGGGCTCCAGGGGGTGCAGGAGGGAGACATCCGAGGGCAAGTGTGGCTGTTCCCAGGGATGTGGCATCTAGCTGAGGAGCCCCGGTCTGGCGGGCATGGGGTCAGCCGTCAGGGACACTGGGAAGCTCAGCAGCAGAGCCTTGCACTGGCTGAGATCCCAAAGGCCAGGGGTCTGAGCGCTTCCCTGCAGCAGCGTGATATCCCAACACCTGCCCAGAGTGTGCCTGGCCAAAGGCAGACATCTGTAGGACTTGGTGTCTCCGAGGTGCTTCTTTCATGACATTTCTGATAACAAGTGTCCAGTGTTCTCGGCAAGTTCAGCCTCCAATGTCCTGACGTCAGGAGGCCTCCAAGGCCTGAGGCCTCTGTCCTAACTGCACTAGCAAAGTCCTTTTACAGAGCTGGCTTATTCTTTAGATGGCCCCAGGCAGCCATTGCACCCATTGTTTTTACTCCCCTGACCACTAGTGTCCTACCGATGGACATTTGGTCTGTTTCTCATCTTGCTATTAAAATAACGAAGCCATGAAGAGTCTTGAATGTTTCCTAGGGATCAATCTGGAGGTCAGAGGTCTCCAGGACAGCCTGGGGACTAGGTACAGCCTGCTTTGCCCCCTGACTACCCCACCTTGGGCCTGCTCCCAGCAGGCCCTACTGCATCGCGGCATGCACCCTGAGCCGCCGCCTAGTTCCAGTCCTCCACTGCCACTCGATGGCTGTGTGGTTTGTGGAGGTGTCTGTATCTTCTGCTTCGGTGTCCTTGTTCTGTGGGATGCGGGGAGAGTCCATGAAAAGGTGCATGTGAACAACTGATCCACGTGGATTGGCGTTCTCAGAACATAAGTGCTGAATAGATGGGCATCAGCTATCACTAGGGTCACCTGTGGCTATTGTTGTTCTTAATGACCTTTAAGCCAATTACCGTGGCTAGGGTTAAACACCCTGAAGGAGAGCGATAAATCCTTCTGAACTACATGGAGTGAGAATGGTGAAGTCACCCCAAAGACATGCTAGAGAGAATAAAACAAATATGTGTGTCCCTGTGTGCATCTGTGTCTGTGTCTATGAATGTGAGCAGGTCTGTGTGTCTCTGTGTGCATCTGTGTGTCTGTGTCTATGAATGTGAGCATGTCTGTGTGTCTATGTGTGCATCTGTGGTCTGTGTCTATGAACATGAGCATGTCTGTGTGTCTGTGTGTGCATCTGTGGTCTGTGTCTATGAACATGAGCATGTCTGTGTGTCTGTGTGTGCGACTGTGTGTCTGTGTCTATGAACGTGAGCATGTCTGTGTGTCTGTGTGTGCGACTGTGTGTCTGTGTCTATGAACATGAGCATGTCTGTGTGTCCCTGTGTGTGCATCTGTGGTCTGTGTCTATGAACATGAGCATGTCTGTGTGTCTGTGTATGTGCATCTGTGTGTCTGTGTCTATGAACGTGAGCATGTCTGTGTATCCTGTGTGTGCATCTGTGTGTCTGTGTCTATGAACGTGAGCATGTCTGTGTGTCCTGTGTGCGTGTCTGTGTCTGCCATGTGTCTGTATGTCTGTCTTTGTGTGTCTGTGTGTGCACGTCTATATGTATCTGTATCTGTGTGGGTCTGTGTGCATCTGTGTGCATCTCTGTGTGTGTGCATATTTGTGTCTGTGTGTGTCTGTGTGTCTGTGTGCCTGTGTATATCTGTGTGTGTGCATGTGTGTGTGCATATACATAAATATGACCATTACATCTTATCACAGTCACAAAGATCAACATAAAACTAAAGTCTGAAAGAAAAGCGTAGAAAATTGGAAGCACGTTTATAAAAATGGCAATAGTGTTTGTGTTTGAAAGGTTGGATGGTGGCACCTTTCAACTCCTATATTTTCAAAAATACCTGAAGCAGATATGCTTATTTGTGATAATAAGATGACCAGTGACCCACTCAACTGGGCCCACTAGCCAGTCACCTGAGCTCAGACGGGGAGTGGAGGGGACAGAGCTCCCTGCTGACTTCTCTCGTGTGAGCTCTGTGTCTGTTTAGAAGGAGCAGGAAGATGTCTCAGTCCGTGGACTTCTCCTCAGACCTTTGGCTCTTTGCTGGGATTCTGCCTTGACTCACTCACAAGCAGAACCTCACAGATGGGCTCCAGGCTGTTAAATGGTCCAGGAAGCTCATCCTGGGCGTCTCCGGGGCTCCCACCACTGCTGCTCGTGGCACAGGGGCCCGAGAGGCTCCATCTGCTCTGCCCGCAGGGGCTGGCCTCCCCAGAAGCCTTCTGCCACTTCCCATGTGACAAGCCCCGCCAGAGCCTGCTAGGCCCCTTCTCCTTCGCGCCTGAGGACGGCTCCTGCCTACAGGCGTGGGGATGTGGAGCTGGCTCTGTGCAGGCGTGGGCATCTGATATTGCCCCCTGCCCGTAGCTCTGGGAGCAGTGTTCTAGCTCCACACAGAGGCCTGCCAACCGCAGGGACCTGGCGAGTCTCACACGCTGTTACTCGTGGCCACTGCTCCTTCGCACCTTGGCAAGACCCCTCAGGACTTGTGTGGGGCAGAACGTGGCCTTGTTCACTCAGGCCCCGCTCTCATCCTAAGGCTGTATCACCAGTCGGAGTTTGTAAAGCAACGCTCCACCCAGGCATTTCTGATGATCAGTGCCAACGTAGAGGAATAGACCAGCCACTCCCCACGCTCACTTTAACACCAAATCTGAAGCTCAGGATGGCACAGTTTTGGCAGTTGAAGGCACTTTGGAAGGATCATTATAATTATTGGGTCAAAGCTTTCTGATTTTGAAATTGTGTCTGTGAATCGAGGGATCGAAGAATATTTCCAGATGTTTGCATATGCATTAGGGAAAAGCCCTTGAGAAGGAATCTAGGAACAGCCTCTGAAACCTGCCTTCCCACTCTGAGTGCATCTCTTTACCTTCAGAGGGGATGCCGGCCTGGGTTGTCTGTGAGAACTCGTCCACGGTTAGTTATCTATCACAGTCTAGATCTCTGTGGTTTTATGATTTACTAGAAATTACCAGGTGTGTTATAGCCCATGTTTCAAAGCAGCACATTATCTATGTTGTTAATGGGGAGGTCCCAAAATGGTCCTAATAACTTCAGACTGAAACAGCAAGACCATCACATGAGTGTCTCCCAACAGGCGTGTGTCAGGAAACCATTCAGAGGTGCCCAAAGGGAACACTCAGCAGACCCCAGTAGGAGCATGGCCACTCTGTTGTGGACAGCTGTTTTCGGTCGGTCCATGGTAGAGTGCGATGTTTGGGTAAAGCATTTAAAGTTGGGCTTGGCCAACTCCTGAGACATGGGCTGTTAGTAATACGCACCCCTCTTCTTTTATCAAGGTGATAAGTGCTCCACCATGGCTTGGCAATGGAGTCAAAGGGAAGTCATTGATTTTTATAGTCTCAAAATTCCTGTGCTTTCCAAACCCCTATTAATGCTCTGTTTTCAGGACTCCAATCTGGTTTATAAGTAGGCAAAAGGAACCTAAAGAGAACTTTGAGTCACACTAATGTCAACAAAAGAAGAAAAAGCGGGAAGGCTGAGGTTTCCTCTTATCTAAAATCAGGTCTGGTTTCAGGGCAATTTCCTCTGTGATCCTCTGTCTGCAGGAGTGTCAGCAACCTTGAGTTTATTTATGGCTCCTGCTATGATCTCACCCTGTGGAAGGCTGGTACCAGGTTCCCCAAAGACTTCGGGATGAAGGTTGGTGCAGGGCAGGACCGGGAGGGGCCTGCTGTCTTCAGCCTGACTTTGCTGTAGCAGGGTAGCCCGGTCGGCAGGGCCTCCGAGAAAGAGAGCCAGGAGTTTCACAGGCAGGCACCCGCACACCTCAGCAGGCCTTCAGCCCTGGCCTGGCCAGCTGAGGTCAAAGACAGAAAAAATCAGGAGGACTGCGGTGGTTCAGTGGTCCCCAGTAGCAATTTCAAGGGCCTCTTTGGGTCTGCAGACAAGACTTAACACAGCCAGTGAAAGGAGGTCAACTCAGGGCTCCCACCTTCCCCAGTTCCTGACACTGTGACCCTGTGCCTAGTAGAAAAGTCAACCAACTCCGTTAAAATCTGCTCATGAGAATTTCTGAAACAACAGCATCTTCACTATAAACGTGAAGATCCAGCTCCGAATACAGCTGAAACAGCAGGCTGACAGGCTGCTTGGTTAACAGCATCTTTCCTTTATCCATGGAAAATGATGACCAGATATTTGTCTGGGTTTCCAGATTCCATTTGCTCTGTTAAAACAACATTGCAGCCAAAAGACTAAAGAAAGCTCCTGGTGACAAGCCTGAACAACGATCCAATAGGAACGAAACACCAAACTCACGAGAAAATGACGTACAGGGCCATCCTTCCACTCTCACCATGAGGATTTTAATTACAGAGGAATCGACAGCTGTGCAGGGTAACTCGGTGCTGGCCAGGCGAGTAACACCTTGCAGGGGGTGAGTTGGAAGTAAATGGGCTGGAAATGTCAGCTTTCCAAGCAATCAGCCACCACCCGGACAATGGAGCCTTCATTTGGTTAGTGTGCTGAGCCCCAAACTTCTCTGCAGCATCTGAGCCCATGAGGGTGCAGGCCCTGTGGCCCCCTGAAACAGGAACCGTCTTCCCCATTAACCGGCAGTCACCAGGTCTGATGACGTCTGGCCCAGGACCTCAGAGGCTCCGGAGGGCTTTCCATCCAGGGCTCTGGGCCTGAGGCCCGCTGGGGGAACATAGGCTGTTCTCCTCTCTTTCCTTCTCACACAGCAGACTCTGCATGCAGGCCTTTTTCTTTGGAAGGGCTTATGTCTTCCCTCCTGCTGCCTTCTGTGAAGGTTACAGTGAATTACCTAAAACCTGCTCTTATTAATTTCTCCAGTGCTTTTATGGTACATGGGATACTTCTGCATCACCCAAGGAAGTCAACCAAGAAGCAACCCCAGAGGGGTTCAAAGCAGCGGAATAGTGCAAAACACAGAGGAAGCGGCCATTCGAGATCAGCAGGTAACTCTGAACTCTTATTCCCACTTTCATTCTTTATACAAGTACTGTGATCCACTTCACCCGGGACGCAGGTCTTCCCTTGCACATGGCAAATGAAAGAGGACCAGAGAAGGAGGTGGGCGTGGAGAACGTGGGGAGGTCCCGGCACGCACCCTGGCTTCCTGGGGAACAAGGGGCTCCGGGACCGTGTGGCTGATGCGCTCAGTCCCTGGGGCTTTCAGCTCAGGAAGGCAGTTTGGGAGAGTGGACAGAGCCTGCCACTGGAGTCAGCCTGAGTCCAGAGCTCAGCTGTGTGAACTGTGCCATTGGCCTTCAACTTCCTGATCCTTGGTTTCCTAATTAGGCAACTGATCCAAGGTGACCTTGAGAGGAGATGGAGAAGCCAACACTGAAGCTGGAGTTGACACAATTATAAGCCTGTGCTACTTTCATTTCTGTTTTCTTGGTAAAAATCCCTGTCTCACACCTGTCCGTGTAGACGGGGATTAAGCGTTTACTGATTCATTAGAAGGCTCTTCCTCCCTGAGTGCTCTGCCAACCTCCGGCCGCTGCTCCCTCATAACCAGATGGCTCTGGCCCGGTGCTCGGTGGCTGTGTTCTGTCTGCAGCTCTGATCTGCATCCGTGGCCCAGTTACTCTGCTGTGCTGAGGCAGGAGCCCGAGCACGAAGGACCCGTCTCAGTGTGTGTGTGACGGCACGGGAGCAGGGCGAGGGGGGCCGGGAGGGCCGGGAGGGCCAGGAGCACCCTGTCTGTGAAGGGCGGGCCACATTCTGCCAACTCTTCTCCTTCCTTCCTTCCTTCCTTCCTTCCTTCCTTTCTTTCTTTCTTTCTCTTTCTTTCTTTCTTTCTTTTTCTTTTTGTGGAGGATAGGTTTATTTAGGGGCTCATAGTTTTGGAGGTCTCAATCCATAGATAGCAGGCTCCATTCCTCAGGGTTTGAGGTGAGGCAGGACATTATGGCTCACTGCTTTCTTACGTCGTGTCTTAATGATGGAGACTGCTTCTGTGGCTTCTATAGCCCGGGTGCCTTCTTCCCCTTTTCCTCCTGACCCAAGGCTCAGGAAATCTCTGGGCGTCTGTCTCTTGGTCACACACTGTGGCTGCAGGAGGCAGGAGCCTCCTGGACAGCACGCCCTCCCCTCTGAAGGCTAGACCTTCTGGGAAGCTTTCCTCGTTGTACACCCCACACCTGGACGGTGCTTGGTTCATGGAGAGTGCTCTGTGGACTGAAAGGGCAAGTCAATAAACTCTCACAGTCACTCACTGTCCGCTTCACACCCAGTGAGCTCAGAAGGTGGACACTCTTGCCTAGGTGTCTGGAAACTGGGGAGTATGTCCACACCTAGAACATTCCAGGGGATTCACTAGGACACTGTATTTCTCAATACTAGACACATGAAGCAAGTTTTTAGATTTTTCTAGGGTGACATATTTTCTGAAGTTTATTTTTCAAACTTTTTAGAACAGCTTTAAGTGTATAGAAAAAGCTTAGGGTCAGTGTTGGGCCTTCCTCATGCCCAGGAACCTCTGTCATTAGCGTCACGTACTTGTCACCATAATGAACCAGTGTCAATATATCATTGTCAACCAAACCCACACTGACAGTGCCCCCTGGGTTTTCCCTGTGTCCCCTCATGGCGGTGGCAATTCCTTGGACGGCCCTGGCTTTGGAGACTTGAGTGGTCAGACACTTTGCAGCAGGGCCCCAGCGGGAATTCGTCTGGAGACGTTCCTGGGGTGTGGACGGAGGCGACAGGTGTTGGGGCCAGGTTTCCTCCGCCTGAGCTCTTCCCTCCCCTCCCACAGGCACAGTTTGGAAGGAACCATGTGCGTGGTCCTTGTGTCGAGGGAAGAGCTTTCAGAGGAAGGTGGCCTCGCAGGGGCTCTGGTCTCTGTTCTCCATCCCCTAGGTCACCATGGGCAGGTGACACATGGCTTCCTCACGCTGCGTCCGCGAGCCAGCACACATGCTCCCTGAGCCGCTCTCTGCCGGTCCCCATCCTGCTGACACAGCCATCTCGGTGAGCTCCCAGCTTCCTTACGACTTTCCAGCGCTCTCTGCTTCGTGGCGACATAAGGGACCGCTTGTGTCCCTGCAGTCTCAGTCCTGTGTCAGCTGTTTCTCCCAGGAGCCCCGAATTCTTGTGGGAGAATGTTATTGGAAACCAAGACCAGGAACAGGGGTGCTCCTCGCTATGGCGCCCTGCAGGCCGACCATGTACGTGTGTGCGCTCACGTCTGTGAACCAACGCTGACAAGCACGTCGGTGAGCAGCCACTTCATTTACACTGGTCCATATGTGGGCACACGCGGGCACCCCGGCCCTCCATCACCCCCGATCACCTGCCCTCCTCCCTGCCTCCCTGTGGACTCTAGCTCCCACCGTGTGACCCCTGCCTTCTGAACCTGCCGTCCACTGACCTAGCTGCCCAATTTCACTGCATAACTTTGGTTTTAGCCTTCGACCCCACTGCACACACTCTTGAGAATCAGTCCACAGTCTTCTAAATGCCATTCATTTACAAAGTTGCTTAGGTAGCACCTCCTGCACAACCCCTCCAGTGAGCTTGTCTCATACATTTATAATACTCGTAGATTCTCTGCTCAAATCTGCAAACTACTCAGGGGTCTTCTGGCTTGTAAATGATTTAAGAATTTGCATACATTAAGACATACGTACTCTTTGTGCTTTTGAGTTTAATGGGTTTTAAAAAATGCATAGGGCCTACACCTTATGTTCTTCTAAGCAATCGTTTAATGTGTGTGAATTGAACTCATCTTATTTAAAATCATGTTGTTTGCGGTTCAATGCTCTGTATATAGGTGAGGTTGCTGTCCATCCTGTGTCTACTCTGCTTAGATGCTTCATCTCAAAGACATGGCCACATTGGTGCTCTTCACGTTTCAAGTTTCAGGTGTGTAGAGTAAATTTCAATTGGTAATTAAAAGTGCAGCACGTCCTCACCATGAAGTTCACCCCCAAACCACCAGGCTGTTCTCATACCAGAGCCCAGGCTGAAAAAGTCCCACTTACGACCAGGGTGAGGAGGTGTTCTGAGCTCCAGGAAGGCAGGTCAGCGAGGGCATGCTGGTCCACCTGGCCAGCCTGACAGGTGGCTGCCTGGACCTTGTGTGTAAGGGGTGCCCCTCGGGAATAGAGGGCATGCCTAGCAGGTGTGCTGCCCTGGTTGAATCCCCAGCACTGTGTGAGCACCTGCACACGCGCGCGCACACACACACACACACACACACACACACACTGGCTCCCTCCTGGGGGATCAGGAGAATTGCCGTGTCAATACCCTCCCTGCACTCCCGCGGGAGAGCTGTGCAGAGGGTTCCATCAGCCTCCCTCTCCACGCCCAGTGAGCATTGCAGACATTTCTTGTAAAGAGCCATTTAAAGACTCAACAGGAGGATGTTAAGTACTGTGATGACCCTCTGAGGAGAATCGTCCCCAGCTAGAGGGCTGCTCCCATGACGGGCTCTGCTCAGAGGCTGCAGGTGGCTGGGGTGCCCCGTCCACTCAGGGATGATGCCAGCCTGCCACAGAGGGTGCAGGTCTCCGCAGGACGCCCTCGCTCCAGCTCATGAGAACTGAATGCGGGAAACCCTAGTGGGCACTCTTTCTCTGTGGGATGTCTTTTCTGACCATTAGGAAGAGTCCAGAATGTGAAATTCAACTCAAGGAAGTATCAGGCCTTTCAATCAACATATCCCCGAGTCTGTAGCTTCATTTGCATGTTTACTATTATGCTGTTCAAAAGAAAGATGATTTTAAAACATTGTATACAGGTGGAAAAACCTGTACCCAACAAATGCCAACCTGAAGAAAGTTGGGATGGAATCAGTGTCTTACACAGGAGCTGGTTAAGGAAATAACCATCTTGTGTGAACACTGTTCCTTAAAGATGCAAGAGAAGTTCACTGGGTTCTTAGATCATGAGCTTGTTGGCACACAACATCACAGGTTCACAATGTACAACGAGAGACCAACAGCATTAAATGGAATATCTGGCAAGTCCAGACATGTCAGATATTTCAGCACACTTCTCAGAGAACTTGCATCGAGTTGACCAAATGACAGTACCTGAGGCCCATGATTCACGGACCTGTGAAGAGGCATTCTGCCCACCCAGACTTGGTGGCATGAGACATGGGTTCTCTGGAAACTCATGGAGGCTTTACACAAATGGAACGTGAGCCAGAAACAAAGCAAATCTTCACAACTTCTGAAGAATCAACTGCACACAGACCATTTCTCCTACCATAATGAAATCAAGTCTATATAAATAGCCAAAAGAAAATAATCCCCCAATTCACAGATCACGGAAGAAACCACAGTGAGACTTCCGAACGCAGCAGGACTTGACAAGCCCACTCCAGGTAAACACTCAGGAAGGTGCTTGGAAAGTCACCCCAGTGCCTGGAAGGAGACGCACACCAGAGACAAGTGGAACAGTGAGAAAGTGACCAGAGCCTACATTGAAATGCAGCACCAATGCAAAGAAAGAAAAAGAGACGAAGACAAAGATGGATCAGAAACCAACAGCATGTAACTCACAGAAACCATTAGAAGATGGGTGAATCCAGACGCTGCTCCCTTTGAGACAATAAGACAAACAACAAACAGTAGAAGAACCAAGCTCTTGGGAAACTTAATAAAATAATATTGTTTTAAAAATGATGATACAAACAAAACTGTACACTGTAAACTATTTTAAAACTGTAGCTTAACACTCTAAACAACTTTGCAGCAATAAATTTGAAATTTTAACATAAATGGAAAATTTTAAAGGAAAATATAAATTAAAATTTGAGTCAGGGAAAAAAATACATGTGAATAAAACAATGAGTAAACAATAAAATAAATAGGAATAATACCCACAAAAAATAAGAGAATGAAATATGTTATAGCTGTATTTTATCAAATAGTAAGAAAACAATAGTCGTCGTCATTGTCCTCCTCCTCCTCCTCCTCCTCCTCCTCCTCCTTCTCCTTCTTTTCTGGTACAGAGGATTTAACCCAGGGGTGGTTTGTCACTGAGTTGGATCCCCAGCCCTTATTAATTTTTGAGAAAAGGCCCCTCTAAGTGTAGCTTAGGGCCTCACTAAATTACTGAGGCTGGCCTTGAACTTGAAATCCTCCTGTCTCAGCCTCCCAAGCCACTGGGATTATAGGTGTGCACCATCATGCCCGATGAAGACAAGAATTCTTAATCATGTACACATTGTCTCTTAGGGAGAGAAGAAGTTTTTCCCAGTTAATCATGAGAGGCAAGGATGACCTAAGAATACCAAAGGAAATAGGAGAAAGAAGACTCAAAAGGTATTCTCTTCTGCAACACATGAGCATTACCCAAGCCCCGTGTGTTAAGGCTGCGGGAATCTCTACATGGTGTTAACAAGCAACTTTACAACTGCAGTATATTTACATAAAAGGCACATTGTTTGTAAATACATATGAATCCAGGGCTTGTACAACAACCCAGATGTTAGCATTCATTTTATCTCACCCAAAGGCAGATGCTATCATCTGTCGTCTTCTGTACACTTTCCGTGGACCACCAAGTCCTAGTTTGGCTGTCCTGTATAGAGACAGCCCTCATGTGCTTCATTGTGCTTTTTTACCAGCACGTTAGACTTACACAGAGTAATCGGGTCCACCTTGACAGAGTCACACGTGTGTGGAGTTTGGCTCGCTCCATTTCAGTCCCTGTTCCCGGCTTTCTCCCCCCTCCTCCCCCATTCCCCTTCCTCTGTTAATCTTCTTTTACTTGTTTACTTGTTCATTTTTGATTGATGCTTTACAGGCACACATGAAGGTACATTTAGCTGCACACATAACATGATTGTTAAATCCAGTCTGCATTTCCTCCCCTCCTGTCCCTCCTCCCTCCCTCCCGATCCCTTTCTCCACCCCTTAATCTTCCCTCTATCTTTACAATATCGGATCTCCTCCTTCTGTCCCTGATTTTGCTCTAGCTTCCACATATGAGAGAAAATATTTGACCTTGGTTTACTGAGTCTGGCTTATTTCACGTGGCATGTTTTCTATTTCCATCCATGTACTGGCAAATGACATAATTTCAATCTTATTTGTGGCTGAATAAAATGCCATTCTGTATATACACCAGGTTTTCTTAATCCATTCGTCTATATTGATGGGCATCTGGGTTGGTTCCATAATTTGGCTATTGAGAGTTGTGCTGATACAAACGTCGATACGGTTGTAACACTAGGGTATCCTGATTTTAGTTCATTCAGAAAATACCAAGGAGTGGATAGCTGGGTAATATGGTGGTTCCCTTTCTTTTTTTTTTTTTTTTTTTTGAGAAAGCTCCATAATGCTTTCCAGAGAGAGGTTGTAGGTTGTACTAATTTAAATCCCCACAAACAATGTATGAGTGTATGCTTTTCCCCACATCCTCGCCAGAATATTAGACCATCATCATCATCATCATCATCATCATCGCCACTGAGTGAACTCAGGGGTGCTTAACCACTGGGCTGTATCCCCAGACCATTTTTCATGTTTTATTTTTGAGGCAGGGCCTCGCTAAGTTGCTGAGACTGGCTTCAAGCTTGAGATCATCCTGCCTCATCCACGTGAGCTGCGGGATTGCAGGCGTGCACTGCCATGTCAGCACATTATAATTTTTTGTGTTTTTGATAATTGCCATTCTGGCTGAAGTGAGATGAAATCTTAAGTGTAGTTTTGATTTCCATTTCCCTGATTGCTAGAGATGTTGAATATTTTTTCATATATCTGTTGGGGATTTGGTTTTCTTCTTTTGAGAAATATCTGTTAAGTTCTTTCATCCACTTGTTGATTGGGATGTGTTTTGGATATTTGTTTTGCAGTTGTTGTTGTTGTTAAGCTTTTTGAGTTTTTATCTATTCTGAATATTAATCCCCTGAGGAGCAGGTGACAAAGATATTCTCCCATTCTGTAGGTCTCTCTTCACACTGTAAATCACTAATTCCTTTAATGTGCAGAAGCTTTTTTATTTGATGCCGTCCCACTTACTGATTCCTGGTTTTGTGTCTTGAGCTTTAGGAGTCTCGTTAAGGAAGTTGGTGCCTGCACTTTAAGACAGTGTGTTGATCCTAGGTTTTCTTCTAGCAGCCGCAAGTTTTCTAGTCTAATTTCTAAATCTTGGATCCACTTTGATTTGAAGATTGTGCAGGGTGAGAGATGGGGATCTAGTTTCACTCTTCTATATGGATATCCAGTTTTCCCAGCACCATTGGTTAAAAAAAGCTATTTTTTCTCCAACAAATATCTTTGGCACCTTTGTCAAGTATCAGATGACGGATCGACATGTGGGTTTGCCTCTAAGTCTTCTATCCTATGTCAGTGGTGTTCATGTCTATGTGATGCCAACACCATGTGTCTTTGTTACTGTAGCTCTGTAGTGTCACCTGCGATCACACATGTTGGTCTTCTTGCATAGCTCTTCTTATGAAGAACTGCGTTGGCTATTCTGGGTCTCTTATTCTCCTGAAGGAATTTGAGGACTGTTTTTCTCTAGTTCTCTGAAGATATTTTGATGGAGATTGATATTTAATTAGGATTGTATTGAACCTGTATATTGCTTTTGGTAGTATGGCCATTTTGACAATATTAATTCTGTTTATCAAAGAACATGGGAGATCTTGCCTTCTTCTAAGATCTTCAATTTCTTTCTTCAGTATTCTATAGTTTTCATTGTAGAGGTCTTTCACCTCCTTCATTAGATTAATTGCCAGGTATTTTGGTTTTGAGGTTATTGTGAATGAAATGGTTTTCCTGATTTCTTTCTCAGCAGAATCACTGTTGGAGCATAAGCAAGCTATTGATTTGCGAGTGTTGAATTCTTATATTCTGCTACTTTTCTGAATTCATTTATCAGCTCTAGTAATCTCCTACTGGAGATTAATTAATTAATTAATTCTTAATTTCATTTCTGATCTTAATTATTTCCTACTTCCTACAGATTTTGGAATTATTTTGTTCTTCCTTTTCTAAGGTCTTGGAGTGAAGCATAATTTTTACTGTACTCACTCAATGCTATAAGTTTTTCCATAGAACTGTTTTCATACTGTGACAGAGATTTTGATATATTGTATCTCTGTTCTTATTGTTCCTAGAATTTCTTGATTTCTTCTCTCATTTATTCTTTTATTCATTCTTCATTTAAATAAGTATTTTTTAATTTCCACATGTTTGTGTGTTTCTATTATTTTTCTCACTATTGTTTTCTAGATTCATTCCCTTATGATCTGATGCTATGCACTGCATTATTTCAAATTTTTTTGTATTTACTAAGACTTACATTGTTACCTAGAATGTGCTTTGTTTTGTATAAGGTTACATGAGCTGCAGAGAAGAAAGTATATTGAGCTGTTGGAGGTGAAATATTCTGTAGATGTTTATTAGGTTCATTTGATTCATAGTATTATTTAAGTTGAAAATATCTTTTTAAAAGTTTTTTGGATGACTTGTCCTTTGATGATAAGGGTGTGTTGAAATGATCCAGTATTATTGTATTAAGGTCCATCTGGGATTTAACGTTGTGTGTGTGTGTGTGTGTGTGAGTGTGTGTGTGTGTTTGTGTGTGTGTGTGAGAGATTAGGTGTACTGACATTTGGGGCATATATATTTATACCATCATATCTCCTCTCTCTCTCTTTTTTTTTTGGGGGGGGGGTCATTTACTAGTACATAGTGGCCTCCAGAGGTCTCGTGATAAACTTTTGCTTGATGTCTGCTTTGTCAGCAGTGAAAATAGCTGCTCCTGCTTGTTTTCAGACTCCTTCTGCATGGAATCTTGTCTTCATCCTTGTAACTTCAGTCTGTGGATGTCTCTGCCTAGGAGATGAATCTCTTGCAGACAGCATATCGTTGGATCTTGTTTTTTGATTGATCCTGCTAATCTATGTCTTTTAATTGGGGTTGAGACCATTTATATTCAGTGTTATTATGGATATGTGTTTGAAGCTTCCTGCCATTTTAATTTGTTTGCTATACTTAATTCTGTTCTTTTGTTGTTGTGATTTTTGAAGTTTTTGTTTGTTTGTTTGTTTTTTGGTATTGGGGATTGAACCAAGGAGAGCTTAACCACTGAGCCATATCTGAGAGTCTGAGATGAGAATCAGAAATGAGCCCTATTGGTCTGCCTCTAAATTTGATATTGGGGACATTTTTGTCTTGCAGTTTGAATATATTTCCTTATTTTCTACATTAGACATTTTGATTATGATGTGTCGCGGAGAGGCTCTGTTCTGATGTTGTCTATTGGGGGGTCCAATATGCCTCCCATATGTGGATGTCTCATTTCTAATGTGGGGAAACTTTTCTGTTACTATCTCATTGAGGATATTCTTAATGCCTTTACCCTGTATCTCCATGTTCTCTTCTATCCCAATGACTTTCAGGTTGTTCTCTTGATGCTGTCCCAGAGTTCCTGATTATGGTCTTCCCCTCCTCTTTATTGCATACTGAGTATTGAAGTTCACATGCCCTGCCTTCAAAACCTGAAGTTCTATTTTCTATGCAATCTAATCTGTTGGTGATGTTTTCAAGTGAATTTTAAATTTGATTCATTGTATCTTTCATTTCCAGGAGTTCTAATCAGTTTCTTCTCATTAACTCCATTTCTTTATCAAAATGGCTTTTGAACTCCTCTATTTGCTCTCTTAATTCCTTCCTTAGATCTTCTTTTAGTTCCTGGAACATTTTAATAATCAGTTTTTTATATGCTTTTTCTGGGATTTTGTCCACATCACAATCTGTGGGATCCTTTGTTGAGGGATTGTGAACTGTGGGGGGAGACTTGTTGCCTGTTTCCTCATGTTTTCAGAGGTGTTGGACTTGTGCATCAATTGAGATGAAGTCCCTTCCTCGTTTATACATGTTCATTTGTTGTACTTATCTCTTTGTTTTGGATCTTCTATTCTTGATGTACGAGAAGATGTCCAGGAGTAAGGTCCCCCTCTGGTTGATGCTCTTTGGACCTTGGTTATTGATTTGGGATTTTTCTTCTCCAATCCTGTGTGTTGAAGTATTGCTGAGGCCCAGGTGGGGCTAGATCATGTGAGGTGAGATGTGCTGTTACTTGGCTGAGCTGTGAGCATTGCTCAGAACAGGATCTCTACTATGTGAGTTTGAAGCATCCCAGCACTTTCCAGCCCCTCTTAGAGGAAGCAGGGAGCCAGTTGCAGCACTGATGTTAGCAATAGGATACAGCCTTAAGGTAAATGTCCACTGTCTACGTTGACACCTGTGACACTAACTGCCACCTCTACAGAAATGGTGAGATTGTTATTGAACATCAGCACCAACAATAAAGAACATGAACTAGATCAGGCATTAAAAAGGAACGCAATCTGTGTATTATGATACCACTCACAAGTCAAATGAGGCTCAGAATAAACAGGTGCAGAAGAAAGCCATTGAAATGAAAGTGAAATCACATGAATATATAAAACACACACCTATATATGTACATATATTTCAAACCTCTGTGCAGTAAGAGCTCATGCGCGCGCACACACACACACACACAATCTCGCAGAGTGGAAAAACATGAAAAAATAGTGAACAAAATAATGAAATGGTATTTGAAAAAAAATGTCAAGCAGGTCTATGAGAAATGAGGGTGGAGAATGTGGGAAAGAGAGAGAACAAGCAAGCAGCAGCGAGGAGCTGGGGAGGTTCTGGAGGGGTCCTGCCTCTGGCTGACCATCAACAGTGAGGCACTGTCCACATCAACACTCAAGGACTTTCGCCACAGGGAAAGGAAACTGAGAAAAGGAAAACAAGAACAGCCTCTTCTCTCTCATTGGATCAGACTCGGGGGGTGGGGGTGGGTGTTGCATCATGAGGAGAAGCTGGGGTGACCTGCTTTCCCCCACTGTGTCACCAGCACTGGGGTCTGTGAGCTGGAAGCTCGGGGGCCTTCCCAGACGTCAGCCCGACCCTGTGGAGCAGTCCTGGGATCACCTCAAAGGGTCCCAATGTAAATGGGAAGGTAAAACCCACTTAAACTGCACTGTAGGAACATTTTCTTGGAACTGACGTCTAACTACATCTGTCTGGTTCTTGGAATAGCATGTGCTGCCCTCAGGGCTGTTTTGTATCAACAGGGGAGCGCCCTGCAGTTCTAGGGGCTGGAGATGGAAATGGTTTCACGGTTTCCGGAAGCATCTTTCTTCCCTGGAGAGGAAGGTGGTATGCAAGAGTATCCCCAAGAGCAGCCTGGGGGCTCGGTGTGGAACCGAGGCGGGCTTGGTAGGGCCCTGGGTCAGGCCTCCTCTGCCTACAAGGGACCACACCTCCACCCAAAAGCACCACAGGGCACCAGTGTTTTTCTTTCAATGAGGTGGTGCTGGCATGGGACGTGGGCCGAAATATAAGCCCAATGGAAGAAGCTGGTTACCAAGCTGTTGGGTATAACCGTTCACAACAAAAATGTGCTATGACAATGTTGTGTTTGGAACAGGGAGGAAACGCCAGAGCCAGAGGACTGTTCAAGGCTCTCTCCCTGGACAGCAGTCAGAGCAGGCTGAAGCCACGGGCAGTGCTGTGGTCACCCTGGAGGCCGAGGCCTGTCTAAACAAGCGCTCGCTGCTAGAAGACGTCGTTTTCAGCTGGCGGTGTGCAGAAGTGGCAGCGTGGACTTGGTCCCTCCTTCCCACTGTACAGGAAAGCTGGACCAAGGGAGCCATGTGGAGCAGCTCGCAGGTCGAGGGCCCCCTGCATCCTGTCCTCTGCCCTCTCCTCTCCCACACGGGGCACAGGCCCACCAGCAGGTGTGTGGCCCGGAAGAGGCAGTGGCCGTGCATCTGAGCGTCTTCCCCGAGCTGAGGTTGGGACCCAGGATCTCACGCCTGTGTGAGCGTCTTAAGCGCCAAGAACATAAAAGACAATGTACATGGGAATGAAGGTGTTGTAAAGGGACTCAGGAGAATTCCAACCACAAGCACCCATGTGCCCTCAAAACGAGTCCTCCTAGAAGGAACCCCAGTCTATCAAACTCTGAAAGTAGATCTCTGCCAGCGCCTCTGGGAGGCAGCGGGCTCCTTCCCAAAGGTCGCAGGTGAGACGTGTCCCTTCCGCCTTGGCCTGACTACAACCAATTCCCAGTCTGACTCAGGGCCACTCTCTTATTAGCTGGGTGACACTGGGAACGTTACTTCACTTTTCTGTTCCTCAATTTCTTCACCAGTGAAAGGCAGAAAATAGCAGCACCCACCTCCTGAGGTGATCTTGTGGGTTAAGACCCGGCCTTAGCCCAGCAGGTGACCTCCAACTCGGGGCTGGGCATACAGCGAAGGCCCCACAGATAACTGCTTTCAGAAAATGCAAACAAAAGAAAGTGAATGTGTGCAAGGGCAGAACAGAAGCAAAACAAAGACGATCCCAGACAACTCTGTGTACTCTAAAGCACAAAGGCATTAAATAAAGTTTTATTGACATTATTACATCATAGGTAAGTATCACAGCAACTTCTGTGTAATTAAGTGTAGGCAGGTAGCAAGCAAGGCTGTTGTAGTGTAAGATGCTATAAGACAGGGAAGGTCCACCCAAGAGGAACTTAACCATACCCTGTTGGCTATTTCTCTTCTGACTCTAGCTCTCACTTGTCCATGTCAAAGACAATTTATTCTAAATGTCCAGGCCAGTCTTGAATGCACTTAACTTTCTCCCTTCTTTTTATCAGTCTGCACCTCATGAATTCTATTCTGGCGAATTCTGGTTCATTGACAAGCACTAGTGCTTACAGCTGCCTAGGAGGACTGGGAAAGATGCATACATCTGGAGTCAGATGCATCTGGGTACAAATTCCCGCCTCGCCTTGTGTGGACTTTGTGACTGAGCACAGTATGTAATTGCTTAGTTCTTTGGTCTGCTCAAGAAGACCACGGAAAAGTCTTCACTGGGGGCCATTATGGGGGTGAAAGACAACTTCCAGTGCTCGGCGCTCAGCATGGACTTACAGGTCAGTGTCCTGCTTTTCCCAGAGGAGGCGTGGAGATCTTGCCCTTCTCATTTTACAAACCAGAGGACTCATGTCCACAGAATGTGAAGAAAAATACCCACAGTCCCATGTCTATGCCCTTCTCACCGCTGTTCTTTCTTTTATTAACTTGCATAACTTCTGTAGAGTAGAGAAAACTCAGAGGAGTCAAAACAGGCTCTTTTCCTCTTTTTAATATAAGTCAGCCACCAAGAGACTTTTAAAGCAGGAGCGACCTCATGAAAGCCAGTAAGTCCTGGAAGAGCTGCTTCAAGTCCTCAGAGATATCAAAAACAGAAGTTCTGTTCTTCTAAGACTTCCCCAGCAGAACCTAAGTATTCTGTAGGCTTTGGCACCAAACCCCCCAGAACGAAGTATTCATCTGCACATTGCAGCTCAGGCCTCCCGGAACCCTGCCCGTGGACTTGGCAAAGGAACGGGGTTTGGTATTTGGAGTGGTCAAGTTTGCTCAGGGCTGAGCTGTATCTGAAGCACACTCTCTGCTCTTAGTCGTCGGGACTGGTAGAAAATTCACAGCTGACTGTCTTTCTCCACAGCTGAAGATCACCCAGGGACACCTCAGAGGAGCTCATGATTGTGCATTCTTCCTTTATCTGAGGAAGAATGGCAGGCTTCACTCAGCGGGCAGGAGACACAAATGTCATCTAAGAGTGGTCGACCATAGGAGTTTTTAAAAAATGTTTTGAAAACGACATTTTGCCATTATAACATGGGTTGGATTTTACTTTGCTATTTAAATATTGTTTATGTGTGTGTACCGCCCACTTGGAGTTGTTACTACAACCAGAAAAAGCAGGAAACATGGATGTGCTGGGCTCCTCATAGCTGCTTGATGCATGGGAACTCCATCAGGGCAAAAAGGCCACACGTGTGACTGTGTGGGTCCCCTTCCCCGATGGCCCAGAGACCAAGCTGTCTGTTGCTGTCCCTGTGGAATCAGTTGACCCGGTCCTGGGGTGTGGACCTGCAGAGGCACAAACGAGGCCAGTACAGCAGAGGCCACGAGGCACTCCCCTATCTCCTGGGCAGTGAGTGCTTCTAACTCCTGCCTGAATCAGCCGACCTGCTGAGTAGCCCACGTGTCAGCTCCTGTGCTAAGTCAGAGAACATCTTATGAAAGGAGGAGAGTGAGCAGTCTGTTACGGTGTGGATGTGAGGGTCCCCCAAAGCTCACGTGTGACACAATGCAAGAAAGTTCAGAGGAGAAGTGACGCGGTTATGAGAGCCTCATCCCGATCAGTGAGTTAATCACCGATGGGATGAACTGGGTGGTGGTTGTAGGAGGTAGGAGGTGGCTGGAGGAGGTGGGTCCCAGGGGTGTGCCTTTGGGGCACATATTGTCCTTGTTGAGCAAAGCTCTCTCTGCTTCCTGGCTCCGTGTCCCCAGCCACGTTCCTCTGCCATGCACCTCCGCCATGATGTCCTGCCTCACCTCAGGCCCTGGGGGATGGAGTCGGCCATCTGTGGACTGAGATCCCTGAGACTGTGAGCCCCCAACACCTTCTCATCGTTTTTGTCAGGTCTTTTGGTCACAGCAGTGAAGAGCTGACAGAAACAGTGTCACCTCTGTGCCAGCTATGTACTAATTGGTTCTGTCTATTATGAACTTCTTTTCCTCATGAGCACAATGCTGCAAGAGTTAGATTAAATATGGACATTCTGGGGGTTTTGAAGTGATCTTGAAACGACTATTCCTCTGTTCTGTGCTGTCCTATTTATGCAGTTGGAGGAATTGCACCAGGAAGGAATTGCAGGCAAGAAGTGGGTATGTGCTTATTTCACAGTAATCTGATTGGATATTACTCTTGGCAGGTATTCATGGGAGGAGAGAGGAAAGCAATATTTTAAAACTGCTGCGTAAACTGACAATAAGAAACGCACATTCTATCACCGCTCTCTGCTGCAAGACCTTGTGTTTCCCAGACTGTTCTGCCTGGACCTCACCACCCACAGCCAGGGCTGGTCCGCTCCGACCTCTGCTCCCCTGCTCCTACACGGCCACTGCCATTTGGAAGTGGCTCCCAGGTTCAAGGAGGCAGGGACGTGGCTCTGTCCCGGGAGGCTAGCTCAGATCTGTAGCCTGCATTTTCAGGTTCCAGGACCACCTCCCCTGCCCGAGGTCCTCTCGGCACAGCAGAGGGCGAGCCTCAGTGGCTATCTCCTTCTTGGTTCGGTTTTTAGTGGGTATGTTCCCCAGGTCCTGGTGTCCTGCCCTGCACTGTCCCCTCCTCCCGGCCTGTGTCTGGTGGAATCTAAACAATGACAAGAGTGTCACCAAGCCTAAGACCTTGAACTCTTCAAGCTTGGGCCAACTGTTTTGGAAATCAATTCTTTTGCACTTTAGAAGAATATTTTAAAATACATTTTCAAGAGATAGACGGGTGGATCTAAAAAGACATTCCAAATTTTGATTACCAAGATTGTTTCTCAGAGGCTGGGAAGGAGGAATGTCAGGAGAAGGGAAGGAAATCGCGTCCAGATGTGGGAGGAACACTCCCAGGAAATGGGAAGGGTCTCGGGCTTTACAGGAGAGGGTGGTGCTCCAGGTCAGGACTGCCTGCCTGAGGGGCACGCAGGACAGAATCCAAAGCCTTCATGAAGCCAGGCCGCGTGAGACCCCTTGCTTTTCTCCATCTCTCAGGCTTCTCAGAGACAGTGAGCAGATGAACTGGGCCTCTCTGCACATACATGTCCTCTGTCTGCTCTCCTCTCTCGGCTTCCCCCTCTCACAACAGCAGCTGAGGCCCACACCCCCCAGCACGGTGTGCTGCTCCGGCCAGAATTCTCAGGGAAGAACAGGACGCTGAGTGTGTCTGATGCCTCCTGGTTCCTCAGCCCAGTTCAGTGCAAGAGAGTCCTAGGGACAGAAGCCAAGGGCATTTCCCCGAGGGCTTCATCTGTGGCACGCCACGTCAGAGCGGGCACGCGGGGGAGGTCTCCAGACAACCCGTCAGATGTGAGTCTCACTCAGCGTCAACCAGCGCGTGGAGGCAACTCTGGGAAAGCTGTGTGGGCTGCCCACAGTGAAGACATGCTCTCGCGACATCCTGGCACGCTGAATGGGACCACAGGAGCTGGTATCAAGCAGGCTTCAGTGTCCCCAGCTGGAAAATGGGACAGGAGAGCACAAGTTCTGGAAAGATTGGTGAGCTGTTGAAAGGACCCTGGGCTCCTTAGGTCCATCAGATCCCTTGACCCGTGTAACAAAGCCTGTGTGGGTGGTTTCAGAGGAGGTCACAGAACACGAAGAACCCGCGAGCATTCCTCAAACTCTGAAATGCATCTCTGAGTTTTTAAATTGAGGGATCATCCTTTGGCTATTTGGGATCCTGAAGTTATGATTTTTTTCCAATGTGTTCTAACAAAAATCAAGAATGCATGATCCATTTTAACCCTGATCCTTTAAGGCTGTTTTAAAAATTAATCTAGACATGATTATAGAGTGATTTAATCTAGAAAATAATCTGCTACAACTGTTTATAGATTCTGAAAGTTTTCAATTCACAGAAACAGAGCTGATCATTAAAGCCATGATCTTACTAATGATCTTACTATCTCAAGTTTGTGTGCATACACGCATAGATTAGAAACACTTTGTGTCTCTAAAAATAACAAAATGGCCATTTTTTTTTTTCACAAATTTGAAGTGGTCCGTTACAGGCAACACACATTCTTAAGGAAATCTGAAATGGTCTCGAAGAATATGTTGGCTGGAAATGATAAATGACACAAAAAGTCTATTTCTTTTAGGAAAATAAACCTAAATGATTCTTCTTTACACATAATTGTTGGTTTCTCTTCTGGTTAGGATGCCAGAGTCTGGACAAAGCCACAACTTAGCTGTTTGGTATGAGAAGGTTTTACTTCTCTCTTGGGTCTTTTTTTTTTTTTTTTTGCACTTGAATAGCCAGGAGGTGAGCTCAAAGTCCTGAAGACCCTCCCTCCTCTGTGGCATGGGCCTCCTGGGCTGGGAGACTGTCCAGGCCAGGTCCGGCAGTCAGGCTGGGGATTTCCTTTTCTAGTTCTTTTGTTAATTAAGAACAAGTTTTTCTTTCTTGCCTCTAGCTTACCAGAATTTTCCTAAAACCTAAGCACTTTAGTAAATACAGGAGCTAGGTTTACCCATGCATCAATGATAGAAATTCACAATGTGCATTTCATTTTCCTAAGATTTAAAAATGGCAAATTTCACTGGGGCCATGAGAGAATTCTCACATTGATCCAGACTATGAAGAAACCCCCATTGCCGCTGGCTGAAGAGTAAAAGCTTGGTTACCTGGACCCGGCCCGGTCCCAGGGCTTCCCTGTCATTAGGCAATGTTGAGCTAAGGCTGTCGCCCTCAGGAGCAGCGATAATGGGTGGATTCACCACACAGCATTAGCACCGGCTCTGTCAGTCATGTGAGGAACTGGAGAGGCTGATCCTGCCCCCAAGGCCCCGTGATTGCAACTTAGGCACGGCATCTGGGTTGTGGTCAGTTTGAGTCTCTCCTTCTGGGGCTACCTGTGTGACCCTGGGTACGTGACCTTCATCCTTTGAAATCTTCGGGTGCCATCCTGTTGTGCAGATGTGTCCATCTCCTGGACTGGCGTGCCTCTGGGCTTTCCTGGGGGACATCTTCTCCTTTGTCTGGCAGCGCACCCCTCATAGGGGCCGCCACCTCTACCACGGTAGCGTCATGATTCTACCCTACAGAATGCTGCTCAGGAAAATGGCACCCGAAAGGCCAGGCCAGCACCAGGGTTAGTGAGAAGGGGAAGGGTCACATTGTCCCCACTGTGGTCTTAGGACCTTCTAATCAGCTGGGGGAACTCTACAAGAGATGGCAAAGGACATCTAACACCACCATTCAAATCTGTCACCCCGGGGTTATGGATGAGAAAAGGAGATAACGGCAGTAACAGAATCCCTGCAGTCAGATCAGCCAGACGCGGCGACTTCCAGACCCTTCTTGGTCCCTGCGACACCTGGGGATTTGGGAACAGACCCCTGGAGCACGGGCGCCTAGCACTGCCTGCTGTGGAATTGGATAAACAGTTTCCGCTATTAGTTGCCTAGATCGCATCTGACACCCAGTTACTTTTTGAAAAACCCACAAAAATAAAACAGCAGCTTCGTACGCACACGTGTTCTGCTCTAAGTCCTAGTTGCTGTTTGCTAAGTCGCATCAGCTAAAGGTCAAAATGATTGTTTTGCTAAGACTCGGGCAGATGGAAGGTGCTAGGGACATCCTGGTCCTGCACTTTGAAATGTGATGTGCTCTGGATCATGGGAACGTCTGCGACTGCTCGCGAGGTGACAGGGTTTGGTGCTCCTGTTCCTTTAACTCAAGCGCTCGTGGCTCTGACCACTCACAACTGCTGACTGCCATTCAATGTGGAAACACACACGTTCATAGCTGTTCTAGGGCCAGTGTAACCGTAGAGACACAGCATCCCCTTTTAATCACTGAAAAGTGGGCGATTTTAGTGTCAAACTACAGAAAGGCTCAATTTTAAAGTCAGATTAGAAATTGGATACATCAGAGTCACTGCTCGGGAAAAATGGACAGTACATAATCTAATATCTTTAATTTTATGTACACGAATATAATGTGTGTCGACTTTGTACATGAGATACATACAGAATTTAAACCTTTTACTCAACAAATAAGAATTTACAATAGTAATATGTAAATTACTAGAGGGCTGTCCACTTAAGAATACTTAGATTAGATCTGTCCTTTAACAGCAAAAGAATTTAATAGTTTACAATCATAGAAACACTGACATTTAAAACAAGACTTTATAAAATAATTTATGTGTGTGTATATATATATATATATAAATCTCCTAGCGTCTATAGAGAGGGATGATTTGCCTTTGTGGATGTGTGCAATGAATGGCGTACTTTAGACTTTTAGGTAATAAAATAATTTAGAAGCAGTTCATGCAGCGGACAGAGCGAGGGGCGGCAGTTTCTCCCAGGCGGGCTGTGTCTTTGACGTCCAGTGATGTCGGACGCACACAAGGTGACCTGGGGCGCTGGAGCAGGTCTCTCTGCTGCTATGTAAACATCAGTATCCCTGGCTCTCCTGCCTTCGGTGGCACAAGCACAGGTGACGACTTCTCTCGGCTGTGGGAGCTGTCAATCAACAGGTGAAGTGACTTGGGGTCCCTCCCGCGGGACCTAGCAGAGCTTCCTGGTCTTGACGACTTTGCTCTGGTACTTTACGGAGTGCCCGCCGTGTCCGATGACGTAGACGTCCAGCAGGTAGGACTTGCCGGGCTGCAGACCTCCGACGGTCTCTGTGGTCACCGCCTTCTGCAGGTTCTGACTGTGGAAGTACTTGCAGAGGACCTTCTCCGACTTGGGCCTGGTGTCCGGTCCCAGGCACCGGTTCTGCTCTCTCTTCTTCTGGTCTTCGCTGTGGTTGTCGTCCACCTCTTTCCTGTAGATGCAGAACTTGTTTCTCTCCTGCGTGCCCAGCCAGGCCACTGTGGCCGAGGAGCAGGTGCGGAGCCTGTCAAAGGCTTTGATGCGCGTGTCTTCGGGCAGAGAGGGGAAGGACTGCTTGCCGGGCCTTGTGGTCGCCAGGATCTTCAGCACGGAAGCCCCTTTCTTGTTTCCCTTCAGGCGGACGAGGTACTTGGCTTTAGGTTTTCCTCTCAGCTGGAACTGCCGGATGCCCTCCACATTCTGGGACAGAAGCAGCTTCCCGTCTCTTCTCACCTGGACCTGGACAGCGTCCAGGCAAGAGTGGATGAAGAAGGTCACTTTCTGGTGGGAAGAGACAGGAGCAAAGCGGAGAAACTTGGCCCCCTTCCTCTTGACAAACACGTCTGTCACCTTGCCGTCCTTGAGCTCCAGGGTCTTCTGCTTGGCCTCCCCCTTGGTCCTGGCAAAGGTGCCCACATAGGCGGTGCTCATGTTGGTGTTGGTGTCGACCACGAAGACGTCGAAGTAGTGCTGCGTGTCCGGCTTCAGGTCAGACACGGTGAAGATATTCTTGCTGCCTATGCAGACTTTCTGAATGTCCGCCTTGGGCCTGGGGTGCACGGGACGGCCCAATTTGGGAGAAGCCTTTGCCAGGAAGCTGCGTTCTTTGCCCAGGTGGTCGGGAGGAAACCCAAAATGGGCAAAGTCGAAGGGGCTAAAGTCGAGACCAGGTTTGGGGACCATCATGAAGGCATCGTCCGCCCCCAGCTTGGCTTCTGCTGCACAGAGACTCTTGAAATTGTGCTCTTTGTTGATGACCACGCAGTACTGGATGGGCTGGTTCAGCAAGGAGGCCGTGGGGCTCGGCTTCCAGGCCAGCGTGACCGTGGTGCGCCCCAGGGAGGTCACGTCCACTCGGGGGTCGTAAGGCAGCTCCGGGTACGGCTGGTCCGACTCTGGAGTTGTGGTGGCGTACACTTTGAAGTGCGTGTCTTTCTCTGTGGAGAGGAGCTCCAGCTGGTACAGACCCGCGGGGGAACTGGAGGAGGCGAAGGACTCCACGGCGTTGCCCTTGTAGGAGAACAGCTCCGTGCCTTCCTCGTGTGTCATCTGATGCCTCTGCTGCTCGAGGGGCTCGGGGTCACCTGCAAGACAGGAGCAAAGCAGGGGCTACAGGTCACGTGGTCTGTCGGTTCTCACCTCGCTCTCCACGACAAAGAGAGCACACACTCCTCACAGAGCACTGAGGCGGTGCAGAAGGTGACACAGGGAGCCGCCTCTTCACCGCCGTGCTCTACTCCACGCCTCCTTCTCCTAGTGCCTAAGTGCAGTTGGGGTCACTGTCTCCTATTTTCTCCATAGGTTAGTAAATTTCTTCTCATGCACAAACGGATCTAGACGAACCACTAGTTTTTGCATCCTGTTTTCCTCCTTCAATTTGATGTCATAAAAAATAATACGGTTGCTTGATGTGTGACCATTATGAATACCACCTTATCGAGTATTTGGCTTGTATGGATGTATTTTTTCAGCACAAAATCTAGTTAGGTATAGATCACCTATAATTTTTTAGGTTACCTATAATTGTTAGGTCCAGAGCTTCAAACTTGTTAGAGACAGTTGATCCTGACCATCAGTCAGCTTGCCCAAAGGCCAGCGCACATGGGTGTGGCTCAGCTCGCCGATCTCACTGTCATCAGCAGGAGTGGACAACCCAATTAAGCCAGAAAATCAAGTACCTGTCCGAGCAGCTGAGGCTCGGTGTCCAGATGTGTCGGGAGTACCAAAGCCACCTGACTTGGCCATCCTTCGACACTGCTGGCACGTGCCAGGGCCTGATGAAGGCCTGACCACCAGCACAGGAAGGAACCTTGGCCATCTCACCGCAGACTGAAAGCCAGACGTGTGAGATTTCACATTCCTCAACTCTGGAAGGACCGCCCAGAGCGGTCAAGTCATGGCATCTGAGGGAGAAACCAAGCCAGGGTAGCTTTCAAAGCCCCCGGGGGCCTACCGTCCAGGGAGACAGCAGGTAGCCACAGGGGCCAGCAGAGCACGCCGGCAGCTTCTCCTGGCTCCTTCCTCCTCTCCCTCCTCCCCCTCTCCGGCTGCAGCTTCTCGGGAGCCCGGTGCCCTGCTGCCTGGCTGGACCATCTCCCCAGCCCTCACCAGGGCCGCTGCTCACCTGAGCTGTCCCCGCTGCTGTCCTCGGGCAGCTCCTGCAGTCCCAGCCTCCACTCCAAGGGCGCATCGCAGGGCGTCACCGTGACCGAGAGCGGAGTATTGTCCTCTTCAACCACAAAGAAGTACCTGGGGAAGGGCAGACCAGACGCACCGTCAGCAAGTACAGGAGACCTAAGGAAAGACAGCGAGCCAGAGGCGCCTCCGCTCACGTCACCCGCGACTGCGTCTCAGGGGCTTAGCCGGGTGGCCACCAACAAGGGGGTGACACCAAGCCCCAGTGTGGCAGACCTGTCCTCCTGAGAAGCTTGCTCCTGGTTCTACTGTCCACACCTCTGTGGACGAGGCTCACATTTCAGAGACAGTTTTAAAAATGAAGGCCCCTGTCTGACAGTGGGAGGGCGCACCTCTATCTTTCCTTGATCACGGAAATTTCGTGTTCCATTGAACGCATTGATGATTGTAAAACAGAATTTTAAAGACACGAGGCAAAGTCTTCCCCTGAGGGTGGTTTGCATAATGCCTCAGAAGGTTTTTAAAGGGGAATAAAGATCCCAATGTGGCCCAGCTGTAAATGCTGCGTGTCCTGCTGCACTGAGCCCTAAGGAGCTGCTCCCTGGGTCCACGGTAAAGAAAAGTGGGGTTTCCCTCCTGTGCACGGCGGCGGTGCTGAGGACCCCTCACCTCCCTGCTCTCTCTGTACTCACCACGCACCTGCTGTCCAACACCTCAGTCCCTGCCCACTGGCTCCCCCTGCCCTGTGTGACCTCACCCAGATCGGCTTTCCCTCCTGTGTGCTAACAGATTTCACCTGCCAACCTGAACCTGAATCCAAGGTGCAGCCACCTTCTTACCATCCTCTCTAAGACACAGAGCGAGTTCCAGGCCTCAGACGCCCACTCCAGGCCTCAGACGCCCACTCCACGCCTCAGACGCCCACTCCAGACCTCAGACGCCCACTCCAGGCCTCAGGCGCCCACTCCAGAGCCTGGTTCTCTCCCCAAGGTCAGCTTCCCCTGCAGTCCCCCTTTGCAGTAAAGGAGGAGTCCCGCCACCTGCCTGTCAGGACAGAGGCATGGAGCCTGCTGACCGTCTTCCTCCCCTCCAGGCAGGATGGATCAGCAGACACTTCAGGCTCCACTTGTCAAACAGACCCAGAATCTGACGCCTTGATCCACAGTGTGGCCACCCGGCCAAGTCTCCAGCGCCCCTGGCCTGAGCCTCCTGCTGGCCTCCCGACCCCAGCGACCCTGTGGACCTTCCCTCCCTCCAGGAGCACCATCACCTAAGCCTGTGGATGGCCCCCACTCAGCCTGAGACCCCGCGAGCGGCTTGTTTCACTCAGAGCATGAGGCCCTGAGCAGCAAGGTCTCCCGAGACCCTCCTCGCTCTGCCACGGCCCCAGCCCCTCGCTGTCCCTGGACACGGGGATTCCTGCCTTGGGCCTCCACGGTTGAGGCTCTTCCTCCCGGGGCTGGCCTCACCTGCAGACCCCTCCCCGCTCTGCGGCGAGGCCTGACCCATGTCTCCTGGAGACCATCTCTTCCTTGGCTGTTCCGTTTTCCACCCACACAGGGTCAGGTTCCCCACGGACCCCAGGGGTCCTGCACTGGTTCTCTGGGCACCTGCTGCAATTTGTGAGGACACCCTTTCCCAGAGGCCCACTGAGACTTCACTTCCCAGCACTTAGCAGACCTCTGCGGGCTCAGGGCCTGGAAGGGCACTTCCCAGTGAGGGGATCACTGATGAGTGACCTGGCTGGAGAACCCTAGCACCGTCTGCACCTCAGTAGTCCACTTGAGGACGTGCACCCCCGGAATCCCTTCTCTCTGAGGTACAGAGTTGAGTCAAAGTGTATTTTTCCCTCACTGTCCAGAGAGGAATTTGGAGCCAGAGGGTGGGGTGGGCAAAGGGAAAACAAACTGAAGACCCTATAAAAACAAAACAGCTAGTTGTAAAACAGCCGCCAATCAGCCAGAGAGAACAGCTAGATGATTGACCTGCTGACAAGCCGGGAGTTTCATGGACCACTCCCCTCTCTGAAGGGAAGGGTCAGCAGTCTTGATTTTAAGCTCAGCCTACTTTGTGCAGAGCAGACTTTTGATCCTTCGCCCAGGCTGCACCGAGGGCACCAACCACATACCCGCAGCTGCGTCGTTCTATTTTACAAAGAAGCAGATACAACCAAGTAATTTTTCTGGCATTATGCAAGGAGAAGTACCCAAACCTTCCCGCTGTGAGTGGATTCCATTAACCATGGGGCACTGGTGCCAGAGCAGAGTACATGGGACAAATTCACCCCAACCTTCCGTCCTCCTGCTCCCTCTCGTCACCACAGGGAAACCGATCCCCTGCTCTCCCTCCCAGTGACCCACAGGACAGGGCTCTCAGCAGAGGGGCTGCCTCTGAACTGAAAGGACCACCGCTGCGCCTCGTCCTCCGTGATCTGGAAAGGGATCATGGTGGAAGCAGACAGTTTTGTCTCTTGGAATGCCAGGCGAGGTGTCACAGCATCAAAGGAGAAACTGGTTTTGAAATGTAATTACCCCAAGGTGAACTATGAAGGGGCTGGAGAAGGGCAAAGTGAGCAACTATAGATCAAATCCGTGTTTCCTGTTAACGTGACCAGGGTTAACTAAGAAGCTGAGTCAAGCTGACCCTACTTCTGCCCAGACACCTTACCCTGCTCCCACACCCCGCCCCCTCCTGCAAGAGCCCACTCACCCAGAGGCGGACCACACCCTCCTGCGCCCCGACCACAGAGCTCCCTTTCCGAGTATAGGGGCCGCCAGCCCCAGGAGCCGGTGGCAATGCACTCGCTCCCCCGCCCCTTGCGGTGTGGTCCTCGAGGTTTTGAAGCTTGCTCTCCACCTGAGCCCACCCCGATGCATAACCTAGACTCTGACTTATAAACTTGCAGTTCAGAGGAGGTCTGCTGCCGTTCAGATTTCCTGACAATGAACTGTTTCTGCTGAGCCTCGGGTGTGTTTGCAGTGATTCAGTCTGTGGCACTCCCCTAACAATTGGTCTATTACATAGAATTTATATGATGTATGCACACACATCTGTAAATTCTTAGGGTTGAAATATTTAAAACTATCACGTGAGCCCAATTTATTGATGATGTTGGACTAAAGGAAATGAACAGTATTAATTTTTAGTCACTGTTTGATTTCATTCTCTCAAAATTGGATCATATTTGGTAAACAAACATAATCCTTGTAAACCTCAATGCAAACCCTTGAAGAAACATATATATTCAATGAACTGCATTTTAATCCGACAGTCCTGAAAATGAGAAAATAATCCTCCTGGAGCGTGAAATGGTGCCAAGGTTCCTCTTCCACCCAAAGGAAGCCTTGGTCAGCAAAGATCAGCGGCCTCCCTCAGCCCACCTTGGCCACCCTTCTTTCTCATGGGAGCAACCATCCAGGCTGGATCTGCAAGGCACTTCCCTAGGGAGGAGGCCCCAGCAGCTCACAGACGGACAGAGCTGCGGCAGGGAGGGTACCTTTTAGGTGTGTCTCTGAAGAGATAGCTGCTGATCTCGGCTCCATCTGGAATGACTGATGAATCGTGGAAAAACGCCTTGTCTCGGATCTGCATCTGGAAAAGCTCCTCATCTCGAGTGGGCAGCTTCTGGGCCCTGGAGCCAAGAGGCAGCAGCAGCCACAGCACACTCCAGCCAAGCAGCACCATCCTGGCAACAGAGAGGCGGCGTAACGTGTTAGTTCTGCAGGCAGCCTTCCCCGACGCCCTCCTGCAGCGAGCACAGAGGTGGCCCTGAGCCACACGTGGGTGTCTCAGTTCCCCGAAAGGCACACACGCTCTGGAAGCATCTGCCCTCTGCTTTTTCCCAACTATTTCATGATGTTGAGAATGAATTCCCCAAAATTTCAGATGCTCAAAGGATTTTTAGACACTTGGCACATTAACTTCCCACTTCAATTATGGCAGAAGCCACGGTGATCATTACAGGTGGCTTCAGTCTACGTGTAACGCTTCAACTAGGGCGGTCATTCAGGGTCAGCCCTTGTAGCTGACACAAAGCTACCAGAGGTGAGCTGGACTTCACCTTGGCAGTCAAGTTACAACTTGTTGATGTGGTTGAACTATCATTTTCAACATAAGTCACAGAGACCTGTCAAAAGCCAGAAAATTACTACACAGATTATTTTATTCTTCCTTAAAATTTGAAGCTGGGTGTGGGTACGTATACCTGTAGTTCCAGCAACTCAGGAGGCTGAGACAGGAGGATTTCAAATTCAAAGCCAGCCTCAGCAACTTAGCAAGGCCCTAAGCAACTCAATGAGACCTTGTCTCTAAATAAAAATTCAAAACAGGGCTGGGGATGTGGCTCAGGGGTTAAGTGCCCCTGGTACTCCCCACACAAAAGGAAACTTGAGCTGGGTGCAGTGGCACGTGCCTGTAATCCCAGTTACTTGGGAAGCTGAGGCAGAAGGACCTCAGCAAGTTAGGCAGACCCTGTCTCAAGACCAAAAAAAAAAAAAAAAACCAAACAAAAACACTGGGGATGTGGAAAAGTGGTAAAGCACCCTGGACTCAATCCCTGTACGAAACCCTTGACTGAGGATTCTGAATAGTCTTCTGCTTATTCCATGACTGGATTTTCATATCAGAACTTGTTAGAGATTATGACGCCCAACTCCCTCACGGGTAATCTGTGCAAAATCACAAGGCAAGTTATGAATGATGCCTACGCGTATAGGCCACCAGACTCTCCCACGCCACAGGCACATGTAAAGCCCCACCACGTTAGAAATCAGCTTGGCTTCCACTCGCAGGGCAGCCGGGCCTTCGAGGCCTCACGTCCTAAGGACTTTCACAGAGTTACCCGTCAGCAGTTCACCGACTCCCACCAAGGTCTCAGGCCACTCTACTGCTGCGCAGGGGTGCTGCAAGCCCACCTCTCCCCACCTCACCCCCAGCTGGGGGGGGCTGTCAGGAGCCCCAACCAGGTGAGTTCTCGTCAGGTGCCTGCTCAGGGCTTTGTGCCCCTGAGGAGCTGGTAGGTTTGCTCTCAGAGAGAGAGCTACGCCAGGAACGGTTTTCCTTACCACTCTGACTTAGAGCACATCAGGGAATTCAATCATTAGAGAAATGTGGTATTTCTACACTTTAGTAATTTAAATAGTGAAAAATTCTAATGCAAATCAACATTTGCAGCAATTTGAGATGAGGTGAATGCCAGTTTTATTTTATATAGGCGCTATTTTAGATACAACTAATTAACCTCTACTTAACACATCATTTGACTCTAATTTTGCCTTTCTTTGGATGCTATCAAAAATAGATTCAGACAACTTAAAATATTTTTGAAAGGATGCATTTGTCTTTAAGATGAAAATGTGCAAAGTTGGGCGCAGTGGTGCACACTTGTGATTCCAGTTTCTTGAGAGGATGAGGCAGGAGGATCACAAGTTTGAGGCCAGCCTCAGCAACTTAGCAAGACCCTGTCTCAAAATAGAAAATTGCAAAGGGCCGGGGCCAGGGCTCAGTGGTGGACAAGAGATCCCCAAACTCTACAGAGGGACGGAGCTGCTGAGACTGAGCACGACCCTTCCTGCCTGGCCCCCCAGAAATGGCCTCTCCCTTGGGTACTCAGGGCAGGTGTAAGTGGGAGCTCCTGGTGTCTACAGCCATCAGCAAGGGTCCCGTCCACAAGAGGTGGCCACGCTCAGCTGACCACTCTAAGCAGAGGATGTGATGGGCTGAGCTGGGTGGGTCTCTGCTCACCACCTCTCTGCCCCCTCAGCTCCCGTCTGTACCCTTAATCACATGTTCATAAAAATACCTGTGTTGGCGCAACAAAATCCCTTCTCTGTGTCGCACGCACCATGCCCACAATGCCGCCTCCTGACTGCAGAGGAGGACAATTAAAGAAAAGTCTCTTTGGAAACAGTTAGGAGTGGTAGCCTTCTGTGCTCCCGGGACTGTGGAGTGGATGGGTCAAGGCAGCCCCTGCCCTGGCCACTCCAGGACAGCCGTCCTCAAGGGGCTCCACTCTGTCCACATGGCTGTCCACTGCAGGACTGGCCAGCTAAGGGGACCAGTGCCCCAGGAATTCACTTGGTCCAGAACCCGAGGAATGCCAGCCACAGAGGCCCCAGTTCCTCAGCGGCCCTCTGGAGAACTTCCTCTCATTACATCAGCCAGTTGCCGGGGGTGAATTGTGAGACGATGTGTTAGTGAATGTCACCTTGCCCACACCGCCCGCCAGGCACCTTTCTGACTGCTCCCGTGGTGTGCACCCAATGCCCTCCAAGACCCTCTGAGGTGGGCACGGCTATTTTTCTTATTTTAAACATGGGAAAGCAGCATAGGCAGGTAGGGGCCCATAGTAAACACTACAGAGGTGAAAATATGAACTACTCATCATAAATGACTTTGAAAGCCCAGTAAACCCGATCCAGTCTGCACAATCTCCACACAGCTGCTTAGCACTGAATGCTACTGAGCAATTCTGGATGACGGGAGATGCAGAGCAGGGCCCCCAGCCCCACCCCCCATGAGGCTCTGCTCCTGTGCATCCCAGGCACTTCTCAAAGGTGTTTGTAAGGTTGACTCGTCTTTATTGAAATGCTTAGAACTAGGCATGTTTTAGATTTGGGATTTATTTTTATTTTGGAGTTTGGATATTTGCACATACAAAATGACGTATCTTGGGTATGGACCCTATCCTAAACACGAGATTTATGCTTCTTATGCACCTTTTATGTGTGGTCTGAAGGTAATATTATACAATATTTTAAATGATTTTGTGAGTGAGATGAAGTTTTATAGTGTGGAATTTTCCACTGTGGCTCGCTGGTGCTCAGAAGGTTTGGATTTGGAGGCCTTTCAACCTTCAGATCTTCAGGGAACCTTAGCAGAGTGGTCAAAGCTGTCAGATCTAAGGGTGGGCGTGGCTGCAAGCCACCGTGAGAGTTAGAGAGAAGGAGTAAGTTCCGGGTTCTGGTGCCTGTGTCCAGCCTCCCCCACCAAAAGCACACCCTCATTCCTCAAGAAACTAGGGTTGGAACCACCACAGGACCCAGTCCCACTCCTTGGTATTTATCCAAAAAAACCAGTCAGCATTCTACAGCAACACAGCCACCTCATGTCCACAGCAGCCAGACTGTGGAGCCAGCCAGGTGCCATCAGTAGATGGGTGGATTAAGAAGAAATTGTGGTGCAGACACGTAACAGGGAAAGAACGGAATTACGGCATGGGAATGGAGAATCTCATGCTAAGTGAAACGCAGAGGTCAAGTGTTTCTCCCACATGCAGAAGCTAGAGCAAAATAAAGGACAGGAGGAAGGAGAGGGCCCTATAGAGGGAAGACCAGTAACGCAGAAGAATGAGGTGAGTGGCAGAGGGAGGGAGGGTAAGGAGGCAATGCAGAACTAACTCTTCAAAAACCATGTTGTATGAATACATAAATACACCACAGGGAATCTCACCTTTATGCATAAGTAAAAAGAACCAGTCGAACATAAAGAGAACGGAATCCCACTCTGGCGACTGCTGTCCAGGAGGCTCCTCCCACTGATGATTGCTTCACTTCCTCATTTTGGTCTCAGCATAAGTGTCATTTCNAGGGGATGAGGGACGGGGGAGATGGGGAAGGGGAGGGAGGGAGTGTGAGCTGGAATCAATTCCACGCATGCTTGAGTTTGCCGGGATGAACCCAGCAACTGTGTATGACTATAAGGTTCCAATTAAACAAAAAAGATTATATTCTCTAAACTAAAATTCCATCAGGTCACACTTTTTGTTTCTGAAACCATCTTAATTAAAGGACAATACAGGCAAAATAGATATTTTTCTGAAAAGTGTTCAGGATTAAGCAGGACCTTGAAACACAAGAATTCAATTTCACCACATTGCAGTTTTCAAAATGTCATCTAATAACATTCAACTGTTGAGGAAAACAAATTCAACCATTAGGGAACTTCAATCATTTGTTCAACTCCATCAGTATACAGGCAGGATTTTTTTTTAACAACATGCGTTTAAAATAAGCTCCAAACACAACTAACCAAAAATTACTTTGCAGACACACTGTGTATATTTTTGTAACTTGTATTCACTGTACAAAATGGAAGCTTTACTCAGAGATTGTTTAAATGGTGGTTTTAAGATTTTATTGATTTTTGTTCCCTGCCAATAAAATGTTCTCTCTCAGACATTCAGTTTAAGAATCGGTCACTTTACATAAACAATTTATCCTTCCTAAGAACCAGCCTGGTTTAGCAGGTCTATGTGAACAGACTTCTAAGATTACACAGGTGCCCTCTAATGGCATAACTTGGCCTCTGGTTTCTTTTTATTACTTGTAGGTATCCGGAGCTCAGCTAGATTGCAAGTTTAAATTAAATAACATTAACCAGAATCTCACTTTCAGCGTGATTCTTTTTCCAAGGCCATCTGGTGGATAATGGAGGAAACGTCCCCGTACAGCAGGAAACCTTCTGTCTGTCCACTACCCAGGCTGCAGCTCAGACAGAAGCAGAGGGTGGGTGGCGCCGGACACTGATTCAGCTGGGCTGCAGGGTCACTCAGCCCAGAACACCCGTGCTGTCAGCCAAGGCTGAGAAGACCAGCTTCCCGCCGGCCTGGAAGGTTCTGTGGACCATGCTACAGAGGCCACCTAGAATTCTGACATTGTCTAGACTGTCAAAGCTCCTCACACCTGCCACACACCTCAGGTGCTACCAAAGCTGAAGAGAGAAAAGACGCATCCTAATGATCTGATGTACCTCCACCTTTGGAAAATAAATTATGTGAGATGATTCCTCTTTGGAATGCCCTCATGTCCCCAGTTAAAAGGAGAAATTGTTTCTGAAATAAGGTAACCCCAAGTTAGCCATGCATTCCACGAGAGAGGGAGCAGGAGAGGGTTTGCGTGCTGCAAAGTGAATGTCTTCCAGCAGATGTAGTAGTAAGGTTCATGTGCATACACACGCACACACACACACACACTCACACACTCACACATAGACACATTGTTCAGGTCAGACTATCCAGAGACATCATGAGTGTGACCAGCTGATGTGGGAGTGAGGACAAGGAGCAGTGGTCCTGAGGACCTTTGAAGGGTGAGAAGGGGTGTCGCTGCGCTCTTGGGGAACAACGAGAGGCGAATGCCCAAGGCATCTGCAGAAGGGCTTTCTTTTTAAAGCTTAAGGAGCAGGTGATGGGATTTCTCCTCCCCCTTCTTTGCCTTCTCTGCTGGACTCCTCAGAGTCTGACTGTAGGGAGGACCTGGAGGACCTTAAAGAAAATGCCAATGGACAGATGTTTTGGTCTGCAAGGCACAGGGGCGGAGCAAACAGTGGTTAATGAAACTTACAAATAACCCAGAGAGCTTGGGCTTCAATGTGAACTTCTCCATCCATGGAACCTTCACGCAGTTAAAATAAGTGGTCAAACTGACCTGGCACACCCCTTTCTCACCAACCTGTGGAAATGCTTGTGAACTGTCAAACAGTCACGTGGTAAATAGAAGGAAAACTTAAAGGCACCAGAGTAACTCACCACTGTATCAACCAAGCATCCAGGACGACTCCCTCTACTGCCACAAAAACACTATATACTTAAAAGCAAGAAACTTGCTCCAGGGTGTGTAGCTGCAAAATTTATCTGTAATTACACAGGTCAAGTAGTCAATTTACCAATCTTGATTAGACCTCTGATTTCCTTAGTGAACACCAAAAATTTATTACATGAAACTGAACTGTGTAAACAGTGAATAAGTATAAATGGCTGGATAATTTCTAGTACTTTAAAAATATATTCAATGGACCTAAACACAAAAGTTCATTGAAAATCTTAAAGTAAGGGAATTTCAAACCACTAAAGCACTTGCTTAATACTTATATTCTGCTGTTTAGTGATACCACCTGACCAGTGCAAGGGACTTGCGAATATGGTAAGTAAACTGCTCCAAGGCTCTGTGAACAGAGAGGAAGGCCAGGCTTTTCTCAAAGCCGCGGGCTCCACAGAGCAGCGGCCAAGTCTCCCCACACGTGGGAGCGGGTAAAAGCAATTCCCTCCCCTCTCTAATATTGACATCAAGGCCCTGCCAGTTCCTTGCAGGACACAAGCAGACCTGTTAAAGATGTTCTCGAGTGTGCACTGACACTGCATGTTAGAAAGGACAAATTCATGAGTATAATCGTGGTCCACCAAGTAGACAATGAGAAAAAACAACACATGGAGATTCCCTTAAGACTACCAGGGCCCCCGATGGTGCCCAGGCCACAGACTTGAAATAAATGTACATGGCCAAAAAGAAGGAGGAGTATTCTGAATTACTTGCAGCAAATGCATCTGGAATAAATGAAATCTAATGTTTAATTACAGACAGTGGAAAGTGCATAATTATAACTTAGGATAATTTCAAGGAATGGTCTGCCACAGAGATTTCTGTCATTTTCTTTTCCTCTTTAAATGCAAATGTTTAGTCTTTTTCACTTCTATTTTTAAACTTGAGGGTATTTGTTTTTGGTTGAATCAAGCAGGCCTCATCGGATAATAAATCTGAAGCATTTCATCTCGCTGTAAAGAACCGATGCAGCCTTGATCAGAGGAAGACCCCAGCCTGCAGCGACCCAGTGAGCAGGGTCCTTGCCCTGCGCCAGAGACGGCTACTCTTTGCCAGCCTGGGTGTGGGTGCCCCTTACAGCAGCAATGGCGTCCCAGAGGCTGTTGCGTTCTGTTGTCTTTGCAAACAATGAGAATGTTGACTGCAGTTAGCTGGCTGGTGGAAAAAAATCTAAAAATATCCTTTGCAATGGTTGAAATGTGAGGGAGGGAAACAGTCTGTGACCTGACGGCTCTCCACACTTGGGGAGAGGACTCCAGCAGGGGACAGGAGGTTCCTGGATGGCCCCAGGCGCGGGCTCTGGCACCCGCCAAGTGGGCCCCCAACTCCCAGCACCAGGCACGGGCCCTGTGCTCTGAAGCTGTCTACATGCTGGCAGCTCGGCAGGAAGAGCTCCAGGGCTCGTCTCCCGGTGATCTCTGGGTGAGTGACCGGCACACAGAGGTCCACTGCGGCACCTCCAACCTTCTCAAGCTCTCCCCTGAACGACTGCTGACTCTCATTCCAAAAGGATATTAAATTAATACAGAGAAGCAACATTCAATCAGAACCTGCCGAGGGTGCAGAGTCTCCACCCTGTCACGCACGCCATCCTGTGGTGCCCGGCCCACCGAGGGGCCAGCTCAGGCACTCTAACTTTAAAACGTGGCCAAGCAGGCAGATGAGAGTTCCTTGAAAGAGGATCCTATTTTAAAGTGAGTGACCTGGGTTCCCACCAGCACTGCTGCCAACGAAGAGCCGCGAACCATGGAAACGGCCAGGATAGGCGGATCTGCCGACATGCGCCTGGGGAGGAAGTCCCAGAGCCAGAGTGCGCATCCTGCCCGGCCTCCCCCTGCCAAAGGCCTCAGCCACCAGGGTGAAGTGGGGGGAGTGGAAGACCCTGCAGGAGCCACCTCCAGGAGCACCCGCCCCGAGGGAGGGGCCCTGTGGGGCTCGTTCTTGCTTTTAGTGGCGACCCCTGTGTCCTGGTGACCTGCCGCGCTCCCCACAGTGGCTCACAACCTGCACGCCTTGTTCTCCACTGAACCAAGAGGGACTCGGAGCCGCCGGGAGAATTTACAACCCTCTTGGCCATCAAAGGCTCAGTCCCCGTGATATACAGCACCCTAAAATTCTGAATTTTTAAAAATAGCTATTTCAGGCAAGAAGTGAAGTAAGATACTCTGTAGATTCTGTAGAATGCCAAAGAGCTAAAGTCCAGAGAACAAGGAAGTCGCCAACACCAACTTGTCGGCCGACACTGCAAACTGAGCCCAAAGAACTGTCCCAGGGACGAATGGTCTACGCACGTCCAACCAGGAAGTCAGCACGTCACGCGTTGTTAGTTGACGTCTGTGTACTGTCCCCTTGCTGCACGCCAGGCCTCCCCAGGGCACAGCGTGAAGTGTGTGTTCAGGAGAGTCACAGCCAACACACAGACAGCACCGTAGTGGGAAAAGAGGACCGCCTGCTCCCCCCTGTGCAGAAGTCACGGCCAGCCTGAAACAGTGACTTCAGACGGAACACTTCCAGGTTTGGTGGAGGAAATGACACTTATGCTGAGACCAAAATGAGGAAGTGAAGCAATCATCAGTGGGAGGAGCCTCCTGGACAGCAGTCGCCAGAGTGGGATTCCGTTCTCTTTATGGAGCCCCTGGAGCCGGGGAGGACCTTGAGCTCATCCACGCTGTCTGTCTGTCCGGTAGGAAATGGATGTCAGGGAAAGACATCACAGAGGGAAGATACCTCATCTTCCTGAAAGCAGAGCCATGGGACAAAGGGACTGCAGTCACCCACGGCAGAGGGAGGCCACCAGCCTCCGCAGAGGAGTGGAGAGTGACAGAGTCGGATGTGACAGCGCGTCACCCACGGGCACCCGCACATGTTTAAAGGACCCAGCACGAGTGAGAACAGAGGGGACAAAGCAGAGGGAGAGGGACCTCACCTGGCAGAAGTGGCATCAGGTGACGTGTGGGCAGCTGCCTGTCCAACCCACCCTTTATCAAGAGAGCTGTCAGCACAGAGCGGGAGGAGCGAGGTGCTCTCCTGACGAGCCGAGGAGCAGAGAAGGGCCGGGGTGAAGCAGCGAGGCAGGTGGGTAGAAAGCCCAAGCACCGCCGCCATCCAGCCACCCAG
This sequence comes from Marmota marmota marmota, assembly GCF_001458135.2. Taxonomy (NCBI): domain Eukaryota; kingdom Metazoa; phylum Chordata; class Mammalia; order Rodentia; family Sciuridae; genus Marmota; species Marmota marmota. Next base: position 614,506 of record NW_026000037.1, read on the forward strand.
AGGCCGGGGCAGAGGGCAGCCAGGCCAGGTGCCCGGGCAGCCCAGAGAGACCCTGCCTCAAAACCCAACCAAAGAGGGCTGGGCCGCAGCTCAATCCCCAACCCTGAGACCTGCACACACAGGAAAGTGCACCCACACCTGCACGTCTCCACCCAGGTATTCCCACACCTGTCTGCACAGACGTGGAGACGGCTCCCCAGAGACAGACCTGTGCTCACTGATGACAGTGTCACGCTCAGTACTGAGGAACCTCCTCACACACACACACACAAGCTCTGATACACGTGCACACACATTCTCACATACATACACACACAACACACATTCTCACATACACCCTCACACACACTCATACACACACATACAACACATATTCTCATATACACACACCCTCACACACAGTCATATATACACATGTGCACACTCACATACACACTCACATACATTCTCACATACACACACGTGCACACTCACCTACACACATGTGTACACACACATTCTCTTACACACATACACACACAACACACATTCTCTCCCTCACACACACACACCCATGCACACACAGTTGCTTCTTTGACTCTTACCCCAAGTGAGGGTGGGCGTCCCGTCTGAGGCACGAGGCTCGAGTGTGTTCTAGCTCTGGAAAGTGGTGGTCTGTGGGGACCGAGCAGGAAGCGGAGGAAGGCAGACACAGAAGTCATGGAGGGAAATTTGCTGAGAAAGTCAAATGATTTGGAATATGTGGCTGGATCTCTTTAAAGTACATCCAAACAGATGGCTAAGTAAACCCACAAGCCACACCTGTCACGCGCCCCGTGACAAGGCCACTGGACACCGTTCAGGCCCCAGCAGAGGGACAGCCACGGGCCACAGGAGGTGACTGAGAGGCAGAGGGAGAAAGGCAGGGGCTCAGAGGACAAGAGGGCAGACAGGTCCACTGCCGTCTCCCTGCAGGTGTGACAAGTGATTGGCAGGCCAGGGGTGGATGTGGCTCTAGGAACAGTGCTCCTCATGGGGACAGCCAGTGACCTCTCCTTACGTGGTGATGACAGAGCAAGTGTTCACGGAGAGGGTGGCCAATGGCCGCAGGACACAGTGCTGACGCCACGGGGCTGAGGGTCAGTAGCAGCAAGGTCAGGTCTGGAGGCGGCACAGGCGCGGTGGCGGGACAGCTCTGAGAGGACCTAGCTCTCCACCGCCCATCACAGTGCACCTGGCTCCGGTTTCCACCTGTCTCAGGAGACACCTTGAGAGAGGAAAGGCTTCCCCTTCCCCTGGCCAGCACCCACGCACGGTGTCGGCTCCTTCCTGCTCACGGCACCCCTGCTTTGTGCCAGGCCTGGTCTGGGGTTCTGCCCCTCCGTCTGAGGAACACATGGCCGTATCTTCCATGAACTTTGACCAGATAAACCTTTTATGATCTGTGACATAATACACTGAAGGTCCTCGGCAGGGCCTTTCCAAGGGCATCGGGTGGCCTGCAGGGCTCCCCGCCCGGGTGCCCGGTGCACGGTCCTGGGGCTCCTGCAGCCTGCACCAGTGGGTAGAGACGGTGGGCAGGCCAGCAACCCCAGGAGGCCACAGGAGGAGATCCCCGCAGCCAGAGAGGCAGAGGTGAGTGCAGGAGGTGGGGGAGGAGGCCCCTCTGGGCTCAGCACAGATGAGAAGGGACTTCCAACCAGCCCAGCGAGGACACAGAGGGAGGCAGGGAGGACAGACCTCGGCCACCCAGGCCTCACACCTGGGAATCTGCTGCACCCATCAGCCACCAAGGGGGCCCCGGGGCCAGAGGACAGCCCTGGCTCACCGCGGCTCGGGCATCTCACCAGGAGAAGAACAAGTGGCCACAGCCAAGCCCAGGGGGACACCAGCTGCTCTCAGGCCCATGATCAGATGAAAGACGATTAGAGGCCCCTGGCCCTTTAGCTCGTCCCAGAGGCCAGCAGGGCATTAGAGGGAAGGAGAGTGGAGGTGGTGGCTTAAGGGCTAATCTGACAAGATGCCACCCTGAAGGGAGGGCAGTGTTCCCGCAGAGCAAGGGACTGCCTGACTCTCCGCAGGAGACTGCGAAACAGCTCGGAACCTACGAACCGCGGAGACTCTCCTCGGATGGCGGCAGCGTGGTGTTTACTTAGATGGTCTCTTATCTGGGGCTGTGTGTGCACTGCCAGGAAGTCCCACCTGTTTATTAGGTGCCTATTGCAAATCCCCCAGGAACCCAGAGGCCACTGAGGCAGGATCCGTCCTCTAGGAAGCCAGACTGTGTGGCTCATGGGCTCGGCTTAGCTCACCTGATCTATGCGTACTTTACGTTTCTTCTTGTTCCTGTGGGAAAATCCATCTGGCTGGGGGCTGGTTCAGTGGTGGTTGTGTGCCTAGAGGAACAAGGCCCTGGGCTCAGTCCTAGCATCCCCATTCCTTCCTGCAACAGAAGATCTTTAGGGCAGGACTGTGGGTGGAGCAGGGACCACATTGAGGTTGAAATGTGGCAGAAGTTCCCCACAGGGCAGCTGGAGTCCGACCTGAGTGAAAATCAGCATGTGAGCTTGGCTTGGTGGCGCACATCTGTAATCCCAGCGCCTCAGGAGGCTGAGGCTGGAGGATCTCGAGTTCAAAGCCTCAGCAACTTAGCATGACTCTGTCTCAAAAAAAAAAAATAAATTAAATAAAATAAAACAGGCTGGGGATGTGGCTCAGTAGTAAAGTGCCCTTGGGTTCAATCTCTGGAGGAAGGAAGGAAGGAAGGAAGGAAGGAAGGAAGGAAGGAAGGAAGGAAGGAAGGAAGGAAGGAAGGAAGGAAGGAAGGAAGGAAGGAAGGAAGGAAGGAAGGAAAATCAGTGCCCCTACGCCCCCTGCTGGGGTGCAGTCCCTCCATTACTAGACCAGGGTCTCAGGCTAACCCGGTTTTCCGTCTCCTGGTGCTGTGACCATCTTGTCAATCCTGCCAATCCTCTGCTCTCCCCCAGCCCAGCCCAATACTCAAGTCATCCTAGCTGCGGCGGCTCGCCTAGCTGCCCCCCGCCCCCCGGTCACTCCAGCCTCTCCCCTTGGTCTGTATTACTGACCCTGCGGCCTGAGTCACAACCACCCATTTCACTCTTCTGCTCAAAGTAGGTCAGTGGCCTCCCACCCCCTCCGGGGGAGTCCAGGGCAGGCGGGGTCCCCCCACCCACTCTGCTACCGGGTGTCCCGGCATCCTCACACTCTGCTTCCTGCTCCCAGCCAGGCCCTTCCACACTGGCAGCTCCTGCCTTGTGAGACCCGAGTCTGCAAAGACAGCTGCACGCGGTCCACAGACCATCTTCTAACTGTGCACGTGACGTCCCCAAGGTGAAGTGGGTGCCACCCGTGCCTGGGCAGTCGCAGGGCTGACCGCCAGCCCTAGAGCCATGAGGGAGGCTCCCATCAGATGGAACTGAAAACACCTCACCAACCCCCACCACTCTCAGGGAGCCAGCTCACCAAGTGACCACGGAGGTGAATACAAAGCCAGGTACAGATGTTTGGGACAATGTTAGAACGGCTGAGTTTACTATCAGGTCATAGTGTGGAACTATGTCCTACCGTCGTGGGTGGAGCTCAGGGGCAGGCATGGGCATAGCCGTCCTGGGAGGACGGAGCACAGGCAGGAGGCCTGCCTCTCCTGCGTAAGACACACCCACGTCTGGCTGCAGCAGCGCAGGCCTGCGGCCAGAGCTTCCCCCTGGAGGGGACCTTCTGCCTAAGCAGAGGAATGGCCTAGACCAGTGCTTCCCAGTCCTTCCTGTGCCCACACGCGCCCAGATTTCCCATAGGAAGCGGACCCAGGCTCAGGGGGTCTGGGTGAGTTCTGGGACAGGTTGTGCCAAGGCAGAGCTCATACTTTGAGTAGCCCAGTTGTAGACGTCTTTCCTGGTCCAGTGAGGACACATTTTATTTTTGAACTCCCAAAATATCAACAGGCTATTCCAGCAACTTAAGGTCACTGTTACCAAGATTAAGATATAACCCACAATGGAAAGTGAGAAGAACCTGAGTAGTTACCACGGCCAAACCCTAAATCCTTAGTTCTAGAATTAAAAGGGGGGGATACATGTATGCAATTGTCTTTTTTTGTGGGAAAAACGAGGAATGAAGAGTCACTGTCTTTACATGTGCTTGTCCAGGAGCCCTCCTCCCCAGCCCCTCACCCTGGAAACAAAGGCAGGGGCGGCTCTGGAAAGAGGAGACCCTGGTTCTGACGGCCCAGGAGGACCCAGTACCCAGCTAAGGTGAGCTCCCTGAGCGATGTGGTGCTGGGGACACCCAGGCCTTGACGTGCTGGGTGAGTGCTGCCACTGAGCTCCACAGACCCTTCCTAAAGCTTCATTTTCTCCATGAGGATAAGCTGCTCAGGCCTCCTGCCTCAGCCTCCCCGAGCCGGATTACCCAGGGCCACCGCAGCAGCTGTGACCTTTTTCTTTCTCCCCCTCGCTCTCTCCTAGCTCAAGTATCTGAGGTGAAGTCCCCCCACATCTTGGTTTCCCATCAATTCAGGACTGATTTTTTTTTTTTAACCAACATCTGAATTTAATTTTGTTCTTGTTTTTTTTTTTTTCTTTTACACTTTTCTGTCCTTCACTATCATGCAATTGCTACTTTCATTTATTCAAGTTCGAGGAGTTTAAAAGCTGCCAAAGCAAAAGAAGAAAATATCCCTGACTCGGGGTAAGAAGACTCGTGTGGACAGGCCCACGGTCGACTGAGCCAGGTTGGCTTTTGTACCTGGAGTCCCTCATCTCTCACTGTTCCCTTGTCGGCAAAGCCGAGACAACTGTTCTCGGACTGTTAGGAGACTAAATGAAATAGAGGACATGAATGTGCTTTTAAAAGAAGTCTTCTATTCACCTACAGAGAGTGTGGCCAGTTTCTCAAACTAGTTGCAAAGTCCTTCCCAACAGCAGGTCACCTTTTGAGCTGCTTTCTTCAAACAGAGCAAGGAGAAGGAGTTTGTGCATCTGATCATCCACCGTATCTGACGACATCCACAAGCTTAATAAACAAAGCTGGATTAACACGGCTCAGAGTGGATGTGCTGCGGCTTCCCAGGCCTGGACGCACGAGAGGATTTGAGAGGCACGTGTTCGGATTAGAGAGCTGTGGATCAGGACCGGTTCCCGGAATGTTCTGCATTATTATTTCTGGATTAAGAGTTGATTTTTTTTAAAGGACACTTTCAGAGGGCAGACGATGCAAACAGACCCCACAGTCATTTTTAAGGAAGACATTATATCAAAGTATGATGAAATGATACAGGAATATAAGCCTTCAACCACTAGGGAGACGACAAACCATTGCTTTGGGGACACATCAGGAGAAGGCTGCAGCAGGCAGATCACAGGGCCGGAGGAAAGGGGGTCATCAGGCTGCCCCACCGTTGCCCCTGCCTCGAAAGTGTGGACACACTTTAAATGTGGAGATCTTCACAGAATGACGACCGGAGCTCAGGGCTGACGTGTTCACATGGGTGTGTATAAACACCTTCAGAGCCGGAGCGTCTTCTTTCCTGTTATAAAGGCTTTTATAGAATATCTATAGCATTCTTTCATCTGTCTGCAATTGCTCTCATCAGTTCATTGAAAGGTACAATCCCATCCAATATTGTTGAAATCATCTATTTAAAAAGTCCTAAAACTGAACCTAACTTCAGCTCTTACCCCTTACGACTGCTACCCAGCCAGTGGAGTAGCGGAACAGCTAGCGAACCACCAGTAAGCCCTGCCGGAGCCACCGTGACCCACCAGCAAGCTCCACCGATGTCAGAGGGGATCCTGCAGCGTGTTGACTGCTGCCACCTGGCACAAAAGCAGTGTTTCCATATCGTGGATTGTGAGTCCCAAATAAATCTAGAGCCCATTTCTCTAATCCAAATTTTTCTTATTATGCTCTACTTACTAAAGAAAGTGTGTTTTGTTTCCTTCTCCAGATAACTTATCTCCTAGGTATCTCAGAGCATTTAACACCCTGACCTGATGGCTGGTAGTCAGACGGATCGAAGGCTGAAGAAGGGCAGGGCATCTGCCTGGAGAGGTAATTTCATGGCGATACGTAGACTTAATGCAGAAAACGGATAACGTCCTTTCACGATGCTGCATAACTTGTGTGACGGCAGTGGCCAAGTCGGGGGGCTAGGGAGGTCTACCTGGGAGCTGCTGTGATCAGGGGCTGACACCCACTTCACCATCAGTGATATCCCTGTCAAGTCAGCCTTTCCAGAAGGACAGATGTGGAGCATTACTACTATTTATCAAGGCCAGTCCTGTCTGTCTTTTAGAACCAGAGGGTTTTTTTATTCTGAAATGTGTTCGTATTCTACCTTAAATAATAATTTAAAAGTGAAAGAGTTTAACCAGCTTCCTTAAACACTTACTAATAAATTACTACCCCAAACAAACAAGCCAACATTGAGTGCATGGCATACCATGGGGATGAGCTTGTGGACTTAGGCTACATAAAAGGCATTTTTGAATCATTAAGTTGTGAGAAATTCTAAGCAAATCATGTCCATGCAAATTAATGTGGCCATTCATCTCACCCTGAAATTGGTAGACATTTCTGTCAATTTTGCTTCTGAATCCAGAGAGTTACCACTTTGTTTAAAGTTTTTGTGTGTTTAGGTTGTCTCTTCACTGAGACTGGGTCTCAGATTTCTCATGAGCAGGAGCATATGACGTCACGTCACAGGCTGCTAAAGTGACAGATGTGGAAACACATTAGAGAGAACCGTGAGCTACAGGACCAGGGTGCTGTGGCAATGTGCACTGTCATCCACACCATGAAATCAAGCACGAGAAATGACCTCAGCTTCAGCAAATGACTGAGGTTACTGAAAAAACAGTGACATTTCAAAGAACATTTTCAAAATGTAATAATATACATGAAAAAAGTTGGAGAGCATTATTCAAAACTTTCAGAATACTGACATTTTCAGAATTTCAGAACATAATGGGTTCGACATCTATGGATGACAGAAGAACTATGAAATGCTTGAGAGTAACTGGTTTATTTAGGGGGCATTTAAATATTTTTAAAAATCTTACATATTTTATTTATCTTAATTCTTCCTTTAAAATATATCCTAGGTCTTTTTTTTTTTCCTTTTTAAAAGCTGCTCTTGGTGCATTGACTGTAAACAGCAGTGAGTTCATTGTTGCATATTCAAACATGCACACAATAGGCAGTATAATCTGGTCATTCACTTGGGGGCTTTCTCAGCTTCCTGTTCCCCCCTTTCCAAGACCTCTCATTCTGTAGAGAGTGTCTGCGCTGTGTGGTCTCCAAACCTCTGAGCACTGTAACAGTGGAAAGGCACCTTCATGTACAACTCAGTGCTCTGGACTGACTCGAGAGTCCTGGTCCACCGTGGGCACGGGAGGCGCCCTTCACATCTTTCCCGAGTAACATCCAGGGGTGGCGTGATGATGTCAGGGCTGGTTATGATGTCACGGCTTTGTCTTGCCTTTTCACTTTGTAGAGGCGGTCACCTCTGCCAGGTTTTGTTGGTCACTGACCCTCTGACGTGTGGAGTCCCAGAGCTTTGGTTAATCTGTCCCCTAGCTAAGATTCACAACTCACATCCTCATCCACAGAGGTGAACGCTAAAGGAGTGACCTGAACACAAGCACCTAAGGTGGCACCGTGCACCACAGTCCTGTGAAAAGGCAGCCCTCTCAGGGCCTCTGGTGACGTCTTCAGAAGCTGTGAGATGGGCGGGATTCACGCAGTGGGAAGCCAGCACATCGTCTGAAGACATATCCAGCATCTTTCATTTTACTTGAACGTCGAGTTTTTAAATGCAAGTATTCTCCGGGCCTACACTTGCCGAGATAATCTCCAATGGCCTAATTCCTGGACATGGAAATTCTATGCCTGAATTCACACCAAGGCATAATGAGGACAGTTTACCGAATCTGTGGGGCCCAGGGCAAAACTCCCTGCTCCAAAATAAGATTCTCAAGATGGTAACAGCAGCAAATTCAACCGAGTGCAATTCTAAGTGTGACCAGTGAAGCAGGCCCCGGGGTAACTTGTACTGAAATACGAGACAGAGTTTCCAAAGAGAAATGGAAGAGCTAGGCTGTTCAGAAGAGGAAAGGCCGAAGAAGCTCAATTAAATATTATTTCTCCCTAAAATTTGTCTTAAGGTAGCCTCGTTTCCATCGGTTTTATCCAGCTACTAAACACCTTTGTAAGAGGTTAACCGATGTCAGCTTACTGTTCCCCATCGAAAGGTATTCTCTAGTTACAGAAGACTCTGAAAATAAAATTACATTAATAATTAAGAGATTGTGTTTTAGTCTCCTGAGGAGGCTTGAGAACACCTGGGACAGGTGGCTTTCCTGTAGGTGACACACCTGTCACCTACTATGAAGCATCCTGCCAGTGCGATTGTTACAGATGACATTTTTATCTCCCATTTAAGAGGTGGTTTTATTTTTCCACGATAAAGCAATTTATTTTTTCAAACTTTCAGACATCACCAGTGGAACTTGCATGTCTGAGACCCAGGCAGGCAGAGATGAGCCACTGTGGGCCTTGCCCAGTGGGACGGGCCTTGCACCAACACTGCGGCCACACATGTCTCTTCAGTTACGGGATCCAGTTCTGAATGATGTAAGTCTGAAGCTTTTGCTGATACTGATAAGCTTGAGCGAGTGCTGTGACTTAACAGGAAGTCGTGGTGCAGACACGCAGACACACTCAGGCCTCCTTGCGAAACACGTGTGCACACATTAGTGTATCCCTACCCATAAACATGTCTTCACTGTGTCTTTAAATGTATTTTAAATAAGATTATGCGAATGGGCCAAGGACATTTATGTTTGAGCAAAATATTTTGGGGGGCATGATGGACAGTCTGATTAGAAGTCATGTCATTTATTGCTGGGGTAAAATGCACACCGTCCCCCAAGGCAATCTGAGTGTTTATTTTGCACATGCCTTGACCTCAGAAGGCACGGAGGCCATCCCCAAAGCGTGCATGCGGTGGGGTTGGTGTCACAGTGGTGTGCGTGACGTACGATCATGGGCACGCCAAGGCCATCTCACACCGGCAGCATCCAAGCAGAAGGGCTGCTCCTGAACAAACCGGGTCCTTCTTAAACACAGTGCTTCCAAGTCAGTCCCTGTGCTGCCCTTGGTGTGTGCTAACTGTCGGAACACAGTGTCCGCCGTCTGGGCATAAAACAGACTTGTTCATGGTTCCTGTGTTATGATTCTAAAAGTCACCGTGACTTAAAAACCACTGCACAGGTCTTTCTGAGGTCAGATCTATCTACTTCAGAGTATTAACCTTCAGGATCACTTTACCTACATCTGTGTAGGCAAGGGTGTTGCCTCGGAGGACACTAGACAGGAACGTGGCTTTTAACTGTTGATAGAACTCACATTGATTGGAGTCCCTGTCTGGGCTGCGTCTTTAGGCCGTGGAGTGTGTATTCTCCCAGCACACAGCTGCAAGAGAGTGTTGTTGTAATGACTTCCTCTTAGAAGAAACCCACAAATGTGTACCGTCTCCATGCACTTCAGCCGTCACCAGCATGTGGTGTGAACTGAAATCCTCCCAGTCAGAAATGTGCATGCTTCTAACTCAGTTTCTGTAACCTGGTTATTATGTTTAAATGCCTCTACACTGCAGGGCGGTGCCCCGTAGTTCCACTCAAATTAGTTTATCTCTAATAGTGCATAATATATTCTTATAGAGTTCCTTCCAAACTTAATAGAACCTTGTTTTATAAAATGATTTATTTTCTCATAACTCTAAAAAGGCAGCAAGTTATTTCAGAATTACAAGACACATTTGACATTTATCCAATTATGCTACTTTAGCCACAGATTTGTTTTTTAAAGAAAAGATTCAATCCAGAGTTTTCACAAGTGAGGCCAGAATACTTCAGAGAAATAGATGAAACGTTAAATAAGCATCATGTTCAAAGTTTCTACATGAAAATATCGATAAACAAAAGCCAAGAGCTATTTACCAGCTTACTAAAATAAATCTGTTTCAGAAGGATCAGGAAGTTACTTAAGGACAGTGACATGTGAACTAGGGACAGTTCCCATAGCTTTCCCATGAACGGGAGGCTTGTAGAATTCAGAGAGAAGTTTAGATCAAATCGAGCTTAGTGAGTTCTTTAAACAACTGGCACCATAGCAGGACCCAGCACCCAGCTGTTTGTGGTCAGGTCTATCTCTCCAGCCCACAGGGAAAATCTAAGGAAATGTGTTGCTGTATTGCTAGTTTACTTTTATTCACATTCTTTACCCTTAATTTTTTAAATGCAAAATAACTTTTAGAAAAATCTTGACAGAATTTATATTACTACATACATTTCCTATTTTCTAAGTACTTCAAAGAACTAAAATTCGTGGATTTTTGGTTTTCAGTTTTTAGTAAAACACAAAAGGAAGAGGGAAGGCATGCATCTTTGGGTTTTGTGTTCAGGAAGTGAGTACCCAAGAATATACCTGCTTTCGGCACTGGCTCGGGCCCTGTGGGCTCTGGAACAGCAAATTCCAGGACTCATGAATCTGCACACACTTGAACACACACAGAGCACACTGAAATGGGGTGATTTTCCCAAAAAATATAATGGGATTTATGGTCAACTACGTGACACAACAGGGTCTCAGCAGGTCTTGTGTTTCAGGTCCCACCATGTGATTATCTGTTTAACAACAGCAGTGAGGTCTTCTCTCTTCTTCCTTGGTGGAAAGCGACATCCAAGTACAACTGCACACACCCTCGCGTGGTTTCATTTTCCATTTGCAATATAGAGCAAAAAAAAAAAAAAGCGGAATGTGCCCTGCTTTGCTGCATAAATACAGCATATTCTTGAAGGGAGTATTTAAATACTGGAGGAGTTGGATTTTGAAATCAGTTTTCAAAGCAACAATTTGTTACGGTTTACTCTGTAACTATTCAAAGGTGCTGTGGTTTCTACTACATGGTTGGGGACCAACAGGGTAAGGATAAGTTATGTTCCTCACAACAATCATTCCAAAATAAACACTTCAAGGTTTTAGAAATTATTTCAAGGTCAAATGAGCAAGCTGAGCCGGGCTGCATGTTCTGCCTGCCTGCGGCTTGACGCAGAAGGTCCAGCCACGCATCTTCTTCCTGGTGACTAGCGGGTGGCCAGGTTCCTTACTCAACCAGCTGTCCCTGCTGGCGCAGGGTTCTCCAAGGCAAGAGAGACAGGGAGACAGGGAGCAGGAAGGTTGGGGACACAGGGCTGGGTCACTGGAATCAACCGCCCCATCTGGGAGACTAAGGAAGGGAGACTGAGCCCTCCTCCATCGGCTCCTGTGCTATGGTTCAGGCACACCACCCCATCCCCAGCGACCATCCAGCACACCCAGATGGAAAAGACCTTTCTTCTAATAAGGGTGGCAACAAGACTATTGTGCTTTTTAAAAAAAATTCTGCTCTCTGAGTAGGCTGAATAGCACCAACCGCGACAGCAATAAGGCCACTCTGTGTTCACTCCAGTTCTGTCTCTCTCCTTCATCTCAAACAATTAGTTAAAGTTCTAAAACACATTTTCCCTTCCTATGCAGGGTCTGGTGGAAGAATTCAAGTGAGAAAACTTGGGTCTGAACTGCCAGGCTCAGGATGCCACTGACGACGCCTCTCCACGGTCATCTGAAGACTGACCCACAGCTCGAGTTCTGATGCAGACCCTGGCAGGGTCTGGGCAAGCTGGTGATGTGGTCGTTCCTCTTCAACATCCATGCTTTACCACAGAGTGCTAATAAGACCCAGGGCAAACAACCAAGGGCGGGGGCTTCCCTCCTTCATTGGAGGGTATTTTTCAATTATATATTTTGTTACGTCTTCAGAGATAAAAGCTGTATCTGCAAGTGATTAAAAGATGTTTTATATTCGTGGTTTCATTTCTGCTGAAACGAATTCGTAATTTAAACCACACATAATTCATAGCAATTTAGACCCATTACAGAGTCAGAGCTTCTTTTTTATGATAGTTACTAATTAAAACAGAGCGTTATGCCACGCTGAGCCTCAGCCTTTGACATACAGGTTTAATGAATAAAACATCCTGACACAAACATGAAAACAATAACGGGGACAAGGCTGCAAGCTGTTATGCTTCAGTGTGTGGAAAAGATTAAGGACGTTCACGGAGCTCGGCACTGTGGAGAGAAGGAGCCCGGAATGTCTTTCTTTAAAGGAAGAAGCAAGAGGTTTTTGAGAGAAATTTGAAATAGTACTAATCTCTAACTTCTGGGCCCCTCGTTCCCAGTTGTCCCCCTCCCCCAACTAGGAATTTAAACTCATAAGCATCACTTTTAGAGAACAATGATGGGATATTTTAATGTAATCCTGAAATATAGGTTTAGATTGAAAATGGGAATTGGGACCATAATTAATTATGTTGAGAATTTTTTTAAAAACTTTAAGAAGGCAGAGGAAGGTAAATGACATTTCATAAGACTAAAACCTTCTAAAAGTTCACGGATTGAAACTTTGGTAAATGACAGTATCTTTGGGGGGTCTGATGAATCCCATATGCAGAGTGAGTGTGAGGAATTAATTCCGTTTGGTGTTTTCACTTTCTGAAACCACGGTAATAAGAGACTGACATAAAATCAAACCCAGTGTAAACACAGTCCTTAGCTAGGGTTATGGCCTTATTATCGCTCTTAATAAACATAATTAATAATCATAAATACCGGTCGCCCTCAGCACCCTGCTCCACACCATCGCGCCCCTCCCATCCATCCATCACTTCTTTCAGGATAATAAAACAATTCAACCCACCAAGTCCTCCACTCCGCTCCCTCGGGAGAGATGTTTTATCTCTACCTCTAGGAGCCAGGGGGGACTTCTCTGGTTCTCACGGGCGCCCTGGACCGGGGAGGAGGAGGAGGGAGGAGGAGGTGGGAGATTCCCTCCTCCCAAAAGAAAAAGGGTTCAGGAAGCGAGGCCAGGAGGAGGGCGGGGAGAGCGGGCAGTGTTCGGTGAGATCAGCAAGACAAATGAAAAAATTAATTCTCCATTGTGATCCAGTGGGGCCGAAAGACGAGAAGTAAACAGCTTCACCAACCCAAGTTGCTAAAAAGAACTCCAAGAAACAAAACCAGACATTTGCTCAGGTTCATTTCCCGCTCAAGGTCTAGCTTTCTGGGAGCCGGACATCCCGGAGCAGGAGATGGACAGCGCCCCGAAGGGGGCCGGAGGGGAACGCGACCGGGCGCGCGCCAGCCCAGCGCCC
>NW_026000037.1:628403-636829 GCF_001458135.2 Marmota marmota marmota
CCCCTGCCCGGTCCCCCCTGCCTCCCCCTCCCCCTCCCGCCTGCCGCGCCAGCGTGCGCGCGCGCCGCGCGCAGACACACACACACACACACACACACACACACGCACGCGCTCTCTCTCTCTCTCTCTCTCTCTCTCTCTCTCTCTCTCTCTCTCTCTCTCTCTCTCCCTCTGTCTCCCACACACCCCGCCCCGCGACCCAGCGCTCTCACTGGAGGCTCGCGGGCGGCATGGGGGACACTTCGCTGTCCTTGCCTCCTCTCCACCCGGGGGAGTAGAGGGAGGCCTCCCAGACCCTAGCGAAGCTGCGGAATCCAGCAGGACTTGCGCGCGGGACCCTCCCAGTCAGGGAGACGGGGTGCACAATAGAGGGGAGCTCTGGGGTTGGCTTGGGGGCGGGGTGGGGAAGCGGGTTGAATCCAGAAGGTTGGAGGTTGGACGGAGGCGGAACGCGAGTGTGCAAACTGTGCATTCGTGGCCCACTTTCCACAGAAAGGCTGCCGACCGCAGCGCGCTCGGGACCGCTTCCCCCTCGGCGCAGACCAGCCTCCTCCGGTGGAAACGCAGCAGCTGTTTTAACAATTGAAAAGCAGCCCTACAGGACCAGCGAGCAGTGTGTGAAGCCATTAAGGCTGACTAGGTAATTAGGATTAGAAGTTACCTAATTAGCAACCTGGCCAGAGCCTTGGAAAAACGTGGGGGGCGGGGTGTGTGTGTGTACCCAGTGATTCAGTGAACTCATTTTGGCAGTTGTGAGTCTAGTTTCTAGCAGATCTGATATATATTTTTTTAAACTGCAGTTTGGGGCGTGTTACGTTCTAAGAATATGCTGTTTATTAAAATATAGTGTCTATATTGAAAGCATGAAAAACACCTTCCCTCTTCTCATTTTGTTGGTAAAATGAAGATAAATAAGATGGAAATCAACCTCACTGAGATCACACTACTTATTAACTATGATCTTTTTGTTAAGTACCTTTAAATGCCTGGTCACAGGACAGTCCAATTCAGCTGCTAAAGTTTCATGGCTACTACATGAGAATACTGCCATATGTAGATTTATGAAACTGTATAAGTGCCACAGAATAGTTTTAAAGACTAAAAGGCACATTTGAGATCACAGCAAGCTTATCTTTTGCACATGAGGTGGGTAAAAGCAGCCCTGGATCTCCCCTCACATCTGTAGAAGTGACCTCTTGAGACATGACCCAGAGCAGGTCATCCATTCCTTCATTAACAAACATTAAATTTTTCTATGTACCAGGTAGGTCTCAAGTGCTGAGATTTAAAGGTAAGACATGGTGTCCACCTTTAAAGAACTCACACCAAAGTGTGGAGACAGGCATAAATGAAAGTGTGATTAGCACCTCGATACATCTTTGTTCGGGGTCCTGGAAGAGGAAGCAGGCAATTCCCTGCCTAAGGTGCTCTGGTAAAGGTGGTAGGGTTTTGGCATAGAGCTGTGGAGCAGCTGGAGAAGAATTCCAAGCAAAAGAAGATGGGGAGGGGTGGAGCATTCCACGGAGAAACAAGTCAGAGGGTGGGGAGGGTCAGAGTGCTAGGTGTGTCCTGGGAACTGCAGGTGAGGGAGAAGCCAGACCACAGCAGGCTTGGTGGCCCTGAGAGCCAGCACTTCTCTGAAGGTGCTGGATGTTTGGGCAAGGACAGATCTTGAGGTTTTAAAGTGTTATCTTTATATTGTTTATATTGATACTCATTTTATATTTGTCTTTATGTTTATATTGATATGTTTTAGGACATTTACTCTGATACCCCGGTGGAAGAAAGATGGGAGAGGAGGTCATTTTCAGAGGAAAAAGGTCTGAAGGAAGCAGAAGTGCCACCTGGGAGCTGGGACAGTCCCAGAGATGTTTAGGAAGTGGAAGTGCCAGGGCTGGTGCTCACGGCCCAGCAGGGGGTGCAGGGAGGGGGCGTCCAGGGGACTCCGTTTTCTGGCTGGGCAGGAGGCGGGCGATGGTGCAGGTACCAGGAGAAGCGCCCCACAGAAGGCAGACCTGGGAGCAGAGTGTGCAGCTCTGGGGTGCCCCTGTGATGTCTGCAGGTGGCCCTGGGGTTGGCAGCCAGAGAGGAGTTCCTGGAGAGAGGGCCCAAGAGGGAAGGGACCTCAGGAGGCCTCAGCACGCAGGTGCTTGCACAGTCAGGGAGAGGAGGAAGGCAGGCCGGGAGGGAGGACCAGGGGATGGGCACAGATGCTGGGCACCTGAAGGGGAAGAGGGCTGTGAAAGACAGAGGTGAAGGCCGGAGCGGGCAGTGCTAACACGGCGGGCAGATCAGTGTCCCCGGGAGCCTGGCCTGGTGGCCCTAGTTCATGTGGGCGGGGTGTGAAGGAGCAGATGGTAGGGCAGAGGCCTGGGGTCCTGGGGACAGAGGCTGTGAACTCACAGACCTCGCAGTCTGGCCCTGAGGGAGAGGCGTGCAAGGAGAGCACTGTAGCGTGGTAGACACCTCCTGCTGGCGTCTCTTGAGTCACCTGGTCTGGGTTACCTGGTGCCTAGGGAGGAGCAGTGGAGAGGGAGGCCCAAAGGCCAAAGCAGAGTGGGGCTGGTCGAGTTCTCAGAGGTCAGTTCTCTCCTCAGGACAGCAGGGCCTCAGTCCACCCGTGAGGGTCACAGTGTTGGTAGAGTTCACATAAACCAGTGACTGTGGATTGCCACCAGGAAGAAGCTGCGGCCTATGGCTCTGAATCACTCATGAACCACAGACCTGCGTCTATGGACAGGTCTTGAAAGAGCTCCGTAAAGGGGACATTCACGAGAATTCCTAAAACAAAACAGAACAAAATGTCCGTGATTTCAAATCAGGATTTGCATGTATCAATGTACCCTGTTTTTTTTTTTTCAAAAAATGGGCCACTGGTGAACCAGTGGCATTGACTATTTAAAACATGTGTCCTTGGGGTATTTAAAGGGGCATCAGACAGCACTTGGATATTTAGCCAGACAGACTTATAATCCTAGAGTCTGACAATTATTTGCCATAGGACAAAACTTCTCTGAGCATCAGGGTTTTTCAAATAAAAATGGAACCAACTATAACTGACTTACTGATTTTGTAGCATTGGATAACAGAACTATGCAAGTGCGGGGCACGTTCTACTTATATGGGAACTTGCTTTTTAAACGAGGAGAGGCACAGATATTCACTCAATAGGAAAAGCCAGTCCACAATGATTAAAAGGTTAAGAATGCGATCTTGGGCTGTTTAGGAGGCCTTCCAGTGCCAGCCTGCAGCCGGCCTCCCGTGTGGTCCACAGACCCCTGGGGCTCCTCAGAGCTGGCTTTCCTGGGAGGTCTGCAAGGCCAGAGCCGTTTTTGACTGAATTCTGAGACATTAGCTTGCCTTTAAAAAAAAATACTGTGTTGACATTTGCACTAATGGTACAAAAACGCTGGTGGGAAAGCGGCCGGCACCTTGGCTAGATCAAGCAGTGGCACTAGGCTGTCCTCATTGTTGTTTTATTTTTTACTGCCACAAATGTCAGGTCCACTTAGGAACGTCTTTGATGAAGCAATAAAAATTATTTAATTAAATTTTAGCCCTCGACTGTGACTTTTAAATGTTCTCTGTGGCAAAATGTGGGCGTACAGAGCTGTCCTTACGTGCCAGGGTGCACAGTGTAGTCCTGAACCAGTCCTGGGGCAGCCTAGCTGGGGGCTGGGCTGGCTGCTGGCCTCATGAACATGCTTTGCCCATTACTTGAGACACAGCTGACTACTGTGCTTCTTCAGGCTCTACATTGGCAGATTTTTTTTTTTCTAAATGAATGGAATTAGCCTGTGTTTCAAGGTAAACCACCTGCAATATGTATTTTCAGTAAAAACAATTATAAGCAGAATTTAGAGAACTTGTATCTGCCACCGAGCTTCCCAATACAGTCTTCTCTCCTAAAGTCTGATCATTCCACTTAATGTGGTTTTAGACATTGTACAGTGAAAAGTATTACCATATGAAAGATTTGCATGACATGGCAAAACAGCATTTTCAAATGATTAGAAATACGTGGTGTTATAAAGCTCTGCGTCAATCAAAAATCCATTCAAAGGGCAAGATAGACCAACAGATCTCAGCATAGCACAGTAAGAAAAGCTGACGAGGAGGTTTCATATGCCCCATTGCTGTCACAAGGTTTGAGAAACGGCCACTTGTTGAGTTTTGGTGTAACACTGAAGAATAATATCCAGAATTGTTTGGAAAAGTTGCTAAAATGCCTCTCCATTTTTCAACTGTATATCTGTTCAAAACCAGGATTTCCTCGTTTACTTCAAACAAAACAACAGAGAGCAGCGGATTGAGTACAGAAATGCCAGGAGAGCAGCTTCAGTCCGTGAAGCCGGACATTGAGGAGGGTTACAGAAATGAAAAACAGGCCACTTTTCTCCCTGAACTGATTTCTTTGTAAAATTTATTTTTTAGAGGATGATGTTATTTCTGTTCACATGTAGTTGGTTAGTGGAGTTGCTTTGGAATGATTGATAAATATTTTAAAGATTTCTATTGTAATTAAAAATAGATTGAATTATGATAGAAGTAATGTACACAGACAAAAACTCCTTGGAATCCCTCAATGTTTTACGACACTCTAAGTGGCCCTGAGCACCACTCTGCTATGCAGTGGGACCAGCCCTGGACCCAGACGGAGAGACACCCAGGCTGGTCTCCCCGTGGACACCACGCTCACCTCGGTCATACCGTGCTATACTCTTCTCGTTTCACCCAAGCACAAGTAGGCCCTTCTGCCCTTGAACCCAACTCTACTGTAGGGTGTTAGAGTGGACAGATCTCCAGGACTGGAACCCACGCTGCACACCCTGGGACTCTGATGAGACTCGGTCTTGCCCCCGCTGGCACGGGGCACCCTTCCATCCATTCAGCCTCCATCTCTCCCCTCACCACTCTCTGCATGGAAGGGCTGTCACCCAAGTCCCCAAGTGCTTCTCTAAGGTCCCTTTGAAATGAAGGACCATCTTGCACTGGGTGACTCTTGCTCACAGAGCCATGTAACGATGAAGTGTGGTCTTGGTAACGTCCACTCTCCCAAGGGCACCTGTGGCTTAACCAGTGCTTGCTGAGCACCTGTTACGTGCCAGGCACAGTGCTAACTGCTGAGCATAAAAGAATTACTGAGACCCTGCTTTGAGGGGCCTGCTGTCCAGCGGAGGGTGGGGCAGGTACCATGTCATACAGGGGAGATGGGAAGAGCTGACGGAGTAGTACATCGGGGGGGGGGGGGAGTAGATGAAGACAGTGACCTTGAGACCCAGGCACAGCTCAGTGGAAAAGCACATGCCTAACACCTACGAGGCCCTGGGTTCCATCCGCAGCACTGAAAAGCAAATAAGTGAAAAATAAAGTAACAGGTGAGTAGCGATGGGAAGGCAGGTCTGCTGTCTTGGGTTCAAGGCCCGGAAGAAGGAGTAGGTGGGTGTTGGAGGGAGAAGGAGTCCCTGCACCCGACATCTCAGTCCTAGAGAATCAACCCTGCTGCGGAAACCCGCCTGGTCGTCAGCGTAGCCAGATCAACATATTTCCCTCGCATTTTAGTTTGTTTGAGGGGTAGAATGGTTTTAAAACCATTGTAGTATATTTCAACACCTTTAAATCAGAATTTCCACTATCTTATGAAAGAATCAATACATTAAAAAGAAAAGATTGAGACGCTTGTTAAAACCCTCAAGCATAATTTGCCCGGGAGAGCATACAGCACGGCAGTGGCAGGCTCGATGGCTCCTGCCCTGGGCTCACGCACAGACACCAGATGCTGGTGGCCCTGGGAGCGCTGAGGACTGCAGACAGTGTCTCATTGACCACAGGAGAGGGGAGAGGTGAGAATGGGTGGGGAAGCAGGAGGCCATCCAAGCCACAGAATGTCCTCAGGAGGATGCACAGAGGGGAACCCGGGTGTGCTTAGGAGGCCCTGAGTGAGTGAGTGGCCGGGGTGCACTGTGCAGTGGAATTCACAGAGGAAGGTCCTGGGTGTGTAGGCTGGGCAGGTCAGAGGCGCCCACTGGAAATGAGCAAACCTCAGCAGAAGAGCAGTAAACGCTCTGGCCACACTTCGGAAGGACACAGGTAGATAGTGAAGGAGGCATTCTTTTGATTATGGTTAACGGATTCCTCTAACAGAAAATCCCTGTTTGTTTCACCTCAAAGATGCTATCTGCCCACTCATCCCATTTCCTGGGCAGTTTTATTAATTGGTGCATTATGCTTTATCAATCATGTGGTAAAAAAAAAACCCAATGTCTTTTGAATATTAATCCAGAGTGCATTTCCTGAGAGCCTCCTTAGTCCTGGAACCCACTGATGATGTTGGAATCAGCCTGCGGTAGCCCACCATGGTCCTCTGTTCCTGCTGGCACTCTGTCCATCATGCCACAGTGACGGGCAGCACAGGCCTGAGCCAGCCACAGTGGAGGACACTGGTGCTGCGTGCACATAAAATCGAGATGAGAACGATCCTGAAACAGTCTAGAGTATAAAGAGGGCTGAAAGAAACGGACGGAGATATGTCCCTAGAGATGGCTGGGAGTGGCAGAGCCTGTGACAAATACAAGCCTGCAATTTGGATCTGTTGGGAGACTGCCTTTTTCCCTGTGTCCCGGGCTGCGTGCATAGCTGAAGAAGACAGCGCTTTCACGCGAGCAGAGTGGCCCAAGTTCCTGTAGTTGGGTGCCAGTGACATCATGTTGCCCAAGGCCACACTGACACAAAGCCTGGTTATTTCTTAAGTGTTGTGAATCTGAACAGACTCAGATGTGGGGGGAAGAGAGGCTTCCTAGCCAGAAGTCTTGGGCATGGTTTCCCACACAGCCACTTCATAACTCTGGGCTGTGTGAACTTGGGAAGTTATTTATTCTCTTAGGATCTTCTTCCTCCTCTGTAAATATGGGGGTTACAAAGTTTCCCTGGCAGGGTTATTGTCAGGATCAAACTCTTTTGAGCATATATAGCACCTGATATATAATAAGCATGAAATAATTGCCACTTCTTATTCCTGGATTCATTTTTCCCCAAAATGCGCAAGACATCTGCCTTTACCTAATCAGAAGACCGTTTGCAAAGAAAAAATAAAGCAGAGTCATCCAGATCTGCTCCTTATATGGCCCATATGACTGATTGATTGATGTCATTTTGACTAAATGCACCCAATCTAATAATATTCCTTGTAAAGTTTGGTCTAATTTATTCATTAAATATCCTGCAAAAGAAAGACCTGGCTATCTGCATTTCATAGGTTAAGAATGTGGGGCACGTGATTCTGAGCACACACCTTGAACCCACCAAGCCTCCTTTAACTGTAACTCCTTAACCTCAGAGCTGGGGACTTCAGAAGGTGTGTCCAGGTGACTTGGTGGTTTCTTATCACTCTTGTTACTGAGTGACCCCTACCAGCCAGCTGCTGTGGCTGCCCACAGCCCCTCAGAGCCAGGATCCCCCTCCAGAGCTGGGGCTCTGACAGGTCCTTCTTCTTACCAGGGCAGTGCCCTCCCTTCCTCTTCTGGAGGCGTTCAAAGTAGTTCCTCATGAAAATGGAGGACGAATAAACTAAATAAGTGATAAGTCTAGGCTACTCATCTCCACACTCATTTTTAACTCCTTCCTGGTAGGTTGGCATATAAAAACTTTCTTTTTAAGAAAATCAGACTTTTCTTTAATAGGATAGCATTATTTTAAAATTATGTTCAGCTTTCCAATGTGTGTTGTCAGACTCAAATATATCAAATTCCTTATTGGATTAAACCAATTAACATTGGATTTTGTCACATTTCAAATACCACATCTAGGAAAGAAATGTGTTAATATTTAATTCATTGTGCCACATCAGATTCTATTATTAGATAAAATATGAATTGCTACCCCATAAAATTCAAAATCTGCATGTGGAACATAAGGAGAAACAGGGGTTTGTTCTCATTTTCAGAGTGTATCTTCTCAATTCTCATTATGCTCTTTTGAAGAAAAAAAAATCACCTTATTTCAGGTCAGTTAAAAGAATAGAGCCATTTTTTTCTGAAAAATAAATTATAATTAAATCATCTGATAATTTTGGGAAGACAGTTTCCATACCACGTCTTATGTGATTCTGAAACTTTGCTGTTACAAAGGAAATTTTGGTTTTCTGTAAGGTAAGCTTAGATTTATCAAGTCTAACTCTTCTTCATCCTTCCAGTTGAATTATTTTATGTAATTTTCTCTCCAAACATGTAACCAAATATAAATATAATTTATCTATCAATAGCTCTCTACATTTCTAAAGCAATACATCTCTATTAATGTAATAATCTTGGCAGTCTGTCACTTAAAATCTCTAAATATGAATTAGTCAAAATCTGAGGGAATTCCTGTTTTGAAGAAACTGCAAATTTAGAGGTTGGCTTTTTTTTTTTTTTTTTTTTTTTTTTTTT
>NW_026000037.1:636909-667105 GCF_001458135.2 Marmota marmota marmota
TTTTTTTTTTTTTTTTTTTTTTTTTTTTTTATCAATTAGAAGAAGAGAATAATATAATGATAAGGCAAACAGGTTTATAGTAAGGACATTTGAAACACTAAACTCAAACTCATTTGTAATCTGCCCAAACCTAGGAAAGCAATTTTGATTCTGAGAATAGTTTTTGAAGACTTAATGTGCACGGTAAATCCCACTCCGACTGTGAGGAACAGGTAACTTGGGGTGATCTTGCACCAGTCGGCTGTAGAGCAGAGGTCTTGTCATTCGTGGTGAGTGGGAAGGTCCTTACAGATCCAGGGAGCTCAGTGCTGGGGGTGGAGCCCCACTGTCAGATCCCACCTGTGCTTGGGAATCAGCAGGCGGCTGTAGCCCTTCCTCCAGTTCCACTCGGAGGTGGGTTACTCCTAGCCATCCGCCTGGGCCCCAGGACCTCGCGGCCCTCCCGTTGCCCCCCCCCACACTTCTGCAGGGACCTCAGGGCCCTCCCATTGCCCCCCACTTCTGCAGGGACCTCAGGGCCCTCCCGTTGCCCCCCACTTCAGGACCTCCTGCGGGGAAGAGGCAGGGAAAGGAAGGAAAGGCCACAGGTGATTAAAGGAGAGCGGAGCAGGTGAGCCAGGCAGGGGGAGGGTTAGGCCAAGGACAGTCCTGGAGAGCAGGACCGGGTGGGGTCAGGGCTGAGGGAGGCAGAGGACGGGGCAGAGCGGAAGCTTTAGTGGGATCCAGAGCCAGGAGGAAAGCTGGACCTTGTCCCACCCCAGAGATGGTGTCAGGAAGGGGCCTGCAATGCAGGAAGTACCCCTGGGGGACACTGGGGGCGTCAGCTGGGGGACAGAGCAGGGCACAGAGCTGAGGAAGGTGACACCAGGAGGCCAGTGTCTGTGCAGGGAGAGGGCACGGCAGAGCAGTGGCTCATGACACAGCCTGATCTTCTACGCGGAGGGACGTCCCCAGGCCTTACAGGTGGTGGAGCCCTGGTCAGTGTGGGACAGGACCTGGGAGGGGCAGGACCAGGAGGGAGCAGAGCCCGGGTAGCCCCACCTGGCCTGTGGGAGGTGGACCTGTCACTTCTGTGAGATAAGAGCAGGGAGGATGGGAGTTTCCTCTGAGGAGGAACTGCAAGGGATCGGGGGTCATCTTTGATCTACCACAGCTGGCGCGAGCACATCGGCAGGAACCTCAGGGCCCTGGTTTTTCACCCTGCTGGGGATTGGGCCCAGGGCCTTGTCCATGCTGGGCCAGTGCTCAGCCACAGAGGAAGGAAAGGGCGGTGCGCACGATGACTCTAGCTCTCCTTTCTGTCTTGGTGCCAGTTCTCTCTGGGAGCCTGCAGTATGCACGCACACTCCCGTGAACCCACGTTGCCAGTTCACAGCCCATTTCTTCCCTTACCCGTTCACGTAACCAGAAGGCCACTCTTACAGTATGAATCGGAAGAAGCAAATGAAAGCCAACTTGATTTATTTTAACCTAAGGGAAACACAGTCTTGTTTTTGTACAGGGTCTCTCCATGGGCTAACGGCTGATTGAAGCGTCTCAGCAGAGGAACCTTCATTTCACATAGAGGAGTAACTCCCCTTCAGAGTGGAGGTGGAAGAAGGGCTTACACCCACCTTGCTGATTCCCAACAACAGGTGGAATCCGATAGTGTGGCATGGAGCACTCTAGTGTGCTATTGCTACCTCCAAAGAATGGAAGAGATGCTTGTGCACACTCCATTGGCAGATATTTAAAAAGCAGTGGAAAGTCACAGGTCCTGAAACCCTAAGGGGTGCTCACCCTTTACCTCCACAGGAGAGTTTGGGGTATTTTGTTTGTTTGTTCAAATTCTCAGCACGTATGAGATTCCGCTATGAATTTCAATTCCACTGTGGCCCAACGTTGAGCTAATTCACTCCTCTTGAACCTGCTCTCCCTGCGGTCGCTCTGTGGCTGCTTTGCCAGCTGCTCCCGAGGGCTAGCATGGCGCTGGAGGAGGAGGCTGGGCCCAGGGCAGGCTCCTTCCTGAGCCCAGCTCCAGATGTGCTTCCTGTGCCCGGCTGCCTCCCTGTGGCTGTAGTTGCTCACTACAGTGGCCATGTTTGCACAAGTGGCAATTGACTCCTTAGGACCAGCCTGGCCTCAACCCCTGGCCACAGCAGCACAACTTGGGGTGCCCTGCCCTCAGCAGTGGGGTCTCTGACGCAGCTTCTGACAGCAACACTCCCTAGTGGAGCCTCACCCTCGAAACCAGGCACCTAACCCTGCAGAGCCCTCCCTGCTCCTGAGTCCAGTGCCGCCGTGGCCACCATACTGGTGCACTCTCCCCCTGACCCCCGCCCCGCCCGGACCCGCCCCGAAGTCCCTGCTTGCTGTTCCCTGTGGCTCTATAGTTCTTCCACACCTGGCTCCATTAAATTCTCTGTCTAGATAACAGATAAGGCTTCTGTCCTTGATTGAACTCTGATATCTATTGTTTCCTATATGAAATAAATTCAAGTTTTTTAGATTGGCTTCTTTCTGATTGAAGACATTTTGTTAATAGAGCAAAGAAAGATTCTACCAAACATTTAAAGGAGAATTAATGCCAAACCTCCTCAAAGTCTTTCAACCAACTTTATTATCTCAATATATCAAGAAGAGGGAGGACACTTTCAAAGTCATTTTACCAACATTACCCTGTTACCAGAGCCAGACAAGGCAACCACAACAAAAGAAAACCACAGGCTAACATTCCTGATGGACACAGGTAGAAAGCATCAACAGACA
The DNA here is from genome assembly GCF_001458135.2 of Marmota marmota marmota. Classification (NCBI taxonomy): domain Eukaryota; kingdom Metazoa; phylum Chordata; class Mammalia; order Rodentia; family Sciuridae; genus Marmota; species Marmota marmota. Next base: position 639,658 of record NW_026000037.1, read on the forward strand.
CTAGCAAAGCAAATTCAACCGCACACTTAACGGTATATACACCATGATCAAGAGAGACTTGTCTCTGGGATGCAAGAGTATGTATATCAGTAATATGATACACCCATTAACAATGGAATATAAAAGTCATACATCATCTGAATAGATGCTGAAAAAGTATTTGACCAAATGCAACATCACTTCATGATAAAAACTTTCAACAAGTAGATTATAGAAGGAATGTACCTCAGAATGACAGAGTCATATATGACAAACCCATAGTAATATTATGTGCAATCTTTAAAAGCTGAAAGATTTCTCTCTAGGATCAGAAACAATACAAGAATGCTTATTCTCACAGCTTCTATTTAATAGAATGCTGAAAGTCTTTGCCAGAGCAATTAGACTGGAAAAATCAATACATCCCATCTAAATCAAAAAGGAAGATGTTTAATTGTCTCTGTTTATAGATGACTTGAATATGTATGTGTGTTTGTGTATACATCCAAAGGTATCACTAAAAATCTGTTAGAACTAAGAAACAAATTCATCACAGTTTCAAGATACAAAATTAACAATAAAAATCAGTAGCATCTCTACACTCTAGTAAAAAGTATCCAAAAATGAGAGAAACTCATTTACAAAAGCTACCTAGGAATAATTTAATTAAGATAGTTAAAGTTCTGTACACTGAAAACTGTAAAACATCGATGAAAGAAATTGATAAATGGAAAGATAGCCCAGGTTCATGGATTAGAAGAATTCATATTGTTATAAAATGCCCATATTACCCAAAATGACTTATAGATTCAATGTGATCCCTATTTAGAAATTCAATGACATTTTTGACAGAAGTAGAAAAAGCAATTCTAATTCCAAAATATCCTAAATAACTAAAGTAATTTTAAGTGAAAAGAATAAAGCTGGAGGTATCACACTACTGATTTCAAAATATACAACACAATTATATTAATCAAAATAGTATCATATGGCATTAAGATACAAAGATAAATCCGAGTGGAGAGGCTAAAACCAAGTAATCAGTTACGACCACTTGATCTTCAATAAAAATGCTAAGTTTACATGATAGGGGAAGGATCACATCTTGGATACATAGTTTTGGGAAAACCTGAATATCCATGGAAGAATGAGATCAGACTGCCATTTCACACCATGTGTAAAAAATGAACTAAAAATGAATTAAAAATTTAAACATAAGTCCTAAAACCATAAAACTACTAGAAAAACACATAGGGAAAAATTTTTTTACATAGGTCTGGCCAGTGATTTTTTTTTATATAGCCACCCCCCCCCCAAAAAAAAAGCACAGGCAACAAAAGCAAGTGTACAAATGTACACAGTGGAACTGCATCAGACGGCAGTTCACAGCCAGAGAGAGCACCACCGGCGGGGGGAGAGACAGCACAGGGGATGGAGAAAACATTCACAAAGGACCTGAAGACATTTCTCAAAGGAAGACTTACAAATGGCCTAAGATAAGTGACCAACATCCTTAGTCATCAGAGAAATGCAAATCAAACAAAACAAGACATCGACTTACATTGTTAAAATGGCTAGTATGAAGGAAATAAAGATTGCAACTGTTGGCAGGGTGTGGAGCACAGAAAACCCAGTACCGTATTGGAGGGAATGTGAGTTAATGCAGCTATTGTGGAAAACAACATGGAAGTTTCTAGAAAGAATAAAAATAGAACTGCAGCCCTCCCAGGCTGCCTGAAGGACTGTTCACCGCAGCTGAACCAGGTCATCCACCTACGTGTCCATCAGCTGGTGAATGAGGAAGAACACCACACACACACACACACACACACACATACACACACACACACACCCTGAAATACTGCTCATCCAGAAGAAGTGAATCCAGGTGACCCTGGAGAACAGTGCACTAAGTGAGATATGTCAGGCACAGAAAGAGAAGTACTGATGACTTCACATATATGGAATCTAAAAAATTGGAACTCATCGAGTAAAAGAGTAGGATGGCTGTCAGCAGGGGCTGGGGTCGGGGGTCAAGGAGGGGATTGAAGGAGTTGTTGAAGGGTGCAAAGCTCCAGCAGGAGAGGATGGATGGGTTCTGGGGGACGGCGGCCCCTCATGTTGACAATGGTAAGCAATGAGGTGTTGTTCACTGCAGAACCACTAGGAGTTTGGGCCCGAAGTCCTCACCACAAACCATGCACGTGTGAGGTGAGCAGTGCATCATTCAGTTCCATTTGAGGGTTGTGCAATGCATACACATGTTCAGACTTCATGCTACACTCTACAAATATGTGCAATTAATACCCCAATCAAGCTGGGAGGAGGCCTGAGTAGAAAGCAACACAATGATGAAGGAGTAATATGAAGTTAATCTTGATCTATTTCAGTGTGGTCTTAGAAGTTCAGGGTATATCTATGGAAGGTTCCAAAGAATGCAATGTCAGAAATGTTTCCAGGCTTGCAATACTTGCCTGAGGTGCTTTCAGCTGGAGAGACTCTCACATCAGAATCACCCATTGAACATAAAGGCAGACTTTTCATGGACGTCTGGATGAGCTCTGTAATACTGACGGATAGATCTGTTGGATACTCCCATGAGAATGCAGGAGGTAGTGACCAGCATGCACATCAACCAGCAGAGATTAAGATGGTTTAAAGTACACACTTTTCCAAGCAAATACAGAAGAAAATCCAAATGCATTATATTATATGCAACTAAGTTGAGCAAGAGCATGTAGGAGAAAAAAATGAAATGATGGCTTTCAGTGGATTGCAGCTTTAGTTACAATATATGCAAACAGGGCCTGGGAAGTTGCTGTGGTTTGGAGCACAAAGCCCTTGATCCCTGGGGGACCTTGAGCTGGGAGTGATGGCTCTTTCAGACCTGGAACAGAATTCTTCCCCGTGACTGTGGGGCTCTTGCGTGCACATGGTAAGGGTGCACCTGTGGGTGCTGGTCCGGTACTGCAGCTTCAAAGGTGTTAAGTGGAGCCTGATCTGGAGGGAAGTGGGCAGCTGCAAAGGTTTTTAAAAGTGAAATAATAACTTGCTCATAATTAAAAGATCTGTGGGAGGACTTGATGGCATCTGTGGTCCCCAGGCAGGGGATCTGAGGGGCGGGACAGGCACAGGAGAAACTTGGTTTTGGGGGTGTGTCCATTTGCAATTGTTGGATTTTATTCAAAATTAATATATAACCTATTTAAAACAAGAATGCTTGGGTGGACACATGGTGAGTGGGAGAGCCACCTTCCTAAACACGGAGACACACGCTAGAGGTTCAGGGAGGAGCGGATGGTGGGACAGAGGGAAGACAAGTGCCATAAAGATGTAACACCATTGAACCTGAGTGGTTTAAAAGAAGCTGAGAAAAGTGCCCTGAGGCTCCAAAGAGATCTTGGTCTCCTTTAGCTGAGTTAGACACGGCTTCATCAGAGCGAGGGTGCAGAACAGAAGGGTACAGAAGAGACACTGAGGAACTTCCAAGAGCTTGAAGTACAGAGTCAGCCTGTCTGAATGCTTTCAAGGTGGCCAGATCTGTAAGATCAAGCACATTTTCAAAACAGTGTCTGTCTGTTGGCTTCTCCTGGTCTGGACTGGGTGTACTTTGGGTGCTGTGGAGACGCTGGTAGCTGCAGCCCCCTAGGGGGTGCACAAGAACAAGCCCACTATCCTGCTGAATGAGTAAGGTGAGGAAGAAAGTGCCTGTGGAACCCTGGACCCCGTGTGCTCTGCTTCATCTCCACTGAGCATGGACACGCTAATGGCTTTTCTTATCTGTGATAAGGCCCTCAACACTATTGAGACACAGAAGAAGGTCAGGTAACTCTTGGTTCATCAGCCAGTGCTCTCTGAGCCCAAGGAGTGGTTGAGTGGCAGAGAATTGGGGCCCCTACTGCAAACTCCACTCCTGGAGATGTGTGGCCTTTGAAAGTGCACGGGGGTCCTACAACCAATGAAGGTTTAAACTGCCTACAAGAAAACATTCATCAGTTTTATCTGTTTTATGTGTTGTGGTTCCAGGTAAGATCTTATATTTTTCTATCTATAATTCCAGCTTGAAAACACACATCATTGAAATGCATTCCTGGCATTGCGAGACGGGGAGGTCCTGAGCCAGGCTGAGGGTGCCCCACACGGGGGAGGAGAAGTGGGTTGCTTGGCAACCATAACAGGTGTGACGAGAAGAGCCCTGTGGAGGAGGCAGGACAGGTGGCTTCTCCATGTCCCTATGACAAGATGGGAGAGTGGCCACCAAGTGCACGATGACCCTAAGATGTGACTGGCAGAGTGACCAGGCGCAGTGAGTTAGTGATCCTGGTGCCCTGTCTCCTGGAACCTGCTTTTCCTCATCTGTTAGATGAGTGGATTGAAAAAAGATGACCCTCACTGTCCAGCCCTTGCCAGTTAGGTGCTGAACACTTTCGAAGGTCAAACCACACTCTGTTTATGAAATATTTATTTATTTGTGCAATGTGATTAATTGTCTTGGACAGTTAAAAAGTGTTCCACTTGATGTGAAGCTATAAACTGGACTGGAAAACTCACTTCAATTGGTAAATGGCTAGTCATCCAGCACAGCGTGCTCTTCAATCTAATCCTGGACAAATAACTTCAACGTAAATGTTACCAAGTGTAAACACGCGCGTGGGCTGAACACGCAGACTTTCCCTCGCCAATCCATTTATTCTGACCCTCTTAAAGATCAGTGCTGATCACCAGAGGATGGCTCTTCTGTCATGATAGGCAGCCTGTGTGGACTTGTGCATCTCTGTGTACCTGGAGATAGAATGTGGTGGGTGGGTCCTGCAGGTCTGACCAGCTTGAACGACCCATTGTGTCTTGGTCAGCTTTTTCACTGCTGTGACTAAAGGATCTGACCAGAACAACTGAAAGGAAGAAAAGCTAATCTGAGGGCTCACGGTTTCAGAGGTCTCAGTTCATAGAGGGCAGCTCCATTCCTCAAGGCTCGAGGTGAGGCTGAGCATCATGGCGGGAGAGTGTGGCAGAGGGAAGCAGCTCACATCATGGTGATCCGGAAGCAGAGAGAGACTCTACTTGTGAGATACAAATATATTCCCAAAACCACACCACAATTCCCACCTGCTCCAGCTACACCCCACCACTTCAGTTACCACTCAGTTCTCCCTCTCAGGGGATTAAATCCCTGATTGGGTTCAGACTCTTATAACCCAATCATTTCTCCTGGGAACCTTCTCGCAGTGTCTCACATGTGAGTGGACCCCTCACATCCACACCAGAACACGTTGTTGTAGTCGCATGGCAACAGAGCTAAGCAATCAACCACTGCATGCCTTTCCTCCCCACAGAGGTAGGGTTGATCGCATTTCAGCATCCACCACGTAGGGTAAACATGGTCGGGCAGCTCTCATCTTCAATACGACGCGTTTCTGCTGTGCAGGCACGGCTGGCACTGTGGTAACGGCTGGCATCAGAGACACAGTCCCTGTAAACTAGTTCATGAGCATAAAGGTACATAAACAGGCAAAACCACGAATATGACTCACAAAGTGAGGGCGCTGCTGGGGTGCCCAGGCTGGATGCTGGACCCAGGCGCAGTGAGTTAGTGATCCTGGAGGAGGTGTCAACTCAGAGGCCTGGCAGACAGGAGCTGGGTTGCAGAGGGTTTGAGAGGTGGAGTAAGAGCAATGGAGAGTAGGAAAGACACACAGGGGCCCAGCCGCGAGACAGACTGTGGCCTGTTGCGGGAACTCAGAGGAGGTTGAGTTCTAGGGGTGCGACCGCATGAGCCCTGGGCAGCCTGTCCAGTGGTTCCCTGCACACTCATAAACATCCAAGACCACTGGACCTGGTCCTACAAGCACTAGAGCGCTGATGTAGGTAATCGGGGGATAATCAGGTTTGCATTTCTCACGGGTGTTTTGCTTCACTGTGGAAAATGGATCCCCAGAAGCAGGACTGGAGACAGAGTGACTGGCAGGGTGACCACAAGCGCCCGGCTGAAACCCAGGCGAGAAGCCGTGGTGGTCCCAGCCAGGGCAGTGGGAAAGGGCAGGAGAGGAGGGCGTGCCCAGGCTGAAGCTTGCAGACCATGGAGTTTGGTTAACACAGGGAAGAGGCAGAGGGGCAGCTCAGGGAAGGCCTGCGCTTCTCGCCTGGGTGACCTGGTGGACAGCACGGCCTTTCCACATACAGAGGAACAAGAAGAAGCAAGGGTTGGGTGGAGGGAGGAAATGAGATGAGCCTCGTTTGGTTTAGGGCGTCCTGTGCTTTGGATACCATGGCCACCCGGGAAGGAATGTCTAGCAGGCTGTCCTATGCAGGGAGAAATCCCAGAAGAGAATCCGGACTGTGGATAAGAGAAATACCTCAGGTAATGGCATCCAAAGCTGGAGATTAGATGACCACTTAGAGCAAGTGAGCAGTGTTGGAACAGAAGGCGGTCAAGGACAGAAGTCCAACCAAGTCCACTTCTAGGAGATGAGTTGGGAAATCAGGACATTCAGGAAGACGATTGTCAAGGAAGCTCAGAGGAAGCTTGTGACTTGATGAGGAAAGAATGGTCAAGAGGGTAGGGCGACACGGAGAAGCCCAGTATGAGAGGTCCCAGAAACGCCACTTGGGTTTAGCAAGCCGAGGTCATGGGTGCCCCTGTGGGAGCAGCTTCACGTGTGGGACGGGGAGGGGCGCAGAGTCCACACGGTTGGAAAGAGGCAGGCTCTGTACCACGGGAACAGCATGTGGAGAAGACCCTTTCAAGAGGTGAGGCTGTTACGGGGAGGACAGAGAGCACCTCAAACAAAGGGCCTCAGGAGAGACTTGAACCTGCTTCTGTGCTAATGGAAGAAGTCAGGACCAGAGAAGAGAGAGGAGACTCAGTGGGAGGAGGACGCAGGGGGCACAGGAGCAGGTGGGAGCACCGTCCTTCACCGGGAAGAGGCGTCCCTCCAGGAGCGAACTGGCCAGCCGCAGGTCAGGTGGCCAGATGCACAGGAAGTAAGGGGTCTTGACAGATGAAGATGACCATGGCAGGTCCCGGTCCTCTCGTAGTTTGGAGGAGGAAGAAACATATGCAGATAATTCTGTTATTCAGTAGGAAGTAATAAATGACAGAGAGACTTGCAAGTGGGAGGCACTGAAGGGTGGATTGAAGACTGGAAGGCGGTCTCATTGGGGAGGGAGAGAACCTGTCACCAAGGGACAGAGCCGGATCTCACCAAGGGACAGAGTGGGATCTCACCAAGGGACAGAGTGGGATCACACCAAAGGGCAGAGTAGCATCTCACCAAGGGACAGAGTGGGATCACACCAAAGGGCAGAGTAGCATCTCACCAAGGGACAGAGTGGGATCACACCAGGGAGTGGAATAGCATTTCACCAAGGGATAGAGCAGGATCTCACCAAGGGATAGAGCAGGATCTCACCAAGGAGGTGAAACCCAGAATTCCCCATGAAGAATGCGAGGAACCTGGAGGTGTCGGCAGTTGTATAGCAAGATAAGAGATCAGCAGAGGGAGAGTCAGTAAGTGAAGGTGTGCTTGGGGAGTGATGGGTGGGCCAGCTGAGTGGACAATGAGCTACGGACTCAGGAACAATAGCCCAGGAGTCTAGAGAGAGAAGATGGGCCATGCTGAGGAGCCACATGGCTCAGACTTGTTCTCCACACACAGCAGGAAGTTACGGAAGAATTTTTTAATATTTTAAAAGTGGGACAGTTTGGTATTAAATTAGGGAGATGTGATAGCATACTGCAAATGAAGTCCCGGTTTGTGGAGCACCTGTCAAGGCCGAGCGAGCATCTGGCAGAGGCTGACAGGAGCAGAGCTGATGAGCTGACGGGCAAACCCAGAGCGCCCACCCTTGACGGGGGCAAGCAGGCTGGCTGCAGCTCCCCTCTGCCGCCCAAGCCGCCTGTCGAGGGCATGTTCACATTCACGGAGCCCGGCGGCCCCCAGTCCCTTGGATTAGCAGACTGATTTAGTTGTCTAGCTTTGAGACTGAAAAATGAATTTATAGATTTTCCAAAGTTAAATATCTAAGGAAGACCATAAACTCAAAACTTTGAAACTATTTTGTTCACTTGTGAGAAAAATAACAAGTGAAAAAAATCTTTAAGGCGGTGTTATAAGTATTTCAATTCAATTTAAACACCTTCCCTCAGCTCCCATAGGGAAAAAGAACCGAGTAATTTCAAAGACATCATGGTGAGTCAGACTTGCCTTCCGGAATTCATGCTGCTTGAAACGTCCAGTGATTGTCTCGTTTGGGCTGTCAGAGGGTCCACTTGTGCGGCCACACGTGGAGGAGATTCATCATGTGGGAGACTCGGAGGCTCCAACTAAAATGCTTTGATGTCACCTCCTAAAGCTGCTTCCTCAGAATTGTACCTCCCAGAGATAATGTTAATGATCAATTCTAAATCTATATTTAATTATAAAGCATAAAGTGCCATAAGAGGTGGAGTAAACACTTTAAAAGTGTTAGTCATAAGCTTAGTAAGAAAACAAATAGTTGCTCAATTCGCGGCCTTAAGAGCTGTAGATCACTGGAAAGCCATGCAGACTCCAGTGAGTGAGGAGCCCGTGTCCACAGTGCAGCCACAGGTGGGAGTGGAGACCGACCGTGCACCACCTTGCTCTGCCACATGGGCACCGTGGACACTCAGGGAAAAGTTAAGAGAGCTCAGCATTGAGACTTGTTCACTAAATCAAGTCTTTACAGAGATGCAAAGATTGTTTCAGAATATAAGCTGTCAAATGGCACGCGTTGTAAATTCTAGTGCCATTTATATAATAGGAAAAATTAGGAAAGAACAGAAGGAACACCTCCCAGGTCTTGTGATGTGACTTTCAGAGGGGGAGTTTGGGAAGCAGAAGGCCCTGCTCTCATTCTTGTGAAACAATGGTTCCATCTAGTGGGCCTTCTACTTAGAACCGGCTTTTATTCCAAATGTTCAAGTTTTATCTTCTGCTAAAATCCACATGAAAGACAAAAAGAGAATAGAGAAGCTCATTTGTTTAAAATAATAAACTTACAATGAACAAAACAAAGCCAATGAATAAACGGTAAAAGAATGAAAGGATTTGCATAAATGCCACCCTCCCACGTGCCTAGGAGCATGCTAGGACTGTGGTGAGAATCTGGCTGATTGATGGGGGTAGAGAGCTCCCCTGGACAGCACAGGTGTCCAGAGTGACTGTGACCAGAAGCAAACCGTAACTTGGTAAAAAATATCTGGTTCAAAAACTTCCCCAAGCACAGAGTGACCGAGATCATTCACCCAGTTACTCATTTTGGCAACAGTGTTTACTGGGCTGTAGCCATGACATGGAGATTGTTTTATTCATGCAGTTCAAAGGGGGCTTCCTATTAATATGGAGAGTAATCACTGTGAACCACTGGAATGATTTTAAAAACTCCATTTCTGATCATGTCTCTGATTGCAGCACAATAGCAAAATAGCTGATCAACTCAGATGCTTAATTCAAATCTAATCATCCAGATGTTTCCAGAATACTTGCGCGGTTAGTTTTTTCACTGAATTCGTTGACTGTTAGTTCTAACTGCGTTATTTCTGAAAGCAGATGGAAGGCCTGTGAAGTAAGCTCCTGCGCCCCAGCACAAAGCTGGCCCGGAGCCGGCCCGGAGCAACGGGCTTGCCATTGTGAGCCTGCCCTCCGTAAACGGAGAACCCAGCCTTCCACGGTGGCCCCGAAAAGCAGATGCAGGATCACCTCATTTCCACGGTCCCAGATGTTGTTGGATCGTCACTTTAATTCCGCTCAAGGGGAGAAGGACGAAGCTGAGGGAATCCTGTAGGGATGCGATGCTGGATGCAGGTTTGAACGAGGCGGGAGGTTTCCGGGTCTTCTGCCCTTCCCATTGCCCCCGAGGCGCCCAGCTCAAACCAGAGCTCACCAGCTGACCGCCAGGGTAGGCCAAGTCCAGGCGGATGATCTGTACCTCTGCACGCCCTGGGCAGTGCTGGACTGCTCTTTGATATTCCTGGGTTTCTGCCTGAGTCTGAGTCTCTCCAAGGATTCCGGTGTACTGTGGGTTGACAAATGTCACCTTGCCATTGTAAAACAGTATTTCAGTGACATGGTCCTTAATGTCACTATCTAAGGCTTCAAAATTCATCCATTCTTGTCCTTTAGAATGGACAGAATCTGACCAAATATCTTTGTGACCATCTAAGTGCTTTCGCACATGACCTAGAAAGTGGCGCAGGTATGCATGATGTTGAATACTGAAAATACGCTGACTAGCGTTTTCTCCACCGCAGCCGCTCTAACACGGATCTGAAGGCAAACCTTAAGAGTGGAATGCCCAACAGGTGGGGACGGTGTTTCCGCCCATGCAGGCAGTTGGGATGAAACAGGCACTGGAGGAAAGTGTGAGAACAGAACCCCAGTGTGTCAGTGCAGCCGGACTCTTAAAAACCCAGGGCTGCAGCGTGGAGCCATGTGGGAGCCCCTCTAACCAGCCAGGGCTGTTCTGCTCCTGGGTCAGGCACGGGGCCAGCATCCTCACCACCCAGTTCGCCTAACAAGGTTCGCAGCAGGAATGTCCTTGAACCATTTAGTGGGTGGAGAAGCTGAAGCCAGAGGAGCTAAACTCTTGGTCAGGGTCACGCAGAACACGGCCCATGAGGCCCCTGCCCAAACCAAAGCTGGGCTCGGCTACTGCACCAGGGAGACCCTTTCAACCCTCGGTGGGTGCTCAGGTGTTCAGCAGATGAAGCAGTGCTGACATCATCACAGCTCTCACAGGGCAGGGCTCACTGTCCACCACACAACTGCCCACAGCAGCCACAGGGGGAGGGACCCGACTCCCCAGATGGCCAGACGGAGTGCGCATGCACAGGAGGATGTGTGTCAGTCTCCAAAAGCAGTGTTCATTCCTTGTTCACTTCATTCCCTGCCTTCCCTCACCTTTGTCTGCGGGGTGAAAGGGGACGGTGATGAAAAGCTCCTCGAGCCTGCGCATCGCCTTCCCGTTAGTGTAGAAACAGTGACAGGTGGCCCCCAGATGACGAGAGACGCCATTTCACTGTGTCCTCTTGGTCTGAGAAAATTGCAACATAATATCAGAAGACCTGGGCAGGGCCCCTCACGTGACTTCAAAGAGCCTTTGGGGAGCCACTTTACGAGGAGGGATAGGAAAACCCTTCATCTGTTTGCAGAAGTAAATTTGTTGATGTAATTTTCACAGTGGCCACAGTTGAAATTTGGTGCTGGACACATTTCTTTTACCTTCCTTCCTTTTCTCCCAGCTTTAGTGAGATATACTTGACAGATCAACCATGTGTCTTCCAGGTGTTCAACATGAGTGTGTGTTTTCTTTTTGAGACAGGTCTCCCCGAGCTGCCCAGGCTGGCCTTGCACTGCACATCCTTCTGCCTCGGCCTCCCAAGCCACTGGGATCGCGGGTGTGCTCCTGGGGCTCGACCAACATGATGGCTTGACAAGTGCACACTACAGATGGTGACGTCCACAGTCAGGCTGTCAACCTGCCCACCATCTCACCTGGCGAGGATCTTTTTTTTGGGGGGGGGGAGGGTGAGAAAACTAAAGATCACTACCTTTAGCCTGTTATCTGTGCAGATGGCACTGTTACCTGTCACCGCACCGTACGTGGGTGTCCAGAACTCTCCCTCACACTGAAACGGCACCTCTCCCCCACACCCCACGCCCCCCAGCTGCCACCCACCCCCACAGCCACCACCCTGCTGCTGTTTGGAGAGCTCAGCTTGCAGATTTGACACTGTCCGTTACTCATACCTTGTGCGCCAGCTCCCTCTCTCCAGGCTGGACGTCCTCTGAGCTGCTGGGAGGGGCAGGGGTCCCTCTGTTTTAGGCAGGACAATAGTCCACGTTTTCTTAGTCCATTCATGCCTCGGTGGACACCTAGGGTGAGTCCTAGCTCCCTGGCCAGGTCAGCGGGGCTGGCAGACCCCTCTCCAGGTGCTGGGGTGCTGGATCGTGGAGGTCCACCCTCCACCTTGGGGCCTTTCACCCTCACACTGCTCTGCCAGCGGCTGGGCCGACAGCCCCTTTTGCTGCCTGCCGTGGGCAAGGGTTGGCTTTCCCACAGCTTGTTTCTGGACCATCAGCTCCTCCTGGCTCTGGCTTCCCTTCCCTGAGGAGTGGTGGGTCTGTGGGCCTTGGTCTCCTCCTGAGAGATGCCCGGCGGGTTCTTGGCCTCTTCGTCAGCAGGATTGCCGGGGCTGGGCCGTCCTGTGGCTCCTGGGGGAGTGGTGTCATCCACCTGCTTGCTCCGTGGGCGGCTCCTCACCTGCTGAACGTCTCCTTTTCCGTGCAGAGGAGTTCACCTCGACGCCTGCCAGCTCCGAGTTTGGCTTCTAGGCCTTGCTTTCCGTGTCCTGCCCGAGGCAGTCATTGCTGCCAAGGTCAAGGAGCCTCCTCTGTGTCCTTCCAGAGTCTGTGGATTCAGGTCTTTCACTTGGCTGCTCAAAACATGTTGAGTTGTGTTTTGTAAATGCTGTGAGAGAAGCATCCAGCTGAATTTTTTGTATGTAAATATCCAGTTGTCTCAGTTTTGTTTTCTGCGCTGTGAGGTCTATTGTGGTTCCATATGGATCTTAGAATTTTTGTATCTGTGAAAATGTTCTTGGGTTTTGGTAGGAGCTATGTTGAATCTATAGCTCACCTGGGTAGTGTGAGGATTTTTTGGTGGGAGGCAGGGTACTGGGGAGTGACCCAGCAGCACTTAACCCCTGAGCCACATCCCAGCCCTTTTTATCTGTATTTTGCAACAGAGTCTTGCTAAGTTGCTGAGGCTGGCTTTGAACTTGTGGACCTCCTGTCTCAGCCTCCCATGCTGCTGCTAGTGTGAGGATTCCAACGGCATGAATCATCCTGACCCACCCAGGTGTGGCCCGTGTCCCTCGGTCTGCTTCCTCTGTCCTTCCCTTGCCCGGGCTCCGCGACTCCAGGGGTGAGCCTTCCACTCTCTGGGGGGGTCCCCCTCAGAGTCGGACTCCTGTTGCTCTTGTTGCTGGGCTGCTTTCCTGGTTGCCTGTCAGCTAGTTGGTGTTGGCCTACAGAGAGGCAGTGGCTTTAATGCCCCTGTCCGCGCAGCCCGTCTGCTGCTCAGTGCTTCCCGCAGGCCACCCGCCAGCTGCCAGCAGGACGTGTCTGCTTCTCCCTTCTCCTCGAATGCCTGCCTTCTCCCCCTCTCACTGCTCTGCAGGCTGCCCAGTCTTGCTGAACCCGGTGGGCAGCGGGGGGCTCCTCACCTCGGGCTGGCCACGCAGGAGACCCAGCTCCCCCCAGTCACGACGTCTGCCGAGGCTTTGCAAGGTGGCGCTTCCTGTCCCGAGGCAAGTTCCGGCTGCTCCTTGGGTGGAGCTGAGTCCTAAGTGAGGCTGAGCTATCCTGAGTCTGTTGAGTGGCTCCCTGGCCGTCCGCTTCCGTTCGGTTGGTGTGGCACATGGTGTTGTCTAGTGCCTGGCTTGACCACCCTGCCCCCAGGGGACCTGTCCTCCTGTCCTTCTGGCCTGAGGTCCTTCCAGTGTGCACTTGTACCCACACCTGCCCAGGACGTTTGCTCGCATGGCCTTCAGGGTGTTCGCCTGCAGTTTTCTTTTGATGGCTTTGGTGATGGCAGCCTCATGAATGATGCCGCTAGTCTCTTTTCTATATTTCGGAATATTTGAAGGATTGACATTAACTCTTCTTTGAATGTTTAATAGAATTTACCTGTGAAGCCATCTGCTTTGGGGCTTTTCTTTATTGGTAGGGTGCCAGGCAAGTCCTCTACCACTGACCTACAACCCCAGCCCTGTCGGTAGGTTTTTTTTTTATCACTAATTAAATTTCCTTATTTTTAAAGTGGTATATTCAAGCTTTAAATTCCTCCTCCTCCTCCTCCTCTTCTTCTTCCTCCCCTTCTTCCCCTCCTCCTCCTCCTCCCCCTCGCCCCCCTCCCCTCCCAGTGCTGGACATGGAGCCCAGGCCTCACACATGCTAGGCAAGGGCTCCACCACTGGCCACACCCCCGGAACCTTCTGTTCTTTCCTGTTTGGTTCTCATAGGTTCTAAGTTTCCAGGAATCCACCCACATGAGGCTCCTCTACACAATTGTCCTGTGTGGCTTCCCAACAGTCGCCTGTGCTTCTGTCTATTCCTGAAATATTTGTCGAATTGTCTCCTCTGTCATTTCTGATTTGTTTACGTGAGTTTTACTTCTTTTTTTCTTAATGGGTGTAGCTGAGGCTGTGTTGATTTGGTTATATACTCTTAGTCTCCTCGACTTTCCCTTGTTTTTCTAACTCCATTTGGTTCATCTCTGCTCTGATCCATCTTTCCCTTTCTGTGTGCTAATGCTGGGCTCAGTCTGTTCTTCTTTTCCTAGCTCTTGGCAGTCAAAGTTTGGTTATTTATTGGAGCTATTTCTCCCTTTTTTAATGTAGCCATGTAGAATGAATTCTGCTAATTCTCATGAGCTTTGATATGTTGTATTTTTGTTTTCATTGGTTATGAAACATTTTAAAATTGGCTTTGATTTCCTCTTTGATCCAGTGGTTACTCAACAGTGTATTGTTTAGCATGTATTTGTGAATTGTATCATTTTCTTATCATTGGCTTCTAGTTTGATTCCTTTTTGGCTAGGAAAGACACTTGAGGCCATCTGGTGCCTTAGTTAACACAGCGCCCCTCCAACCTGCAGAAGTGGAGAAGCTCCAACCTCACCTGAGAAGCTCCAGTCTCACCTGAGAAGCTCCAACCTCACCTGAGAAGCTCCAGTCTCACCTGAGAAGCTCCAGTCTCACCTGAGAAGCACCCGACTCACTTGCCAGTGAAGTAAAGAATCAAGTTTCATCGTGAAACCTCAGTTTCACCAGCCCTTCCAGGGTGCATCCAGTCACCCGCAGAACAGAGAGCTGAATCCACTAGCTCGCTGCTCGCCAAGGTGCATCTGCAGGGGGTCGGGACCTTTCCTTTCTCTCATGTTCCAGCGGATGGTGCTTTGAGAGCCCCTGCTGCAGATGGAGCACCGGTTAGCGGGGGCCAGTCAAGTGGCACCAAATCCTGCTGTGCAGCTGTGTTGAGAAGCGATGCCACCAGGACAGGTGTGACACTGGAGTGGCTCATCTACTCTTCCACACCTGGAGGGCTGTTGGGCGGAAGGAAGGGCCAGCTACCTGGGTGGTCCCCGGGGGTCTGCCAAGAGAGGCCCCATTTTCTCACCTTGCTCGATGGCATGGAGTGGCCAGGGACTGGAGACACAGGCACAGAGGGGACTGACCAGAGCTGGAGTTACCTCTGTGCTCAGGGCCAGTGAGCAACACTGACCCTGTGGCCCACACTGACCTGCTGGCGTCTTCCCCTGGGCTTGATGGCTCAGGAGCTCCGATCTCCTGCACAGATAGAGTCCATGTTGCAAGTCTCCCCCGCCAGGGAGCGGACTGTCCTTACCTCCCCTGTCCCTGCGGACAGCGGCTCAGGTTGTGTTTCTGCAAGCAAGGTTATGCTGTCAGATAGCACACAGACGCCAGGACCCAAGTACAGGTTGAAGAAAACTAATATAACCAGGGCTCCGTGGGAGCTAGCCAATGAGGGAAGAAGACCACGAGGCCCAAAGCCCCGGGGAAACAGTGAAGGCCACGAGTCTCCAGGTGGGTCCTTGGGGGTCAGCCTGAAAGGTGGATGGAAACTACCAGCGCATCAAGTCCATAATTTCCGGTGGCATCAGGGATTTTAAACTGTGCTCGAGAAGCAAGTCTGTGAAGGGAAGGCGAGTCCCTGGACAAGACCGTTCCAAAGGAGCTTCGGCTACAGTCGTGGAAAGCGGGAAAACCTGAGCCGCGAAGACTCTGGCTTTTATTTATTTATTTATTTTTAAATTTTTTTTTTTTAAAGAAGACATTTTCTTTTTTTTTTTTTATTTTTTATTTTATTTTTTTTAGTATTCGGCGGGCACAACATCTTCGTTTGTATGTGGTGCTGAGGATCGAACCCGGGCCGCACGCATGCCAGGCAGCGCGCTACCGCTTGAGCCACATCCTCAGCCCAAGACTCTGGCTTTTAAAACCTTCAACCCGTGGGCTGTTCCATGGCATCAACGCTGCCGTCCAGACCGCCCTGCCCTGTCGCTGTCCCCTGCGTCTTCAACAGGGCTTCTCACTGTGCTAAGTGGATTTCGTGAGAAGGAGCCCATGTTAAAATGTCAGTATTTCTCAAGGGAAGGCAGGAGCTCTGTAGGGTGGTGTAAGGCTCGTCTCCCGGTGACTGTGGCTTGGCCACCGCCCAGCTGTGGGAGTCTGTGGTGTCCTCGGTGCTCCCAGGCCTTTCAGCAAGGGCTGCAGTGTCACCAGCCAAGACGCGGGCAGAACCCCATCCTCCTCGAGGAACCTCCTGTGTGGTTCGCCTGGGAGGATTCTAGACAGGATGGCCACCCGCACCTCCAGGGTCTGGTGCAAATTCTGGGGTGAGGCCCAACACTCTGCGTTTCTAACAAGTTTCTGGCTTGCTGCTGCTGGTCTGGGGAGCCCACTTTGTCAACGTGAATAACACCCTTTCTTACAACGAGGACATCCACGGTCCAGGGGTAAGAGCCTCGATTGTGGACACGCCAAGCCTTGAGGCAAAGCTGCTGGTTGGACTCTGCCCTCTTTGCTGCCAAGACACATTGCCGTTTGGCCCAGACTGCTCACCCAAGACGGCGGAGACAAAACCATACCGCAGCTTTTCAGAAACTTGGCCCCCATGGAAGAGCGTTGGTCATGATGTTAGGCCAGGCTGAGGGTGGATGCCAATAAGCGGAGGATGAGAAAATATGGACTAGTGTAGGTTTTCTGTTGGACAGCTGCAGGATAATGAGTCTCTGAGGTGCCCTGGAGGGGACACGCGTGCTCGTCTTCATCAGGCTGAAATCTCTCTCTGCCTACCTTTGAACACACCACTCTGCATTTGAGGAACACGGCCAGTGGGAAACCAGGGCCGAGGGAAGGGGAAGCAGAGCTCCTGGGATGGCCCAGCAGGCAGGAGCCCACACAGCCTTCCCGGTCAGAAGAGCCACCTGCGGCAAGCTCCTCAGCCCTGCGCTGGTCAGCAGCTATTCGAACCTCCAGACGGAGGAGCTGGTTCAGCCCAAACAGGTCTCGGAGGTAACTGAAGAGAAGCAGCTCTGCTCCGCCTGCTTCCCTGGCCCCGACACACTCCTCCAGGAAACGGGCCTCACCTGACAGAGTGGGGTGGGCTCCAGGCTCCAGGAGGGCAGGCCCAGGTGTGCAGGGTTTCCAGGCGACACCTGTGAGGGCCGAGCTGTCTCTGGTCAGCCCATGGATGGGACATTCCAGTGTGACCTCCATCCGCAAGCTGACGTGGGAAGACAGCGAGTGACGGTCTCCTGATCAAACGGGACCAGCTTCTCATAGCACTGTGACTCTGAACAAGACACTGTCGGTTCTGAGAACAGCCCCGCAGGCCCTGGTGAGTGCCCAGGAAGCGGTCGGCCTTGTTAGGAATGCCCTTGGAAGAGGCTGGGGTGGAGGGAGGAGCTGAGCTCTGTGAGACGAAGGTTGGGACTATTGAGTCAGCGCTCGCTCCTCTCATTAAGAGAGACTTAAATGAGGACTCCTGACTGCGAAGGGGAGCCAGCCAGGCTGGGTGAAGGAGGAGGCCTCTGCTAACAAGCCTGGTGGGGGGCCAAACAGAAAGCCACACAATGGACGTCCTTTGTAGTCCTGCATGGACGGCTGTGTGGAGAAGGCCTGGTGGGTCAGTCAGGGAGATCCCTGCAAAAGCAGCCAGATGGTGAAATAAAGCCCCGCCGAGATCAATGTGGCGCAATCTGCCGCACCCTCCATGCTGTGCGTCCTACCGAGAGAGAGAATCCGTGTGGCCCCTGCTAGTTACAAGCTCTGCTTCTGTGTTGTGTCTTGAATGTGCCCATGAAAATGCAAAGGACCAAGACCAACACACCGTGCTCATTAGCTGTGCACACAAAGGGAGCTCAGCTAGTTCCCCGTCCCCCTTGACGTCACACTGATGGTGCCACTGTCTGCTCTGCACATGGGGGAGAAGGAGGCAATCATGGAGCCCAGATGGTGAGCAGGAAGGACTCTCTCCAGGCCCTCAGCTGAGCAGCGAGTGTTCTTGTGGTGCTTACACTGAGCTCTCTGCCTTTATGTTCTCACCCCGTGAGTTCTTGGGCCAAGGCAAAGATGGAGAGGCAGCATCCCTGCTGCCAAATCCCTAGCACCTGTCCTGGGAGAGAGTGCTTCAGGTGGGCGAGCCAGAGGAAGGCCCCATTCACACCTGGTGAGTGTGCTTCAGGTGGGCGAGCCAGGGGAGAGCCCCATTCACACCTGGTGAGTGTGCTTCAGGTGGGCGAGCCAGGGGAAGGCCCCATTCACACCTGGTGAGTGTGCTTCAGGTGTGTGAACCAGGGGAAGATCCCATTCACACCTGGTGAGTGTGCTTCAGGTGGGCGAGCCAGGGGAAGATCCCATTCACACCTGGTGAGTGTGCTTCAGGTGGGCGAGTCAGGGGAGGGTCCCACTCACACCTGGTGAGTGTGCTTCAGGTGGGCGAGTCAGGATAGGGTCCCACTCACACCTGGTGAGTGTGCTTCAGGTGGGCGAGTCAGGATAGGGTCCCATTCACACCTGGTGAGTGTGCTTCAGGTGGGCGAGCCAGAGGAAGGCCCCATTCACACCTGGTGAGTGTGCTTCAGGTGGGCGAGTCAGGATAGGGTCCCATTCACACCTGGTGAGTGTGCCTCAGGTGGGCGAGTCAGGATAGGGTCCCATTCACACCTGGTGAGTGTGCTTCAGGTGGGCGAGTCAGGATAGGGTCCCATTCACACTTGGTGAGTGTACCTCAGGTGGGTGAGCCAGGGGAAGATCCCATTCAAATCTGCCTCCGTGTCAGTCAGGACTGTTCTCACGGGGAGGGCAAGGGAACATGGTAGATTTCGTTCTCTTGTAGTCTGAATAGCGACTCACACGTAGAACCAGGATTGGACTTGGAGAAAAGGCTGCAGTTTGAGGGCCCTGGGGGCCAGAGGTGACAAGAACAATGATGGAGGGTGGCAGAGTCCACGTCCTCCCTCTCAACCCTTGTTGGTTGAGGAGATTCCTGAAGAACTCTCTTTAGTGCATCAGGGAGACTCTGGCTTCTCAACCCAGCTCTGTGCTGACTCTTCCATTTTCCCCACAAGAACTCTTGCCGTGTGTTAGGGTGGGTAATGTGGCTCCCTGTCCTTGACGGGCGCCAGAGGGTCAGTGATCTGATGCCAATTCATTCACCGGGACCAGTGGCCCTGCTCTTGGTCTGCAGGGTGGCATGTGCTTTCATTCCAGCTGCATGCCAATGAAACACTTATGTGAACTTCTGAAGGACCCTCAGCTTTTTGTTTGTGGTCAGTCTTGGGAGTCTGATGTCTGGTTCTGGACACTGCTCACGGCCGGTGGGCGGCTGCCTGAGATCATGCATCACTATGAACCCTGCTCTGGGCAAAACTGAGCTTCTGTGAAGGAAGACCTCTCCCCCCACTCACCAGCAGAACCCTGGCCAGCACAGGAGGAGCTGCCAAGCTCTGCGTTAAAGGTAAACAAGATCTTACGTAAGAAGATTCTGGAAAGAATAAAACCAAAATGTTTTAAAAACACACTCTTTTTTTTTAACAAAACCAACTGCCACTGAGAGTCCCAAAGAGGCCTGCGTGTGGCTTTGTGTCCACGCCGCCCATCTCACTCAAGCACGGCCCTTGCCACTCTCAGGATGGAGTGTTCAGAGGGGGGTGTCAGGATCCGTGGCGTCACCAGGGCCTGTGGCAGATTCCCACGGTGACTTTGGCCAGCTGCTTACAGGGACTGGCCTGGCCATCCTGCCATTGCCTGAGATCGTGCTCTGCTCCCTCCCTCCTCTGCCACTCTCCCAAGGCCCTTCCCACCAGGGGGCTTCTGTTGGGAGCAGAGGGGGTCCCAGCTGGAGGCCAGGCCATGACTGTTGCTTGGCTTTCGCTGGGCGTTTTTAAACCAGCAAGGGCCGCTCTTATGGATGGTCTATCCCAAAGTCACACAGTGAAGTCCTGACTCTGCTATGACTGGGACCTTGAATGTCACTCAACAGCCACATGTTGAAGGCTGGGTCCCCAGCTTGGGACACTGCTGGGAGGGGGTGGAGCCTTGGGGGCAGGGCCTGGCAGGAGGTGAGGTCACTTGGGGTGAGCCTTTGGAGGGCTGTTGGGACCCTGGCCTTCTTCTTTCTTTGCTTCTTGAGCACCACGAGGTGAGTGCCTTTGCTCTACCCTGCGCTGCCCCTGATGTCCCCCTCACCACAGGCCGGAGCCATGGGACTGAGCCACCATGCACCTGCACCAAAGCCTGGGAGCTGTGAGACAAAGTAAATCTCCCCTCATTTTCAGTGGCTGGCCTCAGGTATTTTGTCACAGTGTGCAAAGCTGACTGACACACCCTCAGTACTTCCCAATATGATTGCAGATGCAGTTGTTGTACAGGAGTTGGTAGGCACCTCATCTAATGTGACTGGTGTCCTCATATAAAGGAGAAATTCAGACGTGGTAGACATTGGGGTGGTGTTTCTATCAGCCAAGGAAGGACAAAGAGGGTCAGAAGCTGGTGGGGAGACATGGAACAGATGTTTCAAAGCCCTCAGAAACGTCTAAGCCGATGGACGCTTGATCTTGGCCTCCCAGCATCCAGAATCGTGAGACAACAAATGTCCATGTGGGCCCGGTGGCCTCTGGTTCCAGTGTGCTGAAGGATTGGAGTGGAGGTGGCACTAGGGCCTCCCGGAGATCTGCTGACGCTGACCCTCACTGTGACGATCAGCTGTCCCAGGACACGGCTGGGGTCACCTGCAGCATCTGAGGTGACGTCTCAGTAACAACAGGCCTGTCTTCTACACCCTGTTCAGGGCTAAGCCCTCTAAGAGGCTCCTGAGGTGGCCACAGGAGGGGTCCCCTCTTCAGGCTGCCTTGTGCCGGGCTTCTCCAGGCTGAGGACCTGCTGCGCAGCTCCCTGGCCGTCGCTGCTGCAGGGAGGAGCAGGGGTGCTGTGGGTCTTCATCCCAGCTCCCTGGACCCTGCCCTGGCTGCTGCGGATCAGCCTCGTGTGGGGTCCTGGGGCGGGCGCAGGCAGAGCCGTGGAGGCCTATCGCTCTGAGCACCTTCTTTAGGCCTTTGGAACAAGATAGTCTCTTTTGTGCCCTCTTAGTACTTTCAGTTTCCAATCAGACAACAGAAAAGTGAAGTAGAACTTTGTTTGACAAAGAAATTCACTTAGGCCTTAATGTTAGGTTCATAGTAACAAAGTAACATTCAGCCTTCTGTCACTACTGTTATTAATGTTGTGAAACATGCTGTATTTATGCCATGGTGTTAAGGTAGTTCCCAGGACTTTGCAGAAATGTGGCACCTGATACTATTGTTTTAATGCCTGCAGAATGCCAATGGTTTACATACATTACTGACCTTTGGAAAACTCTGGTATAGGGATTCAGTAGCATAAAAAAAAATTGAGTAAAATTGCTTAGGTAGTTTTGTCCAAGTAGAAGATCTGGGATAGAATGTGGTTCTATCCAATTCCAAATCCCAGATGCACCCACTATAACTCTTTGCAAGTGTTTTTGTTGTTGGTGTTTTTGTTTGTTTTAAGAAGAAAATAGATTTATTTTAATGTATTTGGGAACAAAGGTACCTTCTTATTTTAAAATTTTGCAAGGCAGGCTAGGGTCTAACCTATTATAATAGGATATTTGGTATTCCAAAATCCAGGAAAACAATGGATGTCTTTCCAAAGGATGTGCGCGCACACACACACCCCTCATTGATTTTGCTAAATTTTACAATGGCTTTTTCTTTTCAGCTTTCATCTATATTTTTTCTAGATTCCTAATGCAAGCTAGCCTTGTTTTAAGTATACCACTGTGTGCATTTTCTATATTTATGAAGCTACTTTTAAAATGTACTGTTAGTTTCTGGATAGTGAACTAAGGAATTTGCATTTTGGTACATTATAGTAAGTGGCGGCCTCTACTGATGATTTGTGGTATTGCAGCCTGACGTCATTGGAACCAAACATCAGAAGAAATTGTTCTGTCAGGTGTTAGAACCACGGAGAGTGTGTTCCTGGAGGAATGCAGGATGCCTGGAGTCTAAGGAGTCAAAGGATGTGCCTGGAACCTCATTGAAATCTCAACTTTGTTCAATCCTTGTGCATAAAAGTGAACATTTATGAGACCGCAAAATGGACCTGAGTTTCCATCTACGAGGCAGGTCTTCCAAAAGCGCTGTGATACAGGCTGGTCCACTGCTGTCCTGCCACTAGAAGTCCAGAAGCACCAGGCCCGGCTTACATCCCTGTGCAAGAGGAAAGGAAATGATGCCCAGCTCCAGGTGTGCCTCTGAGAAGACAGAGTGCAAACTCATCCTACTTCCCTTCCTCGGGATTCAGCACTGGATGTCATTGGTATAGTATGCACTCGTTTAAAGGGGGAAGAATCACAAAGGTGGTATTTCTATAAGCCAAGGAAGGCCAAAGACCGTGAGAAGTCCCATGACCCTGAAGACTGACTGGTGGCAATGCTGGAATGAAAATCTCCCCTTGTCCTTCAAGCACCAAGAACATCCTCTGGGAGCCCAGGAGCATACTGTGAGCCCATAGCTCCTGGCTGGAAATTTTAAAATCCAGTTCTGTTGGGAGGAGCTTCTGGTGGGCAATATGTCTTTAATTTTGTCTTGTGAGGCAACAGATAGACCACTGACCCTGATTTTCTAATGCTGTCAATGCTCTTAACGCATCCTTTCCACATGGTGAAGGCTGCTAAAATTCTGGCCCAATTTCTTTAAAAAATATTTTTAGTTGTAGATGGACACGATACCTCAATACCTTTATTTTATTTTTTTATTTGTATGTGGTGCTGAGGCTCACACCCAGTACCTCACACATGCCAGGCAAGCACTCTGCCACTGAGCTACAGCCCCAGCCCACTGGCGCAGTTTTATAAGTTCAAATCACTTTTCAGTTAGACGGCAGATGAGTCCACTTCCTGTTTGAGTTGAAGTTCGTTAGGTCTCCAGACTTCTCCTGCATGTCCTTGGTGGTGAACTTTGCTTTCTTAGATACAGCCTAGCCACGGGCAAGCTACCACAGCTGTTCCAGCTGATCTCTCAGAAAGGAATCACAGACAGGGTGGCAAAAATCAGATCTGAAAACATCTTACAAAATAATTGGGAGAAGAATCTTAATCTTCTCTTTGGAACCATGAAAAACACTTAAAAAGGTGAGCCTCAAGATTTTCAACTAGAAAACTGATCATAAATGTTTCATAGTTTAGAAGCAGTACGTCACTTGGGTATCCTTTCTAATGGAAACTGATTCCCAGAGCCATGACAACTAAGCCATGTTTAGTCATACAGAGAGGCTGTGGCTCTGCGCAGAGCTGATTTCCACTCCCTCAGAATCCCCACCATCCCTGTGTGCGATAGCCTGGGTCATTCAGCACTTCCACATTACGTGTGCTCACTAATCCAACACAGTTATTTCTGCCTAGTATGCACCAGGCATGTTCTGGGAGCTTGGGCTACATTCATGCACAAAAAAAGATCCACGCCCTGTGAGCTAGTATCCTAACAGGGAAGACAGACCTTGATAGATGGACACACCGCAGCAAGGAGCCTGCTGTGAAAGAAGGTGGTGAACGCTGGGCGGGAGGCGCAGGGCAGGAGACCTAGAGCATGGGGCCTGTTGTTGCCCTCAAACTGAGGTGCAAGGGAGGACCTCTTGGAGAAGGCTCGTGTTTATGTGTGTGTGTAAATATAGGTCACACGTGTACTTACGTGTATGTGTATAGATGTTGGGTATGAACGACCTGGGCATTACCAAAAGGGTTTGTATCACGGCCAAAAGGTAGAATGCTCTTAGTCTTCAAAAGCAAACACTTCTGACTGAAAGAGCCCTTGGTTTTGAGCTCTGACCTGTATAATATGAACTCACAAAGCTGCAGATTGAAAACCCTGGAGGGCAAGTGCTGGGGTAGGGGCAGGCTCCTGGAACCCCACCACAGCCACAGGGTAACGAGGCCCAGGCATGTTGCCCTCAGTGTGTTGTGAAAAGTGCAAACGTATTACTCAGAAAAAAAGGTCTTTGTCATGGCCTTGTAGATTGTGAAGGCATTTAAAGCCATTTATATATGATAGAATTCCAACATGCCACTTATATGTTGATACATGAAAGACCAATGGAGAGTAAAGGGATCATGGGAGCGTGATTCATAGAGTTGCCCACTGTCCAGCACGTGTTGTCACCTCTCCTGTTTCTTTGTAGATCGACTGTGTTTTTTAGCCTGGAAACTAGCTCGAGATTTTAATGCATGTTGGGAGTCCTCGGCTCGGTGCCCTCTGCCTGCCAGGACGTGCCTCCCATCTGCACACTTTGACCCTTTCTTGGTGGCTTCTGTTCACGCCCCGGTGTCACTCTGGCTCTGCCTTCCTGGGCCTGCCTCTGGCGGGGCAGCCCTTGTCTCCTGACAGGCAGGCTTGGTGTCTCCCTCGGGTTCCCCAGCAGGCTCCCGTCCTTGCTGCTGGGCCTCGTCTGCCCCCTCAGGGCCATCGCCTACCAGGGAGGGATTCCTTTCCTTTGCCTCTGGCCTGTCCATGCTCTGGACACAAACCCGTGTCCTTGGGTGATAGGAGATGGGATGACCTTCCTTCTGCTTGGCCTGACTTGGATGAAGCAGATCAAGCCTGCATTGACTCGGGAGCAGCCACTTATTGTGCTTCTGCCAGGCAGAGATGGATGTTCCAATGACACCACATTCGGAGCCCTTCTGTTTCTGATCCCTAGCAGCAGGACTTGGAGTCTTGACACACTGGGAAGACCGTGGAGGGAGTTTTCAATCTGCGTTCCAGGAGGGGCGTGGGAGCAGCCCCCGCGGTGAAACCTGGGTTTGCAGGATCCTTTGCTAAGGACCCCCTTCCTGCACGGCTCCTCCCTCCCTCCCTCCCACCAAGCCCACCGTCCTACAGAAAGCCCTTTGGCCACAGCGGCCAGCAGCAGGGAGGTGACCTGGAGCACACTTGACGTGGCTGACGTCTGTGAGGTGCTTGGCGGGATGGTGCTCTTGACCCTCAGTTGTGGACACTGAGGTCCACCTCCCCAGCTTGTTTGTTCCCCTCCCACCTCAGCCATGGGGCCAGAACCCCAACCCACCTCCAAGTCCTGGCTCTTCCTACAGGATTCTGCGACACCCATCCCCTGCATTTTCATTGGATGTGAGCAGATGTTTTTCAAGGCTTAGGGATAAGAGGTCTTAGCTGCCTCAATAACTCCTATTAAAAAACTGATTTTCACCTGAGCATGATCTCATGTTCCTAGAAAGCAATTTAGCTCATTCCTTTTTTCCCTAATTGGTAGACAAAGGGAAGTAAATAGATGCTAAGTTATTTGGTGAAGACAAATCAGAAGTTTGTCAAGTATTGTCAATGGTGATTTTTTTAAAGCCAGGACAAAACTGGAAAGATATTTAATGAATTTGTGTCAGGAACGTTGACCTTCTACTTCCTTATATCTTAAGACTGCATTTGATCTTTGTAAATTTTCTTAATAATTCATCTGTGTTTGGGGATTAACCTTTAGCGCTTTATGGGAAAAGTAGATTCTGCCACCCTGTTATGAGTTTATAGAACTAGGACTTCCAAGAAAATATTTTAAGGGCTCGTTGTTCTCTTAGGGAAAATAGATGTATATTTTCCTGATCATTTAAATAATATGACTTTGTTAAAAAGTTACAAAATGTTAATACAACACGAATACACTTGATATGGTGATATCTGTCTGTAATTTGAGTTGTCAGGTTTTGGCTGATAGCTTTGTCTTGTTTGGGGAGGGTGATTCTGCTAGAGCCGAGGGGCTCTCGGGTAAGCTGACGTCAAGGAGCATGGGTGTCCCCTTGCTTCAGCGGGTCTCCCACTGGGAATAGGTGTGGCAGCAGCAGAGTCACCCAAGGTGTCTCTGCTTGTCCCTAGACACCCATCGCCCACTCACAGTGTGGCTCACTGCAGATGAGGGACTCATCGGATAAATGACCCAGACCATAGTGCTGTCCAAAGCAGGTGGCTGACAGAGGGGGTTGAGCATGTGCAGAACTGACTGCCTGTCCAGGTGCACCGAGTGACAGGACGTCTGAGCCACCAGGAGCTACACCAACTTCCCTCTGAGGACCCACTCGGCACTCCACTCAACGCTGGACATTGGTAACGCCAGAGTGCGATTTCACAGAAAGAAACACCACTGTCCCGCTGACTGACAGCAGAATTACGTGGTCTAACACTCAGGCAGGATTCTGTTTTCTGCCCTTGTTTATTAAGAGCCTACCCAGGTCTAAGCTATGCCCTGGTCGCCTACGGGATACGGCAGGTCCTCCTGAAAGAGAAGTCCTCAGGTGTGTGCCAATAAGCTCTTCAGAACAAAAGCATGCAGAATGAGAGGGGCTCGGGCAGTCTTAGTCACTGCAGCTTTCCTCCATGGGGCTTCTGTCAATTTAGGACAAAATCTAAATGAGGCATTCTATTTTCTCGTTTTTTTATTTCTTATTTTATTTTATTTTTTTGTTGTTGTAGATGGACAGAATACCTTCATTTTATTTGTTTTTTATTTTTATGTGGTGCTGAGGGTTGAACCCAGTGCTTCATGCATGCTAGGCAGGGCTGGGCCACTGAGCTACAGCCCCTGTTTTCTCTTTTATTACAGTGTTTTCTACCTTAAAATTCATTAAAATGTATCTTACCATGACTCAAGGTGCCGCAGTCTGGCTGGGCACAATCAGGAGCCACTTGTCAAAAGAAACTAACTTTATTTTTAGAACCACACACGCCAAACAAAACAGCCTCTCAGGAAAAACCCTCAGAGCCTCAACTGCCACCACCGGCTTTCCACAAGCCTCTCTCTCCCACACATGCTTCTCCCCACCTCCCACAATCCTCCTGCTCTTGAGGCCGATTGGCTGGGTCACGTGGGCGGAGCCAAAAAAGTCCCCCAATGAGCAGCTCCGTGGTCTGAAAGGGCAGGGAAACAGCCCAATGAGCATCACCGCAGAGGAGCCAATCAGCTAGATGTTGCTGGGGCCGCTGTGAGCCAATCATCAGCTGGCAGCTGGAAGTTTGCTGGCAGCTGGAAGTTTGCTGGGGCCCCTTCGGCTGTGGCTCTCAACATCTCCCCCTCTCTGTTTAAACAAAAAGCATGTGGCTTAGGGACCGTGCCTGCCGTAGGTTGTCCAATAGTACATATGGTCCTTACCCGTTAGGTTGGTACCATTGCAATTGGATCTTACCCGTCATTGACTACCAGTCCAATATACAGCCACACCTGTGGAGAGGTCTTTGTACCAGCAGGGGGGTGAGGTTCTTTGCCTCACCTCTGTTGGCCCCCAAATTTTAGCTGGACAATCATGACAAGCAGAAGGGAGGAAGATACACCAAGCCAATTGAC